>NW_025222278.1:2081757-2090507 GCF_014066325.1 Apis laboriosa
GGGGTATCGCCTTGGATCACCTTGGAAAAAAAGAAGAAAGATCGATGGAACGTGGCGTACATCTGTTCTCTCCCCCTTCCCCCCACCTCTCAATCACGCACCGGTTCGAAACGTCGCCCGATTTGATAATTCGGAATCAATTATTATCGATTCGAAGCGGTGGCAAATTCGCAATCGGGGGAGGGGGAGGGAGGGGGAGAGAGGGCGGAAGGGCGCGCCGGATTACCGGGGGCAAACAGGCGTAACGCGGTCAGCATAATCCAACTAAAAACGGATATGTATCGGCATCAGGTGGGAATTGTCGCAAAGCCTGCGATTGTCGATTGCTCGGCGCTTGAGCGACGATCGTTCAGGCAGGAAGATCGAGGGGAACGCGATTGTTGGCTGGATGCAACGCCCTTTGCCCACCCTTTGTCGCTCGCTTCGCTTCGTTGCAAGTTTGATTCTACGAAGCGAAGTTTTCGAATCAAGAGAAAGTATAGGAGAAGTTATCGTGAATGTATGTTCGAAATTTGATCGTTATCTTTAAGATATTTTTAGATCAGATTCACACAAATTGAAAGTAAGAAATCAATCTCTTGAATTCCAATATCTTTTCTGATTTCGACAATTTCGAAGGACTAAACTTTTGTAATTTAAAATTTTACTCGATTTTATTTTTTTGAATCACAGAAATAAAATAATACAGGTAAATAAAATTATAATAGAGATTCTTCCAGCAAGAATTACACTGTATTTATACATTCTGGTATTCACGAGTCATCATATATTTATGAAATTGCAAGTTTGATTCTATTTTTGAAATCGTGCAACCAAAAATAATACACGTTCATTCGAAATTTGATCAATTTATTTGAAAATCCTTATTTCGATGGAACATCTCTCTGAAAAAGTAAAAAATCAACCTCTTAAGTTTCAAGATCTTTTCTAATTTACAATTTCGAAAAATCAAATTTTGTAATTTAAAATTTTATTCGATTTTATTCTGAATCAGAGAAATAAAATAACACAGCCAAATAAAATTATATATAAAAATTTTTCCATCAAGAATTGCAATTATATTCATACATTCTAATATTCACAAGTCATCGTATTTAAGAAATTGCAAGTTTGATTCTATTTTTGAAATCGTGCAACCAAAAATAATACACGTTCACTCGAAATTTAATCAATTTATCTTAATTCGATGGAACGTCTTTCTGAAAAAGTGAAATCAACTTAAGTTTCAATATCTTCTCTGGATTGTTTTGATTACAATTTCAAAAAATCAAATTTTGTAATTTAAAATCTTACTCGATTTTCACTCTGAATCACATAGAAATAAAATAATACAGGTAAATAAAATTATAATAGAGATTCTTCCAGCAAGAATTACACTGTATTTATACATTCTAGTATTCATGAATCATCATATATTTAAGAAATTGCAAGTTTGATTCTATTTTTGAAATCGTGCAACCAAAAATAATACACGTTCACTCGAAATTTGATCAATTTATTATTTATTAATTTATTAATTATTCTTATTTCGATTATACGTTTTTCTGAAAAAGTGAAATTATTTAATAAACTTAAGTTGAAACTTAAGTTCAACATCTTCTCTTCTCTGGATTATTTTGATTACAATTTCAAACAACCAAATTTGTAATTTTGTAATTTAAAATCTTACTCGATATTCACTCTGAATCACATAGAAATAAAATAACACAGCCAAATAAAATTATAACAAAGATTCTCCCATCAAGAATCGTATCATTTGAACATTGAAAATCGAAAAATATATAACCTTCGTTGGAGCAAGGATTGGCATTATTGCTCGCCATTAAATAACTCAATGACTAATGTAGAAATCTCGTTATGGATTTCGGCCAATGTTACGGCTGTTTGTTTCGAATTGGCGCAGTCATTAAATTGGAACGCGGCCGCGTAATACGGGCGGCAATTCAGTTTGGAGAAGCAAAGTTTATTGCACATCTTGCGTCGCGTACAACCGCGAAACGCACCCTGTAACAGATGGCCTGGCCCGTGGATATACAGAATGTTGCCATAAATCATTATTAGACTGGTTCCAATAAGAATATTCCTGGACCCCATAATGAATTCCATCAGGCCGGCTGGTGACTCGACGATTCTCGTCGCGCAAAATCGAACGTTCCATCTAATTAATAAATCCTTCCTATCTTCACGTTGTAACGATCGTGTTAATTACAATTGTGAAATTTAATATCGCCGGCCGACACATGTACGCACGTACATTTAATCAATAATCGAAGAAGGGAAATTAATATTGTATCTGTAATTACGATCGAATCGAATTTTTCCCCTCCTTTTTTTAACTCAATTATCCTCAATCTCATTTCTCATATATTATACGCGAAAAATATAAATTTTGAATAATAATCATTTTGAATCGTTCATAATATTAATATTTCGTTAATGCAATAACAAAATATTAAATGGAATGGAATGCAACAGTATCGTTCGATTTCATAATGATCAAACCTAACCTCAAAATTTCGACGATTCTCCTTCTCTGCTCGTTATCAAGAGAGAACTCTTTCCTCTCTCGAGAAAAATCGGCGAAAATTTTCAGATTTCAAAGAGGTGTGTTCCCCATTCCTCCGTTGGAGGTTCGAGATTCCTATCCACGCACGTTTATTCCATTTCATTAACCGATTAACGATTGATCGGCTCGATCTCCATCAGCAATGGATCTCCTCGATGGCTCGCGATCTCGTTCACGGCAATTACCACCTCGATAATTAGTGCAAATCGATGCATCTAGCCGCTTTGTCGCAGTCAGCCAGCGGAATATCCTGCCAGAAATCGAGCCGTTCTTGATTTCAATTCAAATGAAGCTTCTGAACGCGCGAATCGTACATTCCTCTCTCTCTCTCTCTCTCTCTCCCTCTCTATGTGTATATATATATATATATATCTCGCTCCTCCTTATGCCTTTCACGCGTGCAATTCATCCTCTGCCTCTATATACACGCCTGTTTCCGTCTTTGTGTATCAACTTGGCATGGTTGGTGGAGAGTTCGATGAAGCCCGTGTTAATTGGCGCTTTCGGCTTTCGTCTTATTGTTGCTTAGTCTCGATCAAATTTCAACGCAACGATTGTTCCCATCGCTGGATGGATTTGGTCGTTCGAATACGGGAATTTTAAGCGTGAACGGAAGCAAGTAGACTCTCGAGAAAGGGAAGATTATTATGGAGAATTTTAATCGTGGAAATTTGGAAAAAAATTTACGAACGATTCATTTTAAATTCATTTTTAAAGGAAATAAAGGATATAGTTTATTAGTAAAAGGAAATTTTTCTCTCTTGGAAATGTTCGTGAAATATTTGTATTTAAAGATAAAGAAAAAAAAAAAAAAAAAGAAAGAAAGAAAGAAAGATTCGTGATATTCGTATATAAATATATATATAGTTAAGCAAGAGTAGTAAGCAATCTCGAGTACCTCGAAGTAACGAAGCATTTCTGTTAATTTCTGTCTTTGAGCATTGAAGTGATCTCCATGCTGGTTACAAGCTAGGTCCAAGTTTTGGCAAAGTTCGTTATAAAGTTTGGCGAGTTCGTGAGTTTGATAAGTTGAGTATTCAGAAGTTCAGAAAAGTTTGAGTGCGGTATATAATATATATTCGGTATCAATAGTTCGGTAAGTTCAATTACTCGAGGCTCAAAATAAATTCTGATTTCTTCAAACCGGAGATAACTCCTCGTTTGAAGCGGTGCTAATTGGTGAATAGTAACGATTTCGGATATTTAGAATACAAAGAAGAATTTTCGAAATTTTTCTTGAATTTTTTAATACGGAAAATTTTAAATTGCATTGTAAAAAGAACAAAAAGTTTCGTTTAAATTATTTTAATTTTTGTCGCACATTTTTTTGCTTCATTTTAATAAAGAAAAAAATGAAGATTTTACAAGATGTACAAGTAATTTATTCTAACATTAAAGGACGAATGAAATTTTCATTTGAATTTATATTCTCTTTAGAAGAAAGAATTCATCTTTTCAAATTTTACATTTAGAGATCGATCGATGTATTAATTATACATTACATTACAGATTCTCAATGGCTCATTAAAAAAATTGGGAAAAATTGTTTTAACCGGAAATAGATGAAAGTAATGCATCTTCATTGAATTAACGATGCGTGGAAAAATTAATTTAAACGGATATATTATTATTCTGTAGTTGAATGATCTGTCACGCGTTGAACATTCGAAATATTCGGTGTTAATAAAATAACAAATGTTTTACAATAACAAATATCGAACAAATTGAATTTCATTTTAATAAATATGTGTAATTCACTTTAAATTCACGCATAGAATTATTTAATTCTCCTTCCATTCTATTTAATAATTAATAATAATACAATTAAAGCATCATCCACGTGTCTGAAGAAGCCAATTAACCTTGATCCAAGTTAATATCATCTCACTTTTCTTTAATTAACTAGAACTTTTTATCCCGTCAATTTACTCTTATCAATTTACTGCAATGCAAAAAAAAAAAAAAAAAAGAAAAAAAAGAAGGACGTTGAATGTACAATTAAAATTAATACGATTATCAATAAAATGGCCTATTATTAACATTAAGGTTTAAGGTTTATTTATTTCTTTCACCTTCATATACCCTCCATAACGAAAGGGTTAAATTAAAATACAATGCGTTATTTATAGATACGCGTGAGAGGGGGGAGGGGAGGGAGAAAATGATCGCGCGATATATTAAAGCGAACAAGTCACGTTGAAGAATTGATTTCTCGTTTCATTTGCAAGTATTTATATTCCGGAAAAAAAATTAAATATCAACCATTCTTAATCTATTCGTATCTAGATACGTCTCTTTTTCAAATTTTTCAAGATATATAATAATACGTCCTTTCATAAAAATTCTCACGTAGTTACTCCCGTATATAGATATCGTTGCGCGTTCGTGCCGCGTTGTGGCGTTGCTGTACGCGCAACGCGAATAAAACTGTCTCGCTCTATCTCCCATCATCTAAAGCAAACTTCAATTACTTATACAAACTTGATAAACAAGCGGCTCAACTTAATTCTCGCAATACGCCAACTTTTACGTTTATTTCAGCCTCCGTTCCTCAAACTCTGCCCCATTTCGCTATTAATCTCCACTGTATTTATTATCCTAATCCCACGTATCGATGTTAACTTAATTTCTCAAACTTCGGGCAAAGCTTCGACCACCTCGTGAATATTTCATCGGATCCCTTCGAAAGAAGAAGAAGAAGAAAAAAAAAAAAGGAAAAACCTCTCAATTATCCATCGAACAACTCTTCACAACTCAACCTAACCTTACTTTTTTTCAACGATCATCTCAATCGAAGAAGAAACACGCAGATCGTGGGCAGGGAAGATCGACGATTAGATATAAAAGGAGCGTATCGATGCGTAACTGTTCGACAGTGCGTCGAGTGCGTGTCTTGCGAGGAGTCGATCTCCCGTAACGAGTTGCCTTCGATCTTGAAACCTATCCCACCTATCGCGTTTACTATAAAAGATGTCACAGAGGGGTCAGGATGCCAGTGCCACGTGCGAAAACGACATGTCCACGTCGAAAAGTAGCTCGTTGCTACGATTGAATCAGGAGAGTCGGCGTGCATCCGCCGATTGGCAGGATCAGGACACGGATTCCGAGATCAGCGAGACCGATTTCCTCACGAAGGGCGCCTTCCTGTTGACGCCCAGCCACGAGCTCAGCATCGAAAAAGCTGCCACCATTTGCGAGAAGATGAATTTTCGGTAAGATGAAGGAGGAAGATTTTCTTTTTTTTTTTTTTTCTTCAGAATTCTTCAACATATTCTAGACAACAATAAGGATGTTTGTTTAAACTTTTCGTTGGATTTTTTTTCGTTTTATTAAAACGCAAAATTATACTTGGCTTATTTTTTCAAAAGTTTTCAAATCAAGGATTTTTTGAGTTTAAGTAACTTTTTAAAGTAAACTCTTCTTGCGATAGAAATTTTTTGGGGCAAAGTTTTTCAGAAATTTTTTAAGTCGAAGATTTTCGAGGTACATTTTTTTTAAACCTCACTGTCTTTTAATTTATTAAATTTTTAAATTATTCGTATTTTAAAGTTTTCCTAGTTTAATAATCTTACGGAATTTTTAATAAGAATTGCATCCATTGAGAAAGGATTTAATTTCATCGTATTAATTTAAATTATTTATTTTTAATATTTAATTTTGTACGTATAATTTTGCAGTATAAAAATTATTACAATTTTTAACAAATTAATTGAACTACGTTTCCAATAAAATTTCGATTAATCTATCGGATAATATTGATGAACAACTAAATCACAATCGCAATGAATTTTCGTTTCTTTTTTTTTTTTCGAACTCAAAATGACGCATTGTTCCCCTGAATCTGTCTCTAATAATTCAGTATACACAAATCACAACAGATACAAAGCAGAAGAGAGGCCTCTCATTAATTCTAAACACGAGACAAGCAAGTGTGACGACGATTTAATTGAAATTCTCGTTCTCCCTTCAACGTTCCCGATTTTAATGGATGACCATGAACTAGCTAACTTATTAAATTTAACCGATCCATTAAATTGTGTTTTGAAATACAATTTGCTCATGAAAATCAAGCACGATCGCTCGAACGTTAAATGAACATATCACACATCACATCGATACATCGTACAAATATTCTGACTTAAGCAAAAAGCACTTAAACTTAAAGTTAAAACTTAACTCAAAAAAAAAAAAAAAAAAAAAAAAAAAGAAAAAAAAGATAAAGAGTTGGAAACAAAATATAAAAATTGTGATTTCCTCAGTGGAATGTTCTCCCTGACGAAGACGGCTACCGGTATACTCTTCAAGTTCAGCAACATCGACGATTTTCAGGCGGTCTATAAAAAGGGATTTCACAAAGTCACGGGGGCACGGTTCTACAAGAAGGTACTTATCTTTCGGTATACAAAGCGAACCCACTCTCTTCAGAATATTCCCCCCCTCCTCTAAATACGACGTTTCGTATTCATGAACGCCAGGTCGCCATACCTTGCAGACCGGCTAAGACATTCACCGTCTACGTTCTGGACGTACCCGAAGAATTACCCGAAGAGGATATTAGGCACGCTCTCTACAAGTACCGGTCCATAGTCGAAGTGACGCGGCTACCTCTCAACACGGCCACCGTCCGTAAGTATTTATTTCTCGATATAGCGCGATGTTGACGTTGGCCGAGATGATGTTTTAAAGATTGATCAAATTGGCCGCGTCTCGTGCATTTATACGTAACATAAACATCGGTGAGTTTCATAATAAATTGCAATACCATCGTTCGATCATATTTATCCATTTTCGTGTTAACGATTATTATTATTATTATTATTATTATTATTATTATTATTATTATTATTATTATTATTATTACCGTTTTATTGATTTATCATCGAAACAATACTATTTTGTTTGTATATGTTGATGTTTATGATATATATATATATATCGAATGTAGCTACATTTATAGTATATATAGTTATGCGGAAATGCAATAATAACAATTAATCGAAAAATTATCATTTTCGTAAGTTTCGTTGGAAAAATTAGTAGTAGAGGATACATTTATAAAAATACGCAAATTAAAAATTTTCGATTCAAGTAAGATGTTGTTCCTCGATCTGGTAAAAAATTTTTTTTCAATAAATCTTTTTTAGCGAGAGCGTCGTACATAAATACTTACGATATTCGAGTCGATAAAAAAAAAAAAAAGAAGAAAAATAATCAGAAAAGAATCGAAGAATCATCTCTCCATTCAACGGGACAAAAGTCGTGAGCTTAAATGCAATTCTTCGTAACAACAATTAATAAACAAATTATCATTTTCGCAACTACTTTAGTAGAGAGAATACATTTATAAAAAATGCAAATTAAAAATTTTCGATTCAAGTATAACGAGTAAGTATTATTCATTCTTCGATCTGGTAAAAAAATTTTTTCCAATAAATCTTTTTTAGCGAGAGCGTCGTGCATAAATACTTACGATATTCGACTCGATGAAAAAAAAAAAAAAAAAAAAAAAAAAAGAAAAAAAGAAAAATACGAGAAAAGAATCATCTCTCCATTCAACGGGACGAAAATCGCGAGCTTAAACGCAATTAGTTCCATTAATTCCACCCGTTAGCCACGATCGCGTCCCCGAATCGAATTAATTTCCCCCTCTCCCTCCCCCCCCCTCTCTCATCTCCCTAACCGCTCGCCCGGTGACCCGGTGTCTGCTTTGTGAATTAGTGAAAGCGATCAACGACAAGTTGAAAAGCGAGGCCCACAACCAGAACGAGCCAGCGACGATTTATACGGGGCCACCCGTTATAAGGGTGACCCTGGCCAGCGTGGAGGAGACCTCGACGTTGCTCAGCCGTGGTCTGGATTTTTATGGGGCCACATATTTCCCCACCGAAACGCCCCATCCGGCTGCTCAACCCCTGGCCAAATACAAAAACAACAGGTGGGAAACGAATGTGCGCGCTTGCATATGCCCCCGATACCGCTCATCCCCTCCCTCCCTCCCCTATTGAAATCAATTTCAATTTATCGGCTTCGCCGATTTACATCCCCTATTCCCGCTCCTCCTCCTCCTCCCCCTCCTTTTCCCCGATCAACTTTTATTTTTGCGTCGGTGCTTTTAATTGGCTATTTGACCCGTTGCGTGTTAACCCCCCCCCCCTGCGAATGATATCTACGTCTCTTTCTTTCT
>NW_025222278.1:2090548-2184303 GCF_014066325.1 Apis laboriosa
TTTTTTTTTTTTTTTTTTTTTTGGATTAATGAAATATTATTAGTTTCGTGATTAACGGATTTTTATCCGAATTTCTGGATGTGTAAATTGGAGAAGGTAAAAATTTAAGGAATAAGTAAGTATCGGATTAAAATTGAAGGGGAGATTAAAGAGGAGGTGATGGAATCGTGTAATTAAATTCAATTCTTCGAAAAGACGTACGTGTAGAAAAATTCTTGGAAATTTGAAGTTGGTTGAAAATTTATGAAATCACAGCTTTGTCATTCTTCGAACACGATACGTTATATTATTATTCCTATGTAAACGCTCGGGTTGAAAAGAGGGTTAAATTTCGACGGAACGGGGCAAGTTTAGACTGTCCGTTTCCCCGGCGCGATACAGCTGCCGCTTTGTCACGGTGGAAACAAGCGCAGATTTCGATGCCGCGGTATTTTCGTCGTTTCCAATTTACGGTGTTCACAATTGAATAGGTAAAGCGCGGCTTTTATGATTCCATAAGCGCGACGCGTGTTCCATTCCGGCCGATACGGTCCCCTATTTTCCCACCGTGCTAATAATCCCGTGGCCCGATAAACGGGCTAAACCCGCTGAACAACGCCAGCGTTCCAAGTATTGTCGTCTTTGATGGAACGCACCAGAGTCGATAATTGACGTTTCACGGATCAACGTCTGCCATTTCCATGCATCAAGCTCGGTTTAATTGGTGAGAGGATTTTAATGTTGATTACGTTGCTCGGTGGGACGATTGATTCGATTGTTCGAGAATAATAAATTGCCCTTTGAGATATATATATATATATATATATTTTTTATAATCTTTTTTAATCCCTTTGTTTTTTTTCTCTCTTTTGTTATTCGTGGATTGGAAAGTAGTGGCCAGCTTTTGATTGTTGCAATGTTTCGATAGAAGAGGATTAGAAAGGAGGTGATAAGAAAATTAGGTCCCTTTATTCCTAGCATTGTCACGTATTACTGAATATCTTCTGTTCGATTCCCAATTTGTTGTTTCACTCGAATACGAAAAAAAACTTTGGATCTGGCAGTAAATGAATTAAGATATAAAATTTGTGAAACTGTTTTTTTAAACAATTTTAAGTTTAAGTCTCTTTTAGGATATTTAAGTCTTTTTTGCTTTAACTTTTAATCCAACCTAACTTAACCTAACCATTCCGTTTTTTAATTTAATTTCTACTAAAGATCTAGCTTTCTCTTAAACACGCACGACACATTAATTAATTAACCGAAGTAAAGCCACTCAATGGCCCAATTTACACATCGCAATTCCTAGCACGAAAGCAGTACTTTTGCTGTTCGAACAAGTAACAAGAATGGGGATAGAAAGGGATGTTCATTTTTCAAAGCACGCCATCGTTTCAGATGGCTCGAGTTGGCAGCCATCGGCGCTGGACAAAGAGTCAGGGACCTACTTCCGGTCTTCGACAACGCGGGCTTCAACAAATTACCACCCCCGGCCAGTCGGATGATAAAACCGCAAAAAAACTGACGTTTCCCTCGACTTCTTTCATCCCTACTTCGATATTCCGCGGGATTTCTGTGTTTGAACACCTCCAGCCTCGAGTTTCATCACACTTCAGGCTGGAGATCGATTTCAGGGGATTAAGAATGGTTTTACCGAAATTTCCAACCGAAAATTATTTGTTATTGATGATGATGACGACATAGTAGAAAAGTTGGTGCAACATTTTTGTTAATTTAATCCTTTCGCGGTATAGTAAAATAGTATAATGAAACGAAGTATATGAATTAATTTATTTTAAAGTTGAGCGAAGAAAGTTTTTGTCATAGAAATAATTGCAGTTTATTAAATTATTCTTTCATGTTTGATAAGTTTAAGAATAATTACATTATGGGATTAAAATATTATATAATGTTAATTATAATACGATGAGGAGAATTATAATACTGTATTTTATGGGTTGCCTAAGTTTCTCTTGTACTGTACTGTGAAAGGGTTAATAACCAGGTTGTCGAGTTAACTCGGTAATGTACCAGGTAGAACGATCTCTGTGAGAGATTCTTTTAAAAAGAATTTGGGAAATTGGTTTTAGCACTTACCCTTTTCGTTGCCGGTGAAATTTGAGAGAATGTGGTTGTAAGTCTTGAAGAAAATATAGATCCTGTAAAATAATTAAAAAAAAAAAAAATAAATAATAATTAAAATAATAAATAAAAATAAAAATTGATAAAAGAAATTAATCGAATCAGATATATTGTTGTTATCATTATTTTTAATTTTTTTAATTTTGGAAATTTTTATCAGAATTATAATAAATCGATGTAATAAAAGTTTATTATATCGATTGTTTTAATGGTGAAAGAAGGAATAAGACAATTGAGATAATATTTGTATGATAGAATAAAAATGACAAGTATTTTTGTAATAATATAATTTTTGTATTAATATTTACAGAGATAATTCTACCTGGCTTCGAACTTTGTACGAAAAATGTTCCTATTTATTTTTTCCATTTGTGTGCAAGAATAATATTTAATAACGAATCGCTGTTCCTATTTAAACTACATATTATCGATTTGTAAAAATTTAAGGAAACTAAAAAATTCGTATATCGGAAATAATATTCGAATATAATATTGTCTAACATTTAATATATGTTACTGTTGCTAAAAATGCTTCTATATTTTACGATACATTTGAATTAAATTAATATTTTTAACAAAAATGATTTAATTTTTTCGATGTATTAACACGAATAATTGTATGGAATATAAAAAATATTCTGACATAAAGATTAAAATTCTAAACACAGAGGAGGCATTATATTTAATTATAACCTGAACAACCATACCATAGTACCGATTATACCGCTAGGCGGCTCTGAGCACGAACGCGATTCTCGTTAGCAATATTTGCAATATAAGATATAACCATCGAGCCAAGGAAGTGAGTCACCGTTTTTCCCATAATGGGAAATGGGTTCTGACTTTATTTTGCTACTTTCGGCACTTCTATGCGACTTTCCTCTTACTGTAAACTTTTTTCATTACTATAATTCTATTCTTAGCACATTGTTTATCGTTACTTGTTAAATTATCAAGTTTTAATTATTAGATATTTATATTATTTATTTACGAATAATATATATATATTTTAGAATAAATTAAATAATAATTAGAAACGTGAAGTGTCAGAATAATCTTAATTATAAAATGATCACGAATCGTAGAGTTGTAAGACGATTGAGTTCGATATTACATTTTAAAATCAATTAGAGAGAAGGATACTTAAGAAAAAGAATTACCTCGACTATAAAGTATTATGAATGCTAAAAACAAAAGAAATCATCTAGTGATTATAAAATAAAAAAAAGAAAGAAAGAAAGAAAGAAAAGAATACGATAGAAAGAAAACGTGACAGATCCATTAAAGCTAAGAAGCTAAGGAGATAGAGAAAAATCCGCGGAGGGAAGAAAAAAAGGAAAAAAAATGGAGGGGGAAAAAAGAACGGCAGCAGTATCAGGAACAAAAGGAAAGGAGTGGCTACGGAAGTGTAGAACAGCTGGCGCGAGTGGTTGACGGAGCACAATAACGATAAATGTAAAGTTTGCGTACGCATCGTTAGTACCATTTCCAGGCTTGCAATAATCGTTGCTGCCAGAGAGAATACGACCTCGCTCTTGGGGCTTACTAACTACTAATTGTTACCAACTTAGCGAAACGAAGGATCCCACGTCCGCGTGCGGCAAACTCTTCGCGCGTTACTTCCCCAGATTAAAGAAATTTAACGTCCATGCCCTCGAGACAAAATGTCTCGGGTTTACGTTAAATTCTACGGTAGTAGAAAGGTGTGTTGTTAGAGAACGCGCACGATAATAATAATAATTGTTGTGCACGCCTCGTAATAATACGTCGAAATTCGTGATTATGTTTTACTCGAGTTCGTATATTCTAACTTTGATATAATGAACTTGAAATGTTTTTAACATAAATATTATTCAATTTATGTTATATATATGTCGAGAATTGGGAAAAATTCTTCTCGATAGAGATAGATTTTTTCATGGATTTTGAAGATACTGTGCACGATTATTAAGAGATGATTACAAGAGAAATTTTCTCGAAAGTCATTTGTGCAAGGACGGAATTAGTGAAATTAGTAAGTTTTTAACAGATCCGTTCGTGATCGAATGATATAATAATTGCTTAAGTGACTCGTTAAGTGACGAACTTGTTCGAGTATCGCAAGTTCGAATGAGAAAGTGACTCGATTATATACGTTAAGTAATATTGCGTTAATCTTCTGTTTGCGGTGTTATGCTAAACCCTTCAAAGTATTAAAACTGACTTTCCCCTCGGGGAAAGCTTCCCCTACCCGCGTAATTCTATCCTGTTTCAGGATTGCAGTTCTATAGCCCCAATGATTCTACACTACTACTAATTATAACACGAATCAGATTTGCATTCTTGCATTTTTGAATATAATTAGAATTGAAAAAAAAAAAAAAAGAAAACAGAAAAGTAATAAATGTACGATATTTAAAATTTTTCGAATATTATTATTCGTTATCATATTATTCATTTTCTATAATTCCAATGATTCAGTACTACTAATTACACGTGTAGAACGCGAATCAGATTTGTATCCTTGCATTTTTGAATTGAATAATTAGAAATGAAAAAAAAAAAAAAGAAAAATAAAAATAATAAATATTATTATTCGTTACCATATTATTCATTTTCTATACCGAATCAAATTTGCATCCTTACATTTTTGAATATAATTAGAATTGAATAAAAAAAAAAAAAAAGAAAAAAGAAAAGTAATAAATGTACGATATTTAAAATTTTTCGAATATTATTATTCGTTATCATATTATTCATTTTGTAACGTAGAAAAGTTTAATTTACAAATGTATTGCTATTAAATATTTAATTAACAAGAAATTAAACTTTCATTCTAAATTAAATGGTAATTTAATAATTACAACGTCTACGAGTTTGAAACGATTACAAGAACGTGCAAAGAAAGAGATAGTAAGATCCAGCCAACAAAATTCGAGTTCGTTCATTCTCGCGGAATTATAAGATACACTCGCCATTATCGTTTACCAACCCCCTTTCGCGCGTTTTTGCGATCTTTAATCGTGCAGTTGAGTCGAGAGGGCGGAAATTAAACGTGTACTATGTCTAGCTTACACAAAAGGTGGAAAGGGAAAGACTGAAAGTGAAACGAATTGTAGAGAAGGAGAAAGAATTGGAAAGGAAAAGATAGATAAGGAAAATAGAAAAAAAAAAGAGAAAGGAAGCGAGAAATGCAAATAAAAAAAAAAAGAACCTAACAAAATCAAAACCAATTTTCATATCTTGCAGAATCTTTATTAAAAATAATAATTGCATGGAATAACATGCATTAAATAAATTCAAAATTAAAAATATTTATCAATAAACGATTGATTAATCACCTTATTTTGTGTTATTAATTTATCTGCACGTTTAATTATTAATCATCGAACGTTATTAAATCTGATTTACACGAATCGGACGAATATAAATCAACGAATTGATATCGTCCCTGGAATACGATGATTTTAAATCGTGACAATTATACAGAATACGGAAAATTGAGTTAATAGCCACCAAACGTATTCACAATAATTTGAAACAACAACAACAATTATTTCAAATAATTCTCTTATTTAAAAGAAATAAATATTTCTCCTCCAAACGTCTCCACATTTATTATTTATCCAAAAAAAAAAAAAGAAAATTATATTACACTCAATTCTACAAAGCGCACAAATCTTTCAAATTTTACCCTTAAAAGATTACATTATAGAAATATCAATCTGGAAGAACCTTCTCCCCAATCGTCCAAACGAAAATCTCAAAATCAAAACCCAAACCAAACTCCTTCCCCAACTCGTTCCCCCATTCCATCCCAAACGGTTAAACAAACAAACGAGAAGAGACACCTGAAACAAAGCGTAGGATCCTCTCTCCCCCCTCTCTCTTTCTCTCTCTCTCTCTCTCTCTCTCTCTCTCTCTCTCTCTCTCTCTCTCTCTCCTCGAATCTCGGCACGGATCGATGAACGCGAAGATGTCAAGGCATTATCGCGGAGCCGATTAAAAATGTATGCACGGTGGCTGTGTTAAGTAGGCAGATACTCTCGGCCCGGGAGTCCTTTAGCCCGGCGGATGACGCGGAAAGGCAAGTGCACGTGGGGGGTAGGGGATTAGGAGGAGAGGGGGGGAGGGTGAAAGGACGCTTCTAGCAGGCTCGAATATTGCAAGCGAGCCGGTAAGAGCGGAACAGAGATGGTGAACGCCTGGTAAGCACCTCTGAAGGACCATTCTCGGCGAGCTTGCGTTCCTAATCGCATTGGAGTCATCTATATTATTACGAGCTCGTGCATGTATAACCGGTCGAGAGGGGGGAAAGGAGACGGGAGAGAGAGAGAGAGGGAGAGAGAGGGAGAGAGAGAGAGAGAGAGAGAGAGAGAGAGAAGGATTTAGGTAAATGGAAGAGCGAAGGATGAAAAGGAGAGGGGGGAAAAGTTGGCGACAATGCTGGCTATTTAATCCTTCCTTTTCTTCTCTTTTATTTGACGATTTCCGTCTCTTTCTTCTTTATACGAGTTCTTTCTTTCTCGCCTCTTTCTCTCTTTTTCTCTTTGGCCTAGATCGAGAGGAATGCTTCGAAAGATGGGGGGAGGTGAGAGCTAGGAATCATCGAAATAGAATTATCGAGGTTGATCTCGAGTTCGTGGAAGAATTGGAGGAGATTTGCGATTTTCATTGTGTTTTCATCGAGTGTATTATAGGTTTCTTTTTTATCGAAATTGGAATTTTTTTTTGAGATATTCGCGCGACAAGGATCGTTTTCTGATCGAGGTGAATTTTATTTTTCTTTTTTTGAAATTCCTGGAAGGCTACTTTAACTACCATCGATGCCAATTTATCTTTTTCAAAGAGTTGTTCGCCATCTCGAGGGAGGCGAAGAAAACAGAAAACGAGGGGGAGAAAGAAAAAGAAGCAACGCTTGCATCCGTGAAAGTTTCTCAAATTGTCCCAAGAACGAAACGAAGCGCTCGTTGGAATTGCATTGTTCCAACTCGGATTCCCGAGTTCGCGTGACAAGGGGAAGGGGCAAGGGGAATCGGCCTCGAACTTTCCTTGGCTAAACATCGAAAGTCACGCCAACCCGAGTGTCGCGCTTTAAACCCAGCAAAATTTCCTCAAAAGGAAAGAGCTGACGGTCCGAACGATTGTCTTTTAGAGAGCAATCAGAGACGAGGATAGAGAAAAGGAGAAAAGTGGGGGAGAGAGGGAGGAGGGTTTAAAGCTTCGACGAGCTTTTTACCTTGACCGACACCTGACTTTTCGACCTACGAACTTCGAAAAATGGGGAACGGAAAAGCCATTTCCAACCCCTATTAAGGGGAAAATGGTGTAAGGCTGAAAGGTAAAGAAGGTTTTGGAATTGTTTCTCTCTTTCGAGAAAAATTTTTAATCTTCGAAATTATGCCAATTAGCATTCCAACTATAAATTTTGTGCTATAAATTTTCTCTACCAAATGTATCTAAACTTGAAAGAAGCTAGATACACGGTGCAAACTGTGCAAATGACTGTGTTAAATCGACAGAGATTCGTCCTTCTTTTTAGAGAAAACGGAATTTGTCAACAGTGGAGAACTGCTCGGCGATTCGAAAGGGGGGCACACACGGCCCCCTTCCCATATTTGTTTAATTAGTCGGCCAACGATGGCGGCGATATTGGACGTAGCGGATAGATTGCCCGCCAGGAAGACCGAGTCGTGTGGAGTCGCTAATTAAACTCGGCACGAAACTAACCCGGAACTTCCAACTTTCGTCCCGAGCGCCGGGATTTTAATGACGACTACGTGGAGTCTGTTTGCCATTTTCCTTCGCCCGCCATTCCATCTTCAATTTTCATTTCTCGACCGCTTTCTTAACCCAAAGCAACTCGTTAAAGGTTCCTTAACTGCTATCTTAACCCTAAATCGTAATTCGAATTTATAGCGTTCATTCGAATCGATTCTCGGTTCGATTCGGCTTCGAGTCGAGCCGATATTCACTTATTCTTTGCAATTTTTTAAAATTTCGCGATCGAGAATAATATCGATATATAATTGTATAATCGAGAGAGAGAAAGAGAGGAAGAAAGAATATCAGAATTATTTCGAGGAAACCGTACGATACGGTCAGCCACGAATTCTCCACGACCAATTTCTACGACCCCTCCCAAACTAATCTTCGTTCGAGCCACCAACGTTCGAGAAACCCTTCCGACAATACGATTCCTCCTACAGGGCAAACTGTTATCACGGTCTGTTCGTCGTTGTCAAAGATCGACGATCAGCGTTACCATGGAAATTCCAGCTGGTAATTTTCGAGGGAGGTGAGAGAAGGAATTAAGCGAAGGAGGGGGTGAAAAGGGAGGGTGGGAAAAAAAGGTTTCACGGATTGTTACGTACGGAAGAAATCGAGTAACACATCATCTGCTCCTTTCCTGTATACATATATAAAACTTGGAATATTTCGAGTTCCGGGTGTTAGTTTAGAATAGTTGTGATGAATTTTAGGCATTTCGAAAATTTTACGATAAACGAGCTCGATTCTCGAGATGGGAATAGCTCGAGAGTTTCGAGATTTTTACGTGTAATTATTATCAAAATTCAGATCAGTGTTTTCAGATAAAACTTTGACAAACTTTTATCCTCTACTTTTTTTAAAACGATAGAGTAAAAATTCCATTTTATTTCGTTCGAAGAAAGATTCGAAATTAGCAATTCGAATTCGATTCAAAAAATTCTCTACTCCGATATTAATATAAATTTCGTGATACCTAATACTATCGATCAAACCCTTTGACAAACAAAAACTTTGAAAAACTTTTATCCTCTACTTTTTTTAAAACGATAGAGTAAAAATTCCATTTTATTTCGTTCGAAGAAAGATTCGAAATTAGCAATTCGAATTCGATTCAAAAAATTCTCTACTCCGATATTAATATAAATTTCGCGATATCTAATACTATCGATCAAACCCTTTGACAAACAAAAACTTTGACAAACTTTTATCCTCTACTTTTTTTAAAACGATAGAGTAAAAATTCTATTTTATTTCGTTCGAAGAAAGATTCGAAATTAGCAATTCGAATTCGATTCAAAAAATTCTCTACTCCGATATTAATATAAATTTCGTGATACCTAATACTATCGATCAAACCCTTTGACAAACAAAAACTTTGAAGAACTTTTATCCTCTACTTTTTTTAAAACGATAAAGTAAAAATTCCATTTTATTTCGTTCGAAGAAAGATTCGAAATTAGCAATTCGAATTCGATTCAAAAAATTCTCTACTCCGATATTAATATAAATTTCGCGATACCTAATACTATCGATCCACCCTCTATCCAAAGAAAGAAAAAAAAAAGAAAAAAAAAAATGTATCCAATAATAGAATCGTTCTAAATTCTCCACAAGCAGCTATTCACAATCTCAATTCAAGTCTCTCATCTTTAAGGAGCGACCATCATTTCTGATCCCTTTCATCCCGATTCCTCCACGATTCCTCCCCTCCAATCCCGCGAGGCACACGAGCCGAATAAGGATTAAAGAGGAGGGGGCGGGACGAAACGCAGCAGAATCAACAATCGCGGGGACGAAAATAATTCCGTGGCATGAAAAGGGCACCGCGTTGGAGGCCGCGTTCGAGGGTTACGCGAGCCCGACTCGGATGAATATTAAAAAAGTCCCTGGCAAATTAATCGAGTTAATGCCAGGATATTTTCAACGGGGATGGAATTCCCTGGAACACACCGGTTTCCCTCTGTCCTTCCTCCTTCGTCCTTTATCTTCCTTTATAGTTCTGACCCTTTCTCGCTTCTCTCCAACGGGAAGAGCTCTATTTTTTTCGTCGAATCAACCTGCAGCCGACTGACTTCACCTCTGCTCCGCTTCTGAATATTCATTAATCTTCTCTTCTCTCTTCTCTTCTTCACGAGGAAAGAAGGAAAGAAAAGAAAAGAAAAAAGAAAAAAACGAAAGAGAAAATAAATCTACCTACCTCGAAAAGGGAGCCAACCTCTGCACCTTTCGCATTTCCTCCATCTTTTCTTTCGCATTTTCTGTCTCTCTTCCGAGCATCCTTCCAGATCGTCGTAACGAAATTCTCCACGCGTTCCTCGCGTTGATATCGCACCGGTATGAATGCTAGATTTATCCTGGATACGTGTACCCTGAGTTCGTTCTTCTTTTTTTTGGTTTTTCTTTTTTTTTTTTTTTAGAATTTTCTCTCTCTCTCTCTCTCTCTCTTTCTCTCTCTTTTTTAAGGTGGTTCCTTTTTGGAGAAGGGAAAGAGCAGTTATGAAGATATTCACTCGAGCCACAGCGACGATCGTGCCTCGAATCGCATTTGCATTTTTAGCCCCTGGTCACCCTGGCTTCTGATTTTCGGGGGACGGGGTAATTGGTTATTAGAGATGCGATTTCTTCCCGCGAATTTTAAGGATGAAACGTGGCAAACTTTTGAAAATGGAAATTGCTTGGATTTTCTTTCTTCGAGATTGTAATGACTGTCTCTCTTTCTTTTCTTTTTTTCGATAATTTTGTGTACCGGCGAGGATTAAGAGAAAGAATTTGAATCTTATCCCTTGTGCGGATAAAAATGAATTTTTTTTTTTTACGTCTTTATACATATTGTTCTTTATTGCAAACGAACATGTTAGAACAATATCAAAGTTACAAGTAAACGAAATGAAATTAATTATTCTAACCGGTATAATATTCGAAATACTATATCTATAATTCGATCAATTTCAATATCCTCGACCTGTCAGAAATGAGATTCGCGATAAATACCCCCTCGAATTCGAAATTCGAAGAAATGATATTATAACAATTATCAACCTCGTCCATCAATATTACCACAAAAATATTATTATAATAAAAGAAAAGAGAAAAAAATAATTTTCACGATTTTTTCCAAAAAAAAAAAAAAAACAAAAAAGACAAAAAGTAGCGCACGTCCACCAGAGGCATCCGCGTAATTATTCACTTTGACAAGAGGGGAGGCACGAGGCGAATAAATCGTGAACGAAACTACATCGCTCAGCAGCCAACCGGCAGCTTCAGCGGAAAATCGTTCGACGCGTTGGTTCCACCCCCTCCTCTCCTCCCCCCTGCATCCTCCACCCTCGAACGCGGTGGAAAAAGAAAATTTTCGCCGACACTCAGCGGGGGAGCCGGAATTTTTCACGGTACATCGACGCTGGACGGCGTCGCGATATGCCTTCGAGAAGGGGGTTGGAACGAGAAGAAAGTGGAAAAGTAAGGGGAAAAAAGGAATGTTTGCGGCACGGTCGCCAGAACAATCCCTCGAATTTTTCAGCAAACTTCTTCTCTCTCTCTCTCTCTCTCTCTCTCTCTCTGTCTCTGTCTCTTTCCACTCTCTTTCGCCTCCCTCTTTCTTCCTCCCCCATACTGTCATCCCCTTGATCCCGCCTGTTGAACGGCGGTTGAACTTTAATGTAACGAATGAAATTCTGATGATGTCTCTGTTGAATAATACGGTGGATAAATAGTGAAATTTATACGCTATGGAATACGTGTTCAGGGTAAAAAATATTTTTCTGTTATCATCAACGAATCAATTTGAATGGAATCGTGTTACTATTCTTACTATTCCTTTTACACGTGTTTTCTTTCTACGATTGTATCCAAGCATCCATGCATTGGCGTAGGCATAGAATTCAGAGAATTTTAATGGTATGAAAAATTTTTTATTTCTCGTATAATAGCAGGCTAATTATTTATTTGTAACGATGGTTTAATTTGTGAATGTAATTTTTGTATTCGAGTCAATTAAGATGGTAATTGTATGTAATAAACTGGATATATTAATGAAATGATTAATAGTTTTGAAAATATTTCAGCTTCCAATCTTGGATGATTATAGTTAACGTGACTTCATAAATGAAAATAATTTTTACGATTTTGAATATTCGAATTACAGCTCTTCTACTGCTATGCAGTGTGCGGTGTCAGGATTATCAACAAAGCGTTTGAAGTGGAGACGATTCTGAGCATCAGTTCTTAATTCATCGTTGGACAAATCTTCGAAAATTAATCGAGTTAAAAGTCTAAACGACTTTGAATATTTGCACAAATATTTGAACTGATTGTGTTACTCGAAGAACCACCTACCAATCTACTACAGTTTGTATTATAAGCTTTGAACGAACTAATAGTGACTGATTCTATCTATAATATGATCCGAATCCTTTTTTATTCTAATTAATTTGAAGATTCTCATATGCCTTGGTTTTCCCTCCAATCATTATTTTCTGTGAAAACTGAGAGGTTTGAAATTACTTCAACAATTTATTGGTCATAATAATAATTGCAAATTTACTCGAGCATTTTAATAAATAATTACTTAAATTATTAACTATGATACGTTACAAGACACTAGACCTTCTGCAACTGTGATTTTTGTACGAAACGAAGAATCCCTTTTGTCTCTTGCCTATGAGACATCGTACTTGCCTATGAACAATACGCACAATTACAATTAACGTTCCAACAAAATTAAAATTTCGTTTGAACGCCTGAACACTTCCTCTTCTGAACTCGAAACGGAAAGGAAGAATTGTTCTGCGAGAATAAAAAAAGAGAAAAAGGAAAAGAGAGGAGGGAGAGAAAGATAAAATTGTCCGGTATCTCGATAACGAGGCCCGTAATTCTCAGGCCCGTCTAAACGTTGGAACGCTTAAAACACGGGGCCGGTATATGCCAGTTATTACATTTACGCGATAGATCATGTTAATTGCTCGGTACAGCGAGGCACGTTCCCCCGTAACTTATACTAGCTAGCCGAGTTTGCACCGGATACGCGGCACTAATCTGCGGAAATTACGCGGAATTTATATTTCCGCGTGAAAAGGAGGAGGAATATGAGGGGGAGGGGCAGAGAGAGAGAGAGAGAGAGAGAAAGGAAAAGAAAATAAAGAGGAAAACCATAGGGGGAGGGTGAAAGAAAGAAAGGAAGAGGGAGGAGGAGGGAACGAGGTTCCAACGTGTTCTCTCCATTTATGAAAACGTTCCACGGAGAATTTTTATTCCAAGACCCTCCCCTCCTCTCGACCCTATCCACCCCGTGTCATTAAGAATTTACGTAACGATAAGCCGTTCCTAAGCGCTCACCTTATTTCGAACCGCGTGATTTTGGCAGGATTGTCCCTCTGTGGGAGGAAGGGTTTAATTAAAAACGGGTTTTCGGTTGAACCCGTTCGTTGAACTTTACGCGAAAACTGAGTAGGTCGGCGCATGACAGAGGGATTATGGTCGAGCGGATCACTGCGGTTTCCTGATGTGTGAGAAGGTTGGTATTTTAATTGGATAAGGTTTTTCTTTTCCTTTCTTTCTTCTGGATGAGAATCGCGCCCCTTCTTTTCCTCCGTGGAAAGGAATAGAGGAAGCTCGAGTGTATGGAATATCAGGGAGGAGATTATGGAGTGAGGGATGTTTGTTGAAAATGAAAAAAGCATTGGAAAATGAATATTTTATGACAAGTTTCGTATTTGAACTCTGTATTATATTTTGTATGCGTAAAAAATAAATATTGGTGATTTGGAAATTTCACGACGTTGAATCTATTATCTTTTTATTAGTAATATTAATATATAGGAATAAGATCCCTTCTTGTTGTCCAGAGAGTTCAGTTCTCCTCGCTCGAGTATTTTGCTAATTTCCAAAATTGCACGAAGATTGCAAACGCATACGTCTGCAAACGCATACACGCCCCCCTCCCCACACCCCCGTGCTTGCCACTCCCGAGAAATATCGTCCCACTTCCCTTGAAATTACATCATTAATTTCGTCTCGTGATTATTATGCACGCACGAGCGCGTATCGTGTAATTAATATGCGAAAATATTTTGTATAAAAACGTGATAAAACTTATCTCTGGGATTGGGATTATTAAACTTAATCACGTAAAAATACGAAAAAAATATTTATACGTTTAGATATTGTATAATTAGATATCATATAAATAGTTATTATATAATTATTCGTTTCATTAATCATTCGCCCTTAAAAATCTCTAATCTATTATCTTGAGTTAAATAATGAAAGGGAGAGCATATAAAATTTCGCGAAATTTATTTTTCTTTTGACGAGACACGCACGAAAATATCCTGTTTTCTCTTTTTTTCCTTTCTTTTCTTTTCCTCGCGAAATTACGGGGCCAGTCTTTACGCGAGGACACACCGCGAAGGATTTCATTACATTTAGGCGAATAAAAGCTCGGGCCGCGCCTCTCCTCATTTAAACAATTTACTTTAATTTCGAAGAGAATTACGACACGGGCCGAACCCCGTGGCATTAATTGCTTCGCAAAACCCTCGGTAATGTTTAATTATCACGGTACCTTTAGGCGTTAACGCATCGTGTATTAAGATACACGATGCACCAATTTGAAAGGGACTATTAAAAAAGAGAGAGAGAGAGAGAGAGAAATTACTATTCTTTATTCCTCGATGAAACAAATACACGAATAAATGCGAACGATTTCTTAATTCCATTTCCAATTTTATTGATTTCCAAGATTTATGCTCAGCTATTATTATTTCATAGATATTTATTATATTTATTCCATGGAGCAAAAAATTATTATTACGTTACCATTTTCGAGCAAGCATTAACGAGCAACGGTACCATTCGAGATTATTTCGTATATCGTTTTTCAGTCGCAATAAGCTCACGCGTAGCAACGAAGCCAGCCTCTGGATTATCATCGAACGAACGTAAATCCATTGTTAATTATGAACGAGTCCCGAGGAAAGTAACGTGTCACGCGACGATGGGGGATGACAACGGTTATTCCGCATAGCGGCATCACGTGTAAAACGCACGTGCATGCCTCCTACGTTGACGAACAATTAATAATCTCACGGCTATACCTCGAGGCTGTCTATAATTACGCGCACGAAATGTGGCGTGAAAAGGAAGGAAAAAATAATCAAAAATTGTTATATATATATATATATATATATTTGTGTTAATTATTAAAGATATGTCGTTCGTTACTGCAAATGCGATTTTTCATCATTGAAATAATAAATGAAATATATGTGTTTTTTTTAATTATTATATATATATAATAATATTATTATATATATATGGAAAAATATTGTTACGATTCTATATGCTGTATGTTAACAACAAATATATTATTATACAAATATATATTACAAATATATATTAAATGTATTTATACGAATTTGGTTTTGTACTTTGGTTACAAAATGGATGCTTGACGAAACAAACAAAAGCATTGGTACAGACAGTAACTCGTTGGACACCTGCTAATTTTAAACGAAATGCTCATTATTGTTCTGTCACAAACAGTTATTAGCCATTGTAATACGGATCTAAAGGAGGAGTACGTGGAAAATTAATGAATATCATTAACCAGCCACACGTATTTGCCACGTTATATGAATATAAACGTGAAAGTTATTTCTTTCAGTGTCCGTTAATCTAAATTTCCTAACCTCTTTTATCTTTTAACTCAACGCGTGTGTTTATTTATTATAATTCTTCTAATTGTCGTAATTAGTCGAAATTTTTCAACTATTGTTGATTTTAATTTGTTCATTAAAAAAAAAATAGCAATTATCTTTATTGTAATTTTGAACGATACACTTTTCTAATTTCTTTCTAATCCATGAATGTTGAACGAACTTCTCATCGCAACATTAATATGAGAAAAATTTCAAGAATTTTTATACGAGACACAATTAATCGAGAAAATGAAATTTCAGCTTTCGAAAACATTTCAGATATTACGAGAGAATTTCTGGATGAAATAAATTTGAATTCTGATTTTCTTTCAATTCCCGACGCAGCCGTTTCCTATCTACCGTGCGATTAATTAATTATTAACAAAATTTCGACTGATATCGAGTGCGAGCACACGCACGTTGGTTCACAGGGACGATTAATTATGCCTCATCGCGTTACACTCCCGTGCACCTGTACCTACACGGCTGGCCCTTAGCCCTCGATGCGCCTATATGAATTATTCCACTATGATGCATGCAAATACGTACACCGCGGGGCCGCCGCCTTCCTATCTAAAATCTATATTTGATGATGGCCATGTGAAATCGGCCGTGATTTTATGAAATCGAAAATCTCGAAAATTGATACCGCCGCTCCCAGATCCACGTGTACACGTAGATTATGGGTTATAAATGAATTTCGTGAGATGGAAAATAAATATAAAAAAAAAAAAAAAAAAAAAAAAAAATGTAGAAACGTGAATATTGCCGTGTCATTTGATATATATCTTTCTACGTTTTCCACGTTTATTATTCGTAATATTCTATGCTAATTTTTCCAAGTATTTTATTATCTCTTGCTCAACAAACGAAATGCAAGAGATGCAATTTTTCTAAAACGAAGGAATAATTGTTAATTAAAGTTGGAAATTTTCTATGCGTTTCTTGCCGAGGATTGATATTATCGTGGGGCGATGTTTGTCGCGACTTGCTTACGCAGTCCAAAGTAAACGAACTTCTCCATCACGTGGTACGTGCACGTGTCCATGCGTGCAAACACATAACGGGGGACCATTAATTATCCCCTGGCTGTTGCGTGGCTGTGTGCAGCTGCGGATGGATTGATCAACCCTTAACTTGCAATGTATCAATACGCATCATTGCCACACTGCTCAAGTGGCAAGTATACCTGTGCATTCGTTGGTAAGTAAATTTGACAAATTGTTATATTCGAGTGTTCTCGTCAATTATTAATTTCATAGCAGTCATGGGGCATGTTTTGAGATATTGAACCTTAAAGAGTGAAATATTATAGTTACAAATTACTATATTTCTAAGTAATCTTTGGATTACATAATAAATTGGTAAATAAATTTGATAAACTGTTATTTTCGAGTCAATTATTAATTTCATGGCTCATGTTTTGAGATATTGAATCCTAAAGAGTGAAATTATAGTTACAAATTACTATATTTCTAAATAATCTTTGGATTACATAATAAATTGGTAAATGAATTTGATAAACTGTTATTTTTGAGTCAGTTATTAATTTCATGGCTCATGTTTTGAGATATTGAATCCTAAAGAGTGAAATTATAGTTACAAATTACTATATTTCTAAGTAATCTTTGGATTACATAATAAATTGGTAAGTAAATTTGACAAATTGTTATTTTTGTATCAATTATTAATTTTACAGTATTCATGATGCATGTTTTGAGATATTAAACGCTAAAGAGTAAAATTATAGTTATAAATTGCTATATTTCTAAAGCAATGTTTAGATCGCATAATAAACTGGTAAATAAAATTGTCATTTTCGAATGTCCTCGCCAACTATTAATTTCATAGCATGCATGTTTGATTTTGAGATCTCTATTGAACGCTAAAGAGTAAAATTATAGTTATAAATTGCTATATTTCTAAAGCAATCTTTGGATTAATAATAAATTTAATAAACTGTTATTTTCAAGTCATCTATTAATTTCATAGCATTCATAGCACATGTTTGATTTTGAGATACTCTATTGAACGCTAAAGAGTAAAATTATAGTTATAAATTGCTATATTTCTAAAGCAATCTTTGGATTACATAATAAATTGGTAAAAAAATTTGATAAACTGTTATTTTCAAGTCAACTATTAATTTCATAGCATTCATGGCACATATTTTGAGACATATTGAACACAAAATAGTGAAATTATAGTTATTATATTAAATTACCATAAATTACTATAATATACTAAATTAAATTACTATATTTCTAAAGCAATCCTTGGATTAAATAATTAATATAAAATTTCAAAAAATTAATTTATAATTAATATTAAACGCAGGTTCGTATAATTAATTATCACCTGATCGTCTTACGATTCCGTGCATTTACATACAAACCGATCAGCGAGCTGTCTATTCCCGATTCTCGCCAATATACGCGCATCCAACATCTCCTCGTGTGTGAATAGGATACACACATCGTGGGAGCACAGGTGTACGTCTCAAGTGGAGAACACAACTTGGAGGAGTTTCAGAATTATTAATTAATTATCCCTCGAAAAGATTGATGAATGGATCGATTCTAATTAATCACAGTCGATCTAATCGTTAAAAGAAAACAAATTTGTAAATTTTTTTTCTCTCCACAATTTTTCAATCCCCTTCACCGTTACTTATACCGAATATTATTATCGAATGTTATCATCGTGCCCAACGAGAGGACCCACTTTTATAATAATTACCCTCAAACACTATCCGACTACCAAGCTCTCTCGTTCCACGAGAAGAGAATTTAACGCGTGTCTCTACCTAAGGAAGAGCTACACAGCTTGGTGAAGTTTCAGAAATAATTACTGCTCGACATTGTCGACAATGGAGAGACTCCTGTAATTTATGATTGACGTGTTAAAGCAAAGACACAAGCTTTGTCTCAAATTTTGGGCGGATCGTTCATTAGCGGAACACCATGTAAATAAATAAGGAAAGAAGATTTCTCGTTGCCTCGTCTCCCTCCTAGTTACAAAGTTCGTAACCTTTGTAATTAATTACATCGAATAAAGATATCCCCTATATACTACTTTCTAATTGACCTCTCACGTCATTCTAATCGAACGTCTATATACACATATATACGTGTGTGTGTATGTGAACAGTGATGAATCGCCAGTGTGTTATTCGCGTTCGTATTTAATTCCTCGTTAATGGCCTTACATGCATGTTTTTTTTTTTGCGTTTTATTCACGTGTTGACAAAGGATCGATTCTAAAGGCGAAAATAAATAAAAATGAAGGTTGGAGAAAAATGTCGGTTACAAGCGAGTGAAGTTTGCATGGAATAGAGCGAGAGAGAAGAGGTAGAATGAGATGAGGGGCGGTGTGACAGTTCGGACGGAACGAAGAGATGTAATATCATAACTTTATTCGCCCTACAGCGGAAATAATTCATAATCATTCAGACATAAATTGTCCAACTCGTATTCCTGCCAATGTCACAATCGCTCGAATTATTCGACATTTTCTATAACGTAACGGTATAATAAATCTCGTCCATTTCGTAATTTCATTTTTTGCATTTTCACTCGAACGCATCGATCGGAAAAGGAATCGAAAGACAAAAAAAAAAAACGCAGTAATTCTCATCACCGATCCACTTTTAAATAGTCGTCTAGCGAAAGATCGATAAAAAAGTTGAAAAATATCGTGTTTAATATATCGATTTACACACCACGTGAAATTTATTTGCGAATATAGTGTTTGGGGAAAAAATGGGGAAAAAATATCGATGGAACGTTTATTGCAATATTTAACGAACGAAACAACGATCGATTCATTCCGATTTGGTAATTAATATGAGTCTGATTACAAAATCGGAAAATTCGCAATTTCGTGTAACCGTAATTCGAACGAGATATTGAAATCTCTTACGGTAACAATGTGGATAATGAAATAAGTACGTAATGAGCTTTATGGAAACGATACCTTCTTGTTACGGCTTTGCCTCCTGTACGGATAAATAAATAATGCACGAACATTGTCGATGGTAATGCGATATTTCGATTGGATAAGAGAGAAATTATATATCCAAATTATTCGTATTCGATTTAATAGTTCGATATTATTCACTCGAGACGAGGGATTTTCTGTAGAGAAATTCGCAATAATAAGGCTTAAAAAAATATATTAATTCAATGGGTAATTTTCGATAAAGGGATGAAATATTTTTGGAAATATTTTTCTCGTTGTGTCAGAGTAGTTTTTAATTAAAAAAAAAAAAAAAAAAAGAGAAAGAGATATAAAAATAATAGGAAAATCATAAATCATTCTGTAGACATTTTTTGCTACAAGAGAGAGATGCTGCTATCCTCGACTTTTGAACGGAGATTTACACGAAGGTTTATGTATCTATAGTGTGACTGTCGTAAGGTCTATATGCACATCATCTATTATGCGTATATTAGGTACGATGGGTGAACATTACACGCATTTCGACGTTGCATATTCATGCAACTATGTACACGTAAGAGCGCCATATACAATTGTACATTATATACGTATGTGTTAAGTACAAAGCTGACCGAGCATTACATCGCCTCTTGTTGTAAGATGTAAGTTGAATAATACGTAAGATCGATAATTAATTAAATAATTAATTTTATTATTGATTTTATACTCTTTCAATCTCTCGTTTTCATCAAGTATTTTCCCTATTTCAATTTCAATCCATTTCAAATTTGATTTAAAATCTTTGAATAAATTATCTCGTTATATAATCGTTATATGTATTTTGAAATAAAATATTTTTCGTATTTCGATTTAAAAAAAATATATATATATATATATATAAAACTTAGAATTTAGAGGATATATTTAAAATATGATTCTTTATCGAAATCTATGATGCTGTTAAAATGATTAAAATCGACGCATATCGTGGAATTTATGGGTCAGGATATAATATTTCAGGAAAATAGACAAGCTATGCGTGAAATCGTTCCAACAATGGAACAGGATTGATAAATATTTAGAATATCGCGTACTAGTAGCAGAATTTATATAACATGTATACTACGTCCAATATTTGCTCGGAATTTTGCGTAAACACACATCAAATATTGTCGCAACTCTCCCCAACATTCCAGCCGATTTTTCTGGAAAAAAAATTCCCAAGTTTGCGCGAAATACATTGGATACACGTTTCCAAAATCAATCGCCAAATCAAATCAAATAAACAGGAAACACACATTTACACGAATTGTGTATTTTGATCAACTTCATTTACGAATTATTTGATTAAGATCAGATAGGACAAAAGATTTTATTTTTCGATAATAAAATTCATCGTTCAAATCTTATTCACACGTGTATTTTTTCAATCGATACAAAACTAATAGAAAATTCATTATTATAATAAAATTAATGAATTTTGTTTAAAATTGATAAAACGATAAAAATTTTTAACAAAAAGGAATTAAAAGAAGTTATATTAAAGCTATATTAAAAAAAAAAAAAAGGGCAATAATTGAGCAAATAAAAATAAATATTACATTGCGTATTTAAACCGTAAATTAATACGATCGAATCAAGAATTGATTGCACAATTTAGCTTACAACGAGTCACGAATAAATGATCGTTTAAACGTTTACATTTCCATAAATATTGCATAAATAATTAAAATATCCTCTAAATATTAATAATTCGTCCGATCAGAGAACTTGTTACCAACCGATGATAATACAGATCCAAATTCTTTTCCTCATTGCTAATCGTCCCCTGGACGAGAGACGGATGGAAACGAAAAAACGAAACTCGTTCGAATAATCGAGCACTCGTTACTCGGACGGAATACAGCCCAACGCGAATATTATACGGCGGGGATCAATTTGAATAGGGGAGGTTCGTTTCGAGGACCCGTTTTACGTTTAATTAAGTCGATTCGATGCCACTGTATCACTGGAGGGAATCCCCGCCAATCTGATCAATGATCGCATAATATTCTTTTTCACCGATTACGTATACCACGGTAATTGCAACAGAATATCTTGGCAATATCTTGGCAGAATTTATCGATTAGAGACGGTGCGTTCCTTCGTGTCTCGGTTATTCCAGTAATTGCAACAGTATACCCCCACAGGTCAAAATTTGAGGAGATGAGACGGGATGGAGTGCAGTTTGTTAAGGTAATGATTATGTTGATTGAACGTAATAACAAGATGTTGTAAGCCAGATTGAAATTAAATGCAATATTATTGCATCCACGCTCGATGATTCTTATTTAATACGATTTCAAAGAGATTGATTTCTATATACGGGTTAATCGATGAATAACTTTTCTCTCTCTCTCTCTCTCTCTCTCTCTCTCTCTCTCTCTCTCTCTCTCTCTCTCTTTGAAAGAAAATGAAAGAACAGAGGAAGTATTTTTTATTCCTCCTAAGAGAAATTATTTTTAACATGTTTAAACATGTAGTGTAGAGTATAAAATATTTATTCTTTTAAATTAAATAATTAATTGATATATTTCATCTATTCGATTACAGCAACTAAATTTGGCCCTCTTTTTGCAACCGTGTAAGTCGATATCTGGCAACTGTTAGTTGGGATGAATTTGAATATTTTAACGGGGGAAAATTACCGCACGATCTCGAAATTCCTTACTGATTATAACTCTTCCTTCTCGACGCGACGTCTTGATATTCGTCTTCTCTCAATTTCCTTCGAATTCAACTACTTATCGACTGTCTGCTAAGTACAAAAGGATAGTACACATGTGCTGTTATCTGATTCTTAATTATTTATTTATTTATAGATGGAAAATTAATTTTAAGAGTTTCAAAAAAGCTAAAACTTCTATAAAATAATCTATAAGATTATTTTTCGTTGTATTATGACAAGAAGAGAAATTCTATTCGATCCAAATTTAATCTTTGCACTAATAAATACATATTACATTAATAAATTAGTGAAAATCTTGGAAAACTCATTGAACTCGTGAATTATAAAAAAAACCTTACACTACGATATCGGACCAAAGTTAAACAAAATTTCAAATTTCTTATTAAAACAATCACACGAAGAGGAGGAATTTTAACACGAAACGACAATTTCAATAATTTCCAACCGAATTCCAATTTCAGTTGCACCGATCACGAAAAGACCACGCTTGAAACGAATTTCAAGTCTCTTGGAATCCCTTAATTCGCGAGGAATAAACGTCAAATAAAGCGATAAAAGACATTTGCCCGGAAGATAAATCTCGTGGCCGAGGTATTAACAGCATAAACCGGGGGGGAGGGGGGAGAAAAGTCAAAGTGGGCGGCGTCAAAGGAAAGGGTTTCGCGAAAACATACATTAAAGGGCGGTTAAAGGCGATTTTCTGGCATGCTCCAGAGACAGTGGGCTTCGCTCGGTGGTCAAGGGATCGTAAAACGGAACGGAACGGTACCTCTATATGATCTATAGCCGCCTATATACGGATCTCTAACCTCCAAGCTTTACGACTTTACCCATTTTACATTAAAAGCACTCTCGCGGTTAATGGACGACTTTCTCGTAAACGAGCCGCGCCTTGTGAATTATCGACGCTCGAATTTCTCGATGAGCACGTTTCCCTTTCCGATTTTCTTTCGGCAGGGCCCACCCTAATGAATTATCATCGCCGATTAAAACTTTACCGACGGAGCACAGTAAACGTCGCGTGCAATTTTCGATAAGGGAATTTCCAACTCGTTTCTAACCTCCAAAATGGACCCCCTCTATTGGAGGGGGAGGAGGGAGGGGGAGGGGTTTGTTGAATTGAATATTGGATATATTTGGATCGGATTTATTTGCTCAAAGTCACTTCTAAGAAACTTGTACTTCTTTGATAAATCGATCGAAATTCCTTCTTGTTTTAGGTTAGGTTTGCAATGAGTAACTCGAAGCGATATAGATAAAGAGAATATGATGTTAATAATTATTTCATGAAATACATCGAACGTAACGAATGGTTTTAGATATATTTTTAATGATATAGTAGACGAAGTTTCATTGAAAAGTATGTACAAATATCTTCGTTTGCTTCGCTGGTAAATTTCGAAAGAAAGAGTTGTAAGGTTTTACGACAGGGTATCATCTTTACGAGGATTGTAAACTTTTACGATTTTTCTGGTCAGTAACAAGAAGTAGTGTATAATGGTCTCGTTCCATTTTGAAAATCGGTTAGGTAATCGTAACACGTATCTCCGTGATCCACGTGTAATTATAATATCCGTTCTCGTTGCGAGTATATATATATATATATATACCGTTGTCTAAATAGACGTTCATTCCTTCAACTTCATCGCTCGTTCCAATATCATTCGATTGACTGGTCACGGGCTATATGGCACGAGTCCTGACATAAAAGAGCACGGAGAGAACTTATTGGAAGGATGAACACGAAAATCGTGACTTGTGTTTGGATGAAAAAAACATCAAACGGCGCAGCGTGTACCGGGATCACGTCCAATCAAACGTGCAAGCTTGACCGCGCAGTAATTTAAAAGTGGTATAGGGACAAATATTAAATCGTTCCTCCCCTCCTCCCTCCCTTGTGAATGTATTAAAACGATTGACGCTGTTTGAGAGAAAGAATTGTTTGTTTATTTGTTTAATGGCACTCGATTTGCGATGCGTCAAAGAGTAATAATTTCGTCGACTGTTACACGCCGTGTACATTCCATTCATTTATTTATTTTATGATTTTATCGAATTTTTATACAAAAATAATCTTTTTGATCGACGAAAATCATTTTGAAAACTTCTTTTTTTTTCGCAACTAATTTCTCTAATCAGAATTATTTTACTAATTTTTGAAGTTATAAAAGCTAGACATCATCTCCAATCCAATATTTTTCAATTTATAATAGAATTTATATTAGTTTATATTAATTATATTAATTTATATTATATATTCAGTAAACAAATTTTGAATTATATCATTTTTCCAGCGATATAGATTTATAACTCGTTATAATTAACTTGTTTATAAGCCTCAAACGAATCTTCGTACATCAATTTTTCCATTTCTTTTGATTTCTAAAATCCTTTAAATAAATATCCCACATTAATACATCTCGATACAATTAACAACCAACGTTACAAAAATTCTCGAGATTATTCCTTCGAAATCCTTCGGCAAAATTTTTAATAGTTTCAAGAAATTTTCATCGACTTCGAATCACCCCCATAGCAAACCATCCACCCCCATCCATTATCCTACTCCACCGCCGCCATCACTCTCGCTCACGGCCACCGTCTGCTCGCTTTCAACCGCATAAGCGCATCTACTGCGGCGCATTCCGACGTACGTGGGGGGGACGGAAGCGTCGGGAAGCGAAGGAAAATAAAGGGGGTGCAAGGAGAAGGGGTGAGGGAAAGGAAGCAAGGGCGCGCGCCGTAATTTGAATTCCGAGTGAATTGAGTTCGAGGCTTGCTGCAGGCCCTGTCGAATAACGCCCACCCGTGTCTGCTTTAATGGAACATTTCCATCGCCGCCCACCCCCCCGCACACCCCCTATAAATAAATAATTAACATACAACCTGAGCCGGCCGGCCCGAGGACAATTTTTTCTCGCCCCTGGTTTCGAAGTTTTCCACGCTTCAGGATTAATAATCAAAGCCAATTTCAACTTCAATGTTTCTCGAATGGAAGAATTCGAATGAGAGAATGGAATTGGAATGGAATTGTTTCGATTTTAGGGAAGAAATATTTTAATTGAAATTGAGACATAGAATTGATGATGATTAAACGAATTAAACGAATTCGTGTAAAATTATAAATTCGATGAAAATTCTATTATCCCTATTTCACCATTAAAATTCAAATAATTTTGTAGAAATAATTCTATCTCTCATCTACACTCTCGAATACATTTACGAAGATAAATATAATATATTTCTTCAACTAAGAGGATCTTGGATAGGAAATTCTGTGCAATTTCACGTGGAGAAGCGCGAGAAAAAGGGAAGATCCGAGTGGTCGCCATCGTGGCGAATCTTCTCTTCACTGGCGCGAGACCACTCGAGGGGGAGGGGAGCAAGAGCGCGACACGGTGTCTCAAATTAATGCTTCGCTCTCCTTTTCCAGCGACCGTCTTCCCGCCGGAACGACGCTTCCTCGAGACGCCAGCCTCGAGACGCAAAGGTCAGGGAGAGGGTGGCCGTGATTCGAGCGAGATCGATCGAGGGGAGAGGGGCAAGCCTCGTGGAAGACCTCGAGACCTCGAGACCACGCCAAAAGTAGCCGCGATATTTGCTCTCCTCGTCCAAGTCTTTCGATAGTTTGTTTGAAGGTTGGTTGCTTCTTTTGCATGGCGCGCGAATAAAATAACGTGTGTCAGGGACGACGTTTGCTCGGAGATGATGATCGAAATTTTGGTAAGAAATGTATGGAAATAATAGATTACAAGATGGAACTTGTGTAAACAAGATTGTGATAGATTAAAATATTGAAATTCGATGATGCGAATGGGAAAATCCGTAAACATGCATTATCTCGATAATTTATGGCCTTGAAAGATTATTGGTTTCGAATTTCTAGATGCACTTGACTTTCTAATTCTTTTATTTTTCCGCTATCTAATGGAATAGTAGTTTCTCATATTATTAATTAACAAAGCAAAAATAGTATTAGGGAATGATTCGAGCAAAAGTAAAAAAGAATATACTTGGTAAAGGAAAAATAGGAATGTGTTGTATAGATGTGAATCGTGTCTTTGTTCTATTATTCTGATCTCATTACTTAAGAAGAGAAACAAGACAGAATTAACGAAACAATTTACTATAATTCGAACATGGACAATGTATTAAAACACGAACAAAATTCATTTTCAAATTTATAAAAAAATAATTCAATCATGTAATGTATAACCATACATTAAAATTTTGCTATAAGGACATCCAATTCACACACACACACACACACACACACACACATATATACAAATATATAAGATACGAGTCTTTACTCGACACATAGAAACAACATACGATCATCCACGTTCTGAAAATATAAACCACACATAATAATCAGCTGGAAACGAAAAATATAGATTATCCACGCTCTAATAAAATAATATAAATAAATAATAATCCGCAAAACGAACAAGTATCGAAGAAGCAAGGAAATTCCCTTAAAATTTCAACTCTCTCGATCCAACTTGATTAAACCTGCGAGCAAAAACCAGCGATTGATATCGCGTCCGACGCAAAAACCCATTGGATCCCAATGGATCTGATCCCCAGACGGACGAGAGCCGATTTAATTCTGCCGCAACAGTGAGGCAAGGAAGGAAGAGACCAAGAGAGTTGACCTTTTCGTGGCTTATCATTCGGTGAGTATTCTCCTTTTTTCCAGCGAGGGGGGAGAGAAGGAAAAGTTTTCGCGAGAAAGGGAGAAAGAAAGATTGGAGGACGAGAGAGAGAGAGAGAGAGAGAGAGAGAGAAAGAGAGTATATAAAGGGCTCGACCGATGATTACTCGCGTCAACGCGGGCGAGGCTTGCTTCAAAGATGAGTTGGTGGTGGTGGCGCGGCCGAATTAAAGAGGAACGTGGAGCGAGGAACGGGGAGGGACAAGCCGCAAGCCGCTACGAGTCCTCGTTTCCCACCTTCAAATCTAACTTACGGACCTCCAACCCCCCACGGATGGAAGTTTTAACCGGCGGACACCTTTGTGCCCCGGCTACAAAGAGTATTAGAACGGACGGCCGAGAATTATAGTCCTCGCAAACCGCACCGGTGGGATGTTCCCCGGTGCTTGGGACAAGAGGAAGGGAGAAAGATGTTCCGTGTGCGTTCGTGAAATTTTCGTGGCTTGTAGCAATAAGAAGTTTTTCGAAACGTATTGGTGAGTTGTATTTTATATATATATATATATACACGTATTTTTGTTTCTATAACGATCTGTATCCAAACTTCGATGCATTGGCGTAGGCACAAGATTCTAACGTATCGATATGATATGAAAAATTTTTTATTTTTTTTTCTCGTAATATGCTAGTAGGCTAATTATTTATTTGTAACGATAGTTTAATTTGTGAATGTAATTTTTGTATTCGAGTCAATTAAGATGGTAATTGTATGTAATAAACTGGATATATTAATGAAATGATTAATAATTTTGAAAATATTTCAGCTTCCAATCTTGGGTGAGTATAGTTAACGTGATTTTATAAATGAAAATAATTTTTACGATTTTGAATATTCGAATTACAGCTCTTCTACTGCTATGCAGTGTGTGGTGTCAGGATTGTCAACAAAGCGTTTGAAGTGGAGACAGACAATCCTGAGCATCAGTTCTTAATTCATCATTGGACAAACTTTTGAAAATTAATCGTTAAAAGTCTAAACGACTTTGAATATTTGCACAAATATTCTGAACTGATTGTGTTACTCAAAGGACCATCTATCAATCGTACTACAGTTTGTATTATAAGCTTTGAACGAACTAATAGTGACTGATTCTATCTATAATATGATCCGAATTCTATTTTATTCTAATTAATTTGAAGATTCTCATATGCCTTGGTTTTTTTCTCCAATCATTATTTTCCGTGAAAATGCAAACTGAGAGATTTAAAAATACTTCAATAATTTATTGTTCAAGACATAAAATAATGGCAAACGTTGAAGATTATGTGAGAAGCTGTAATAACTACGAATAAATATCCTCCATTTTAATAAATAATTACTTAAATTATTAACCACAATGATACGTTACAAAGCATTAGACTTTGTGCAACTGTGATTTGTGTGTGGAATAGTCATTGCTATATCTTTGTTTAGATTGAGGATGTAGAAAGCATTAGGAAAATTGTTTATTTAAATTGCCATTGAAAATACTCGAATCGGCTATTGAAAATAAAATCCACGCTTCCTAGCTTCGTCCTTAACACCAATCTAAATAAATAAATTTCAAACTAATTCTCAATCCAATCTTTTCCAATCTATCTCACAGGAAGGAAAAAAAAAAAAAAAAAAGGAAGCGATGGCTGAAAGTCTCGAACTTATCTTATCCACGAAGGAAGCCTCGAAGGAATCTCTCTCTCGCGACAGAGAGTCGACGATTTATTTTCATCCTGATTCGCAAGCTACAATCAACTATCGTTCGAATCCACGGTCCATCAGTTCACCTCGGCTTGAGCCTCGAGTAAAAAATGTGCTATCTGCCTGCACGGCCTTCCGCCTTCCCCTTTCCCCCCTCCCCCTTCCCTCCCTTCCTTCCATATTCCGGAATTCCTGGTAATACCAGCTCGCTTTCACCCCTATACCCATACCCCACCCCCCACCCTCCGTATCTCTTTCTGTCGAAACTTATATTTCACTTCCAACTTTTTTCTTATCTCCCTCGTATTCGCTGCCAGCCACGTATATCCCCGCTGCCAACCTACCTCGTCTCTTCCTCTATTTCGTTTCATTTACCAGTCACACTTCATGACCCGATAAAGTTTCCCCGGCCGGATGCCTCCGTGCCACCAGACGTTCGAGTTTCATTAAATCAGGAAACGGCCACGACAATGCCACGGGGGAAAAATTGTATTTAGGTATTCCGATGAAATCAGAAGGAGAGGAGGGATGGATGGCTTCTTTAGTGGAATGGAATGGACGAATGAATTGATTCGCAAGGAGAGAAAGAGAGAGAGTGAGAGAATGTTGAGAATTGAGAATGTGTCACGATGCTAATATTTATTTTTTTTTTCTTTCCAAATTTGTTTCAAATTATTCGTCGAAAGACGAATTTTTCAAAGAGGAGGGAGGGATGGTTTCTTTAGTAGAATGGAATGGACGAATGAATTGATTCGCAAGAAGAGAAAGAGAGAGAGTGAGAGAATATTGAGAATTGAAAATGTGTCATGATGCTAATGTTTATTTTTTTTTTCTTTCCAAATTATTCATCGAAATCAAGGAAGGAAGAAGGGATGACCTCTAGTGGAATGAAATGGACGAATGAATTAATTCGCAAGGAGAGAAAGAGAGAGAGTGAGAGAATGTTGAGAATTGAAAATGTGTCACGATGTAATGTTTATTTTTTTTTTCCAAATTTCTTCCAAATTATTCGTCGAAATCAAGGAGGGAGGGATAACTTCTTTAGTGGAATGGAATGGACTTTAGTGGAATGGAATAAATTGATTCGCAAAGAGAGAGAGAGAGAGTGAGAGAATGTTGAGAATTGAAAATGTGTCACGATGCTAATGTTTATTTTTTTTTTCTTTCCAAATTTCTTTCAAATTATTCGTCGAAATCAAGGAGGGAGGGAGGGATGGTTTCTTTAGTAGAATGGAATGGACGAATGAATTGATTCGCAAGGAGAGAAAGAGAGAGAGTGAGAGAATGTTGAGAATTGAGAATGTGTCACGATGCTAATGTTTATTTTTTTTTCTTTCCAAATTTCTTTCAAATTATTCATCGAAATCAAAGAAAACCTTTTCTCTTCCGTTTTCTTTTTTTTTTTTTTCGATCGAACAAATTTCCAACCACTAGGTAATTACATCGACCATCATCCAGGATGAGGGTGATACCCGGCACGGAACGAGCACACTTCTGCAACGAGGCGCATCCGCCACGAGTCATCAATAACCGTGGGGAGGCCGTACCAATTTCACGCGTATCTGTTTTTAATATCGATGCACGCGAAATGCCGGCGGTATTGCGCGCGGGCATTCCAAGGAAAATAAAAATCAATCGGCAAACAGCTCTAAATCATAACCGTGCCCGAATATTTGAGGCTCGTAGCATTCCATCCGATATTCATCGCTACTTTCCGTCTCCCTGTCGGCGTTCCTCGCCCGCCAAACGCTGCCGCCATGAAAAATCGATCGACCACCCTTTGTCGAGCAGTCGATCTACCCGCGTTTTGATTCACCGATCCCGACGCTACAACATTTATAACGTTCAATGTTAAATTCTCCTGTTTTGCATTGATACAGAGGTTCGCAACTGGGGCGATATTAGTGGCCAATTTGTTAATTGTATCGTGCAAAATTTACGCCCAAGTGTTCATTTCTCGTTATCGTGTGTGTGTGTAGCCGTGGATTATCCCAATTCTAAATAGAATACCGATGAAGATATATTCTCTCTCCTTTTCCCTTTTCTTCTTTTAATCTCATTTAATTAATCTTTTAAATTCGAAACAAAAGTTTCTCCGTTAAACTCGATTCTAAAAAGAGAGAGAGAGAAGAAAGAAAAAACGTCAAAATGTCAATAAATAGATTCCTTCCTTTTTATCCAAAAAAAGGGGGAAAAAAAAAAAATTCCAAATCATCGCATGGGAATGGAGCGCACAGAAGTCCATGCCGGAAATTCGGGAAACGGTGAGAGTTTATCAGCGTCTAGGTACGGCAATAATCGAGAGTAACAGAGTCGCAACAACGCGGCGATTGAATGCGAACCGGCCTTCACTCGATTCCTCGGTCGACCGATCACCAGAGGCCGTTGTTCCCTGAAAAAGGCCGGACGAAACGCGGAGGCGGAGGCGGATTTTCGTGCAAAAAGCAAAAGTGAATCGCGGTTCACCGAGTTCGCACAATTCTAATCGACGTATAGCATCGATAAATTCGTCCGCGTCACCGACGACGCGTTTAGTCGCCCGGCCCACGATAAACCTAACCTCTCTTTCCCCCTCTTCCCTCTTTCTATCTCCCCCCCTTCTCTCTCTGAATCGCGCTTTTTCAAAACGCGCGTTCGCACGCACGCCGCCATTGTTGTACGGGCGAGTGTTGCGCACGCGCAGGCCGCGCGTTCATCGACGATTTTCATTTCCTCCGCTTTATTGGCCTGTTAAAAGTTACGTTTGTGCAGGCAGTTACGCTTGATTAAGGTTTAACTCGATTCGAATGCGAGCGAGGGGCGAAAAGGGGTGGGGAAGGGTGGTGGAAAACGGGGTGCCACCATTCCCTTGCATGTCACGGCCTTTCATCCCTTGTTACGCGATTTCAAATGCGATCGAAGGGATGTTATTTAGCCGCTTTACGCGCGGCCTGACTTTTATTGGGGCTGGGGCGCGAAAAGTGGTTTGCGGGAATGTAAAATGTCCTTTCTACCTGTCCTTTCTTTCTTTGATTTCGTGCACTATGTATATTCATTTAAGGAAATTCAAATAACGAACCAGTTCTCTCGGCTGCTACTCCTTCGAAATTCATAATTAGTGACTTCTCGAGAAATATAACGAATATTGTAATAATATCATTATTCGCGAATCAATTATTACAATGTTTCAATGTTTGTTTAAAAGGAAGTCAATAAGGAATGTCCAAAATCAGGAGATCATTTCAAAGGAAAAGTTTTAAAGGAAATATTCGCCTAGAATAGTCATACTCGAGGAAGAAAATCAATCGTCTTAAAATATTTCAACTTCGCGTATATATAGAGTGTCCGAGTAAGACATTGGAAATTAATTTCCGGCGATGAATTTTCGTGGCGGAACATTGATTTTCATCGGGTTGAAATCCTATTTTCACGCGGGACCGGTTTTTAAAAGGTGGCCAGGTGGAAAAACGTGACGGAGAAACGAACGACGATGGGAAGAGGTTGCGCGGAAGTGGTCTAAAAAAAACCAGCAAGCCATTAAATGTATTTTCCTTTACTTTGGCATCGAATTCACGTAACGCGATACAACGTCGACTTTAGAAGAGGGGAAGATAAAAGAAAGGAAAGAGAGAAAGATTTCTAGTTTCAGACAGGAAATCTCGGATCGAGCAGCGATAACCTTTTAATACAACAATCGTATATCTTTTTTCCAAGACAGTACCGATGCACCAAGGTAACAAAATTTCATCGTGGATCGGATTTCCTCTTGGATATTCTAACGATCATAACCGAAGAAAGTTTTTTAAAATTTTCTAAAAAGATATAATGTTAATAAATTGTTAAAAAAAAATGTTTAATAATCAATGGATCAATTTATTAATATATATATATAAAAGTAAAATTTATTTCATTTATTAAATATTACGAATAATATCGATTATTTTTATAATATTCGTAGATACTTCTTTGGAACGTCTACTTCTTTGGGGAATCAATTCTACTGGATTAAAATAAATAGAAAAATTGAGTATAGAAAAATATTTGTCGAGGCCATTTTATCGAGTTTCAAATGATTCAAGTTAGTTGAAGAGAGACAGAGACAAATTGACATAGCGCGCCACACCGTGGCGCGATGGTGTAACGAAGAGAAAGCTATCTCACTCTATCTCACTCTATATCAGAAGAGAAACATTTTATTATTATCACTGGTTAACTAATAAATTTATTGCCATTTAATGCTCCATACAGTACACAACCATACTGTATTCATTTCATTTAATACATTTATATTATACCTTTAATATTAAAAATATTATCTTTCGCACAGAGAATTAAATTAGGAATATAGCGTTATCACTAGAGAATACATTGTAAAATATTTCCATTATAATCTTATTCCCACATTGGAGAATACATTATAATCTTGTTTAGAAATATCATATGCACATATTCAATTCTGTGTCTAACTATAATAACATTAGTTACATATATGTGTATCTAATATAATAACTGTTGAATATTGTATTATGTATAGAATTAAATTGCATAACCGTACATTTGGAAAATTAACCAGGATTCCAAACCAACTATAGAAGTAGATATAAAATCATGTATTAATGTAAGACATGAAATTCTGTATTGATCATAGGATTAGTATCTAATCTCTAGATTAGAAATATTCATTTTTGTATTAGAAAAAGAAGATTAATAAGTTCAATCCCTCTATGCTTTTCCGATTTCGATCGTCTCTTTTCTATCTATTAAGAATTATAATATTTCATATTTTAAATTCATCGATGACGCAAAGTTAAAAAAGGAAAAATTGAATGGTTCCTGATAAAAGACCTGATAAAAAAAAAAAAAAAAAAAAAAGAAGAAAAGAAAGGAGGAAAGAAGAGAAAGGGGATTAAAAGACCGATGGAGACTTCAAAGAATGATAAAAACGTCCCAGTTCTTCCCATTCCGTTTCCCATTGACCCGAATTCGGGCCTGCTTTTCTGTCCGCACATCTCCTCCATTCCTATCGGCCGAGAAAACTTTTCACCGCCTATTCTATCTTTTGTATCTCATACCACCACTATCATCCTCCTCCCCATCCTCCCCCCTCCCCCGTTGTGTTTTGTTTTTGTTTCGTCTTGCATTTTCTCTCTCTCCTCCCTCCCCCCTCTTTTTTTTTCAAATCTATCCGCACGTTGTGTGTACAACGTTGGATACAACGCAGAGCATCGAGAAACTTTTTTTCCTCTTACAATCTTCCCCATCCTTGTTCTCCTTGTCGTCCTTCCCCCACTCCTAGATGGCGCGCGGCTCGATGTCGCATCAACGTGACATTATTTCGCGCGCTTATCTCACGTTATATTTCACCCGTTTACGTTGAACGGGTAACACCGAATCGCCTGATATTCAGGTCACGCGCCGTAATGTTCTTTTTTTTCTCTTTCTTTCTCTTCCTTCCCGATATTTATTACACCCGCATCTTCCACTCACTTTGATTCGTTGACCGTTGTGCGCAGGTGTATATATATATAGTGAGAAGAAGAAGAGGGGGAGAAGAAAGGAAGAAATAAACTGTAATAAAAATTAACTTGTAATCAATAGTAAATTGTAATTTAATTTTTCGAAAGTATATATACCTTTTTATTATATTTCTCGAGTTTAGTTTCAATCAAAATCGAATTGCAAAAATTGCAAAAGTCAATTCTCAATTGAATAGACAAACGAGATAAATAAGTTGAGATACCAATTTCATCCCGATCTTCCTCTAATTTTTAAAATTGATCTGTTCCATAATTCTCCTGGAAGGAAAAGAAAAATAAATAAAAAAATAGCTACGCTAATTCGTCCTCGATCGAAAATGATTTCACAAAAAAAAAAAAAAAGAAAAAAAAACAAACGGCGAAGCGATGTTCGTGTTCATGGGCATTAATACGTGGAAACAACATTATCGACGTTCCACCGTTGTAATTATCATAATTGGCTCTCGCAATAATGATTTATCGGGCGACATCCGTTACGCTCGATATAATCTATGGGACGATATCGCGTATAGCAATTTCCTCGTGGAGCGTATAAATAAATCGGCGCGTGTTATTCCCACGCGAAAAAGCGCATCGAAGAGGAAAGGTGGAAAGGGATGGCAAGAGTTAGAACGAGAGAGAGAGAGAGAGAGAGAGAGAGAGAGGGAGAGAAGGACGATTCGATGCGTTTCGTTCGTTTGCCGATTGATGCGTTTCACGCGGTTTCGCGAAACGTGGCTAATTTTAACCAGGCAAATGGAAATTGACGTTTGAGTAGCTTCGTCTATTATCTGAATCAATATCGGGAATTACAAATCAACTATTATCAATGTTATTTCTACGCCCGTTAGTATACGTTTAACGTTTGATGATTAATCTTAGAAAATGGCAAAATAATGGTAAAATTGTTTCTTCTTTTCTTCTTCTTCAGATATTTCAAGAAGATATTTGCACAAAATGTAACGTTTTGATGAATGTAAGAATGTTGGAAGGATTATATAAAATCAAATTGGTGGAATTGGAGTTGATGAGAAATTATCTGGTGCACAAATAATTTGGATAATTAAGACAGATAATTGTTTGTAAAATAAACTTGTCATTGCGAGTGGCCGGTAAGGGAAAGGGACAATCACGTCAGCTTGTATTATAACCCTATAACGCAACGAGATGTATTCGCCACGGATACACCATGCTTCATCGTGCTTGATTTGTTTTCGTAAGAGAGGGCTTTGTACGTCGTGTCCTGAGGGAAGGACGTCGATAAACAATGTGATACTAGCAATAAAGCTCACACGAGTACCTTTAAGGACGCTCAAAGTGTATCGAAACAATTTTACATCGAGGAAGAAATCGGTTAATTGAAAATCTTTATTCAAGAGATCTTTATTGAAAAAGATGAAGGATTTTAAATTTTATCTTTATTTTTCTTTTTATTTTATCTTTAACGAGAGTAATATAATTAATCATTTGCGCAAAAATGATTAATTTTTTTTAGAAACAAAATTATTATTCGAAGAGAAAAATTATTACTGATTTTTATCCAACGAAATTGAATAGAAAATTTTAAATTGAAAGAAATGAAAATATCTACGATATGAACGAATCTGTTTCATGTAAACATGTTATTTCAATCTCTTAGATTTTTTAAAAAAAAAAAAAAAAAAAAGAAAAAAGTTTTTCTCGTTAATATGCTGCTTGGCAAATTGCTAGCAATTAATTTGCAACTTTTAATACTCTTAATAAACAGTACACTCTACTAAAATATAATGCTTCCAAAGAGTGCTTCGTTACTTTAATTATAGCTCGAAAATCATAATCAACTTGACTATAACTATCGTGCTATTAACTTAGCCGATACTCGAAAATTGTTAAAATTCCATCATTATTCTAAAATTTATTACGTACTCAACGATAAATTTAATCGTGAAATATGCAATTGTAATTTCTTAACAATTTCCTAATCTATTAAATTTCTTAAATCAAAGATATATCACTTATTTCCCCCTCCCTCCTTGTTCCTTCAAATTTAAATCAACCCCCCGTTTTCTCGATTCTCATTCGAACATCATCTTTCCAACTTTACCCAACTTTAATTCGCGTAATCGAAATCTTTCTTTCTTTTTTTTTTTTTTTTCATTTCTTCGAAAAAATTTCCAAAGCAGAAAGCAATAAATTACAACGTTGAACGTTATCGCGCTGGAACTTTCTATTCAACCAAAATATCAATCCGGCCAATTCTATGGAATATTATCATAATACCCAGTCTCCGCGAGCATTTTTTGCCCAATAACCACCCCCTCCCCCCTTCCCCCTTGGTTAAGAGGAATATCATAAATAGATGTTCTCTGTATAAACGTAGAAGTTTCCATTTAAATACCCGAATAATCGCGTTCTTCGACCTCCATTCCTGTTCACCGCCATGACATCGAGGGGAAGGAGGGTACGGACCGATAAATTAGCCGGATGCGGTTTACTCGCGTGCACATCGCTGCATTTCGTTGCGGTTTTCGTTTCACGAGTATCGGTCCTTCATCGGTACCATTGAAAATACGTTTCCAATTTCTTTTCCTCTTTTTCTTCTCTTTCTCTCTCTCTCTCTCTCTTTCCGCTTGACATAAGTTGCCGCGAAATACGCTTTTCCTTCAACAATTACGACCTGCAACGTCGTTTTGGACAAGTTTTTTCCATTTGAAATTTTTCTTAATTTTAAAATTTATTTAACAACCAACAATAAATTGTCGAGAGCTCAACAAATCAAAAGAAAGAAAATTAAGTACCAATTCCTTGATTAAATTCGTTACAGGAGCAACTAGTATCGGTCCATTGAAAATACTAATTTCCAATTTCTTTTTCTTTTTTCTCTTTCTCTCTCTCTTTCATAAGTTGCCACGAAATATGCTTTTCTTTCAACAATTACAACGTGCAATGTCGTTTTGGACAAGTTTTTTTAATTTGATAAAATTTATTCAACAACCAACAACAAATTGTCGAGAGCTCAACGTTTTAACAAATTACGAAAAAAAATTTGATAATAATTATAATTAAAAATTGATAAAATTTATTTAACAATTCTCAAGAGTTCAATTTATGAAATACAAAAGATTTGGTTAGTATCGATTAAGAAGAAAGAAAATTAAGTATCGATTCCCTGATTAAATTCGCTACAAGAGCAACTAGTATCGGTCGATTGAAAATACTAATTTCTTTTCCTTTTTCTCTCTCTTTCTCTCTCTTTCTCTCTTTTCGTTTGATATAAATTGTCGCGAAATATGCTTCAACAATTACGATGTGCAATGTCGTTTTGGATAAGTTTTTTTAATTTGATAAAATTTATTTAACAATTCTCAAGAGCTCAACGCTTTAATTTACGAAATACGAAAGATTTGGTTAGTATCGATTAAGAAGTAAGAAAATTAAGTATCGATTCCCTAATTAAATTCGCTACAAAAGCAACTAGTATCTATCCATTGAAAATACGTTTCTCTCTCTCTCTCTCTCTCTCTCTCTCTCTCTCTCTCTCTCTCTCTTTCCGCTTGACATAAATTGCCGTGAAATATATAAGTTACACTTTTCAACAATAATGACATGCAACGTTACTTTAGACAAGTTTTTTTTAATTTGATGAAATTTATTTACCAATTTCTCAAAAGCTCAACGCTTTAACGCTTTAATTACGAAAGATTCGATTAATATCGATTAAGAAGAAAATTAAATAAAATTAAATTCGCTACAAGAGCAACTAGTATCTGTCCACTAAAAATACGTTTTCTCTCTCTCTCTCTCTCTCTCTTTCCATTTGACATAAATTGCCGTGAAATACATAAGTTACACTTTTCAACAATTATGACCTGCACTGTTATTTTGGACAAATTCTTTTTAATTTGATGAAATTTATTTACCAATTCTCAAGAGCTCAACGCTTTAACGAATTACGAAAGATTCGATTAATATCGATTAAGAAATAAAATAAAATTAAATACCGATTCCATGATTAAATTCGCTACTACAGAAGGAACTGCAACGCTACTTTAATACCCATCAGCGACAAGACCATGAGAATTCAATGTCGTACCCTAAATTCAACATGAACTAAATTTTCCTTCCACCAGTGTACACACGCGAAAGCCTGTTTGGAATTTCATCGTAGCGTAGAGACACCGGTTCGAACCTGTGTCTCATGTTTTAGTTAACGTTTCATCTGCCATGTTTTAATACATATTCAACGCGTTCGCACATCCCGCCTCTCGCCACTCTCCATTCTCTGCAACCGTTTCCAAGCCCTAAAAGAAAAAAAAAAAAAAAAAAAAAAAAAAAAGAAAAGGAAAAAAAACCACCTCTAACCCCATCGAAAGGTAGCTTCTCCCTTTTAAAGCCTTTTATTCCAAGCGTATATACCCAAGCCCTCTCGCATCTCACCATTTGTCCGCGATAGGCTCGAGGATAGGAGGATAGAGGCGCGACAAATTATCCGACTCTGATCCTCCCGATTGATGCGTTTCGTCGGTGCGGTTCGCTAATTCCGTACGTGCAAATGGAAAGTGACGTCCACGGGGGAGAGAAGGAGGGAAGAGGGGGGCTTTGGGATTATTCTCGCGACGAAATATCGCGCGCCCGTATCCCTTACACCCTTGCGCATCGTGTGTGCAATCGAACCGATTGTTGACGATCGGCTTCGGCTTTCGAAAACGAGAAAGACGAAGAGAAATAAAAAAAAAAAAAATAAAAAAATAAATAAACGGAGGAAACCGTTTCCACAGATGGAATTAAAGCGAGATATTTCGTTGTTTAGGGGACGAATAGGGAGGGGGTCATCATTGGGATAAGAAGATGGAATCGAAGAAACCGGTTTTCCAAGTCGATGGATTATATTATATTAGTGTAAGTACGATTCTCGTCCGGAGAGAAATGACACATTTTGTCATTCGATGAGATGAGATCGCTCCGTTCCATTAGAACTACGTTTATTTATTTGTTTTCCTTCTTAGGGCGATTTGATTCGAAATATTAAATAAAATTTGATTGTTTCGGTCAGAGTTATAGATTACATTAACCCAGTTGAAAAAATTTCCAAAAAAGTTTACTTTAAACAATTACCTGTTAAAATTATTGTTACCGTTTTGGCACTACAATGATTCGCGATTGTTACGAATAATAAATTATCGAAGTAACTTTACTCGTAACTTCAACTATTAAATTTTCCTCATCAACTGGCCAATTACGAAAACATTGAAAAATAGGAGACAACAATACCCATAATTTTGAAAAAAGGATATTAATAAATAAACATTTAAAAAGAGATAGATAGATAGATAGATAAATAGACAGATAGAGATAGATAGATAGATAGATAGAGAGAGAGATTCGTATATTTTTATATGAGCATACAATAAACTATAAAATGTAAAAGAAAAAAAAATTGGAGCACCCTATATATACACTTTTTCTCCGTATCCGCATTCCCCCTTATTATTCGAATCGAGATTCGCCTAATGGGCCGTGTGTTTCGTCGTTTCGATGCCGCGGCCACTTTTAATTAAAAGTTCCCAATTAAACGCGACATATAATTAGGAACGATCGCTTGAACTCGAATAACCGCGAACCACGTGGTGGGTAATAGGCCGCGGATTTATGACCCGTTTCGGGCCGGATCATTTGCTGAGGGGGAGGGGAGGGGAGGAGGATATCAATGATCGTGGAATGATCGTATTGATCCGCTCGTGGGGGGCTTATTAGTGGTAATGCTCTGTGGCAAGGGGTTGGCGGAGGAGGGAATGGGATTCTCGATTTCATTTGATGATTCGAGTGGATTTTTGGCCATCGATCCCCCCGGTTGTGTGGATTCGAGCCACTCGATCCGACCGTGTACGGAAATGTAATGATTATTTTGACGATTGATAATGACCATTACGTATATTGTCGAAATACGATTTAATATAATTTAATATAACATGCGGGGAGAATCGATTAAATGGAACGAATTGAAATTTTGATAATTTAGATACGAAATGATTTCGAAGGAAAAAATTTAATATTAGATGTTTGATTCAATCAATAGAATTTCAATCTGTTTCATCCTAATTATGAGTTGACTATGAATTTATGGCATTGGTTTGGAAAAGGAATCGATTTTTAAACGATTGCCAGAAAGTGGAGCTGCCCTCCTTATTGTTGAAATCTCTTCAAGTGACAAACCACTCTCGAAGTATCCCTCATAATATCGAATCGCTCCTGGCAAGGATTACAGTTTTTTATTGTTGGACTTGGACACACTTTATTCGAAACAGAGACGAAAATATCAATATTAAATATAATAAGTTATTTCAATTACTTTATTATCATTGTTTCATTTCGTTTGAAAAAATATTAAATAATTTCTGACGTTAATATTCTTTTATGAAAGCGATAAAAATATTCTTTAATTCAAGAAGATCCAACATTTCGAGTTATCAAGTCTAACGCGAAAAAAGGAGAAAGGAATAAAGGGCGTAGAATATATCCGAGCAATCTCGTAATCCTTCTCATCCGCCATTGAATAAACTGGGCCATAACTTGAATCGCCATTAGGCCACGGTAAAGCAACAATTTCGGTGGCGAAAACGTGTCTGGCGTCGGTGTCGGGGCCCGCAACGCGACTTTTATGACGGCAAGACGAGCCCGAGTCGATTAACTTAATTAGACAATCGCCTAATGAATTCCGGGATGGTGGCCCATTAAAACGGCCAGGAGACGGCCGACTTAAAGCGCATCCTTAATCGTTTTCTCGTATACGATGTGCTGCAGAATGGACTCCGCTATCATGAGCCTCGTAAATAAAGCTTTATCGCTCTTCGTTTGACACCGTTTGCCGCGAGACCTTGCCCGGGTAAATCTAAATCTCCGAGCCGAGCTAGATAATGGAACATTGTGTACGTGTAAAATAATTAATCGATTTCGGGAACAATAGTTGTTTTCCAAGACATTTGTACGATCAGAATTAATGTTTATGCATTTTTATTTGACGATATATGATATTGTTCCATCATCGATAGTTCAATTCACTTTCGAGATACGAGCATGTTATGAATACGCGAGGTGGCAAGATGGCGGCTGAAATTCGAGGATACACCGTGACCTACTTTTCCTTTCAGGAGCTATTTACTTACGTGTTACGTTGCTCGCAAGAATAGGAAAAAGGTATGAGTCAGCGCGCTCACTCTCTGACTAGTTATGCCATCTGTGTTTAGGATAGGTCAGGTGAGTGAGAGGGCCGAGAGCGTGCGACGAGGACAGCCGGATAGCGGAACGTTCAAAGTTACACCTCGACTTGAACGACGATATCTCGAGAACGAGAAATCGTATCGATTTGAGATTAACAGCGTTTACGAAGGAGAATCTTCTGATTCGTATGACGTTCGAATTGTGGAAATATTTGAGACAGATCGGAAATTATAATTGATTAAACTTTATCGAGATTGAGATTTAAATTATCGATTAAACCTATCCATTATGAAATATTCATAAGCACAAATTATATACATTGTAAAAACTCGATTATGGAAACATTATGGAAAATGACTTCATTGATAGTCATACCCAACCTTTTTTCGTTTCAATAACGGAATATTATCTTGATGTTATCGAAGTGAATGAATTTCGAAAAGAAAAAAAAAAAAAGAAAAAAAGAAGAAGGAGAGAAAAATAAACCACGGATTAATTTCAGCAATATCATCGGACAACAGCATGAAGATCGACCGGAAGCGGAGGAACGTAACGCGAAAACGGCACACCGTGGCGATCGATAGCGACACGGATGCCTCTAGCGAGCCTTTTCTTCTCGAAATTTTATTCTTCTGGTTGCTGAAGTCGATGGAGAAAAAATTGCTCGTTAAATTAAATTCCTGCGGTGGTTTAGGTACACTGCCTACCGACCTGACTTCGAATAAAATCGGGCATGCTTTTCAATTTGGTTAGAATTTCGCCTAACAAAGTCGATACATTGTTGTTTTATTCGTAGCAAGTAACGAAAAAAGATTTTTGATTAAGGATGTTGCTTGAAGTGGTAAAAGTTTTTACATATTGAACAATTTTATACGAATATCATTCGTATTTCAAACGGTAAACAAAAGTTCAGGATAATTATTACATTTCATTTAAATGATGCAACATAATTATGTGTGAAATATTATTATATCTTATAACTTAAAATTAATAATGGATAATTATGATATAATCATAGGTTAAAATCGTGATTGACTCACCGTAATTGCATAACTGGTGTCCACAGATAAGTTTCTTTCAGTTCACAAAATATCACAATATTAAACGATCAATCATCTGAGTGTTACGGATACGATGAAAATTCTCTTCCCACAGCACCTACAATTAAGAAAAATTTAATTGTAACAATTGTTCGATGTCACGTCTTCGAATTTTTTCTTATTCACGATTCAATCTTTCAATCTTTATCCAAATTAGAGCTCAACGATCAATGATAAAAGTGTAAAAATCATTCGAAATTAAAATCGTCGAGAGACACTCAAGATGTCAGTGCAAGCCCTTCCTTATTCAGGGTTCATTTCACGAAACACGTTTCACAAAGAAGGCTTGGTTCGAGGTGAGTAAAACGCGAGACATTCCTGAAGACGTCCTCCACACGTCCTCCTCCATGAAATTCCAGGTCGGCGCTCGAGTTGAGCCTGAATTTTTCATTAAATTAACGACGCAACAGGTTCGCGTATGCCGCGTGTCGAAGAGAATTGTTTAAATGTTGCACGAAAAAAGGAGAACGGATCCCTCTCTTTTTTCCAACCCTCTTTCCCAACACACCCTTCGACCCTCCTTCCCTGGCGACGAATTAACAAGCAACAGGTGAGTCCCTGCCCTGTCCGGGCATAACTCAACGAGACGGATATTTCGAATTTTTCCCGACTCCTCCTCTTCGTCTCTCCAATCGTCCCTTTGTCGCGTTTCTCGAACGAACGAACGAATTCCTCTCGCGATGCTCGATGGAGAAGGACGTGGTGAAGTATCGTGAAAACGTGCGATATTCGTCGGCCAACAGTTTGGAATAGTTTATCCTTTATCCAGGGATTATACTCGATTTTGTTAATGAGCCAATTTTTTTTCGCATATTTTTAAAGGTTAATATATTAAAGATGGAGAAATTAAATACAAAATATTGTGCTATTCGTGAAATATGTTTGTACAAGCCAAAACAAAAGTAAAAATTGATGTAAAGACGTTGGTCGAGGCTTATTTATTTATTAAGATATAAGTGAATTAAGGTTGCGTTAGATGGAGCGAGATGGAGATAGAATGACACGTTGCGCCGCGTTGTGGCGGCGTACAGAAGATAAAGCTGTCTCTGTCTCGTTCTATCTAATGTAAACTTTTCAGAGTTCTTTATTATTCTTGATTGTTTCTTTTTATATATATTTTTATAGATATTTATTATACGAAATATTTATATTTATTAATTGTGAGTATTTTTTATAATGAAAGAGAATTTTATTGTTCTCAAACACATTTAATTAAATGATTAAAGTAATTATTGCTTGCACTCTGTAGCAATTACGTAACAAGAATTTACTTCATGGTAATTTTCAATCAGATAATCAAAATTCACGTTTAGAATTCGAGTATCTATTACGTTATTGCACATAAAACGATCGATTTCACAAACACGTAAAATGTTTCAAAATTTAATGGCTAAATGCACTGTAAAATAACTTTTATTACATATTCATTTGGAACACAAAATTAATAGAATTGACAACAAGATAAATTATTTTCAATTATAATGTGAAGTAGTAAATTCACAAAATGGAAAATATCACTAATTGAAATATTATCCAAATTATTGCATTTAGAAATTACATTGACCTTTCAGCCATTCCAACAAGAGAGTCGATAATTCGAGAGATATCGAAAATCGGTAGAGACAAGAAAGAAATGAAAGAAACGAAATATTCCTGGACAAAGGAGATGAGCTTTCTGAATGAAACAGGCTCGAAGGGATTGAAACGATGGCCGAGTGAATTCCTTTTTTTCTTCTTTCTCTCTTTTTTATTTTCTTCAAAGGAATATCGATAAACCGTGGTCGTAAGATGAGATGTCTTGGTGCACGTAATTAAAAAGGAATTAATTTTAAGACAAGCTAATATATATAAGAAGAAAATCTAACTGGAAGGATTTACGGTATCTTTGAGCATAATTAAACGTAGATCAGAGAATAGAGACGAGTAGAAAAGGCGTTGATGAGAGGAATTATAGAAAAAAGTGTTTGAAGAAATTGCTAAAGTACATACATAAATTTGTATAAGTAATGAAATTATATAATTTATGTACAATAAATTTGAGGTTATGAAAATAGGAATAGGAAATTAAACGCGAATATAGTAAATTTCTTTTCTTTTTTTTAAGAAAATATTAAAACATTCAAACGATCGAAACATTGCTTACAAAAGAATTGCAAAAAGACAGCAATTAATCACAGAAACTACATCACCACAAAAATTTGAAAAATGTCTTTACGCCTTTGTCATGCTTATCTCTGGAACGTATCTCGCGAATGGATGCAAAATTCTTCTTCAAAATTAATCGCATACCTGTGTGCAAGAGGCGTCACCGGAAATCGAGAAGTTGAGAGATCTCTGAGCGACCAGCAACAAGTTGCGAAGGCAGCAACGTACCAGTAGGTTTCTTCCTAGGCGTAGACGCGTAAAATTTTTCATTCGCCAAGTGCTCTCTCTCTCTCTTTCTCTCTTTCTCTCTCTTTCTCTTTCTCTTTCTCTCTCTTCTTTCCTTCTCTTTCTCTATCTTTCTGCCTATTTCTCCCTTCACTTTCGCGATTCTCGAAAAACGATCGAGACCACTTCGTCTGACAGCGTGGTGCAACAGGTAGACACTTAGTATCCTTCTACGAAGCAGAATTAATTTCCCTGACGCGATGCGCGTTCATATTAGAACGAAACGTGTGAAACAACAAGATGTGTGAACGTCTTTTGAAAAACGAACATTTTTTTTAACGTCAAAGATCGTTGTATATTAATATTAATTTTGATCTCTTCTTTTTTTCAGTAAAAAAGAATTATAAGAAGAAATGGAACGAGAGAAAAATACGTATTTCGATTTGGAATAGTTGAGTTTCGTTTCTTCGACTTCCTGGTTGAAATATAATCGAGAAAATTAAGAAAATTGGAAAATTTGATCCTTGGATTTTAGGTTTTTTCGATTACAACATTCCGTATATTATTAGGATCACTTCAATTTTCGATGAAAATAATCAAAGGATAAAATGAAAGGAAGTCAGGAATTATATCAATTCTGATATTACGCCCTGAGATTTCTAATGGATGAATAGTTCTCTCTTAATTAAGATGTTGGGCAAATCGTGAGAGGATTTTTCTTTGCTTCGACGAAAGTAATCAAGAGGTAGAATTAGGGGGATGAAAATTTGTTGACTTCGTTGCACCATTTCCATAACTTTTCTCTCTTGATCAAAATAATTCCTATTTCTTTTTTTTTTTTTTTTTTAGGCCACACAGACTAGAAGAAAATTAATTCCACGAATATTCCTCAGAATTTCTTCGCGATCTAATTTTTCTTTCCAAAAGAAAAAAAAAAAAATTCTTGGAAAAATAGAAATCGATCGAGAAGAACCAACAGCGACCCCTTTTCAAGATCTCAACATATGCATTTTTATTTTCCATTATTGTGTTCATATAATAATTCAAACGTAGAATAATTTCACACTAGATAAAATAAAAAAATATGCAATTTTTTCTACGTAGAATCACAATTTTTAAACTTCTAAAAGATAAATAATCGAGAGGAGGGACTGTAAAGACCATTTTCCAGGATCTCTCCAGAATATTTTCCATGTATCACGTTTACAACTAAATGATTGGTCGTTGGAACAATATCATCACACTAATAATCTTTAAACGTAGAGTACGATGATAAATTGCACCGTGGCGGGTGCAAATACGTATAAAAATGAGAGCAACGAGTATGCTTTATCATGCATATGCGAGGCCGATAATGATAGAGGAGGGGAGGGGAAAAAAGGTGGCGTTGTAATCCTACAGTGATAGGATTTCTGCACAAGGTTGCTTGTCCATAGACAGGAATGACAATGTTCAATATGTCGGTAAGGCAATTTCCTATGAAAGCAGCGTGCAACAGGTAGAGAACGTCGCCTAAACCACGAATTGTGTCACATTGAAATTTCTCGATCAAACAGATACACCTGGATTCTGCACTTTGCTTTATTATCTTATCGTATATATGTACCTAGTTAAATCCGTAACGGATCGATTTTTCGAAGAAATTCTATCTCTAGTGAAAGCAATAATATATATATAAAAAAAAAAATTGAATATTATTAACATTGGTATTTAGAATTTTAATAAATAGAATCGAATGAAACAGTTTTAGATACTTTTAATTTAATTAATTTAATTACAGTGAAATTGTTACAAAGAAAATGAAAATATTAAAGAGAAAAAAGAAAAAGTAAAATTTTCTTTTCACAATTTTTAGAAATACTTTTAAAAGTATTCTACTTTTCATTAAGAAGAATTAAGTAATTAAGATCGCCCTTCAAAAGTTTCTTTCCAACTTCAAATTTCCTTTTCCTCTTCGATGAACTATATAATTAGATCTCTAGTTGAAGTTTTCTAATGATAAAGTGAAGCAACCGATGATTAACGACGTGAATCACAACGATCGAAGACGAGACATGCCCTGTCCATCACGCATTAAGTGAAACGAGTCAACCAGTGGTCAGTCCGAGAACCGTGTTCCCACATTTCGTATCGATTTTTCGCGAGAAGTGGATGACCCGGTTTTTAGCGCACGCTTTATACACGCTTTTAACAAATAACCAGTCACACCGGCGTCCAAAAATTTTTGTAATTAGAAACGATGTTTTTGGAAGAAGAGATCGATTGATTCGAGTTCTTCAAGAGAATTGCGAGAATCATTTTTTAGAATTTTTCAAAATCAATTCAAATTCTATTTAATTGAGAAAATTTTTTATTTAGAAAACTTACTTTAGATCTCTTTTGATCAAAAATTCTTTTAAAAAATTTAGCAATAAGGAATTTTCAAAATCGATATTCAAGTCTTTTTTTAATTAAAGAATAATGGATGAATTCTACTTCAATTCTCTTGTGAAAATTTCTCGAAATTTTAAATTGAACGAAAGAAATCGAGATTTCAGTTCAGTTTCTTTTTAATCAACTTTGCTCGAATCAATTTTGAAAACTTACGAACGAGTCAATTCTACTAAGAAAATTTTTAAATTAATTTTCAAAATCAAAGAAACCATCTTAAAACTTCATAATAAATTTATCCAGAACTTGTACAAAAACTTTCCATTCGAACAAGAGAAAATTTCTTACTGTAAATCACTAAATATCGATCAACAATTTTCATTTCGTTAAATCGAGTAATAATTTCCAAAGTTCCGAAGAATTGGGGAAACGTGGCTTTCGAGAAGACAGCTGGAAAGACAAAGAGGCTCGATCGAAGAGCACGCAAACGATCCAAAAGCTTCGAAACGACGTTGGGCCATTCTCTTCCATTCGACAAACCAGCCCTCCAATTTCTCACAAAGTGTACCAACGACTTCCAATCACGCGACGTACCGAGGATTCGTATCCGATCGAAAGATCATCGAGAACAAGAGAATTCGAGAGAAATAGGCTGACCAAGAGACGAAGAGAAAAAAGAAGTGAGGAACAAAGAGATCGTAAAAAACTTCGAAGAAAGATATATTCCATTTCCTTCGAGACGTTGATCGCGATGTACATCGTTTCATTTTCACACCGACTCGCAACTGGCGCGATCAATTTACACGCGTGGCCGTACAAACTTCGTTAAACTTGAACGGAACTTTCGAATGGAAGAAAAAAGAAAAAAGAAAAAAAAAGAAAGAAAGAAAAAATAAAAGAAAAAACCAAGGAAAATTTAAAACTAAAAAATATTTTTAAGTAAAAAAAAAAAAAAAAGAAGAAGAAGAAGAAGAAAGGAAATTTCTCAAAATATTCCGATAGGTTATAAAAAGAGGAAAAATTAAGAAACGCGTATTTTGCGGAGGTGTTAAAAGGACGTCGTATGCCTGTCTCTGTCTCCGTAGATACTGAAGCGCAGTTCGATACTAAGAACGGTTATATTCCAACCCCTACCACGCCACGTTCGAACCCTACGCATCGCAAGATGGCTGGCCATGTTTGCGAAATGGCGCTTGCGCGTGCGATTCCTGCCTGCCTCTCCCTCGCCCCTCCCCTCCCCGCATCTCTCTCCTCGCCCTTCATTCCTTCCTTTTCCTACTCTCCTCTCGCCGTGGGATAGTGATGGGCCCGATCCGGGAGTTGGTCGCAATTTTTCATCGTTTTTTGATCGTTGGTTGGAGAATTTCGTCGTGGTCGACGATTTTTAATCGTGAGTTAATACGGATATTTATAATTTTCAGTGGGTAATGGGATTTTTCAATTTATAAATTGAAAATCAAATATTCGTAGTCGTGTGATATTTGTAAATGTAATTATTACGTAATATGTTTTATATATATATATATATATATAGCGAAATTTCAGTTCAAATTTTTCCATAATATCTTTTGAACGTGAACGAAATATTTAGCGATGTTTATCGCTCGATGAATTGATACGAAGGTAAAAAGTTCGGGTTTAATGAAAAGATCTCCATTTATCTACGAGAATTCAAGAATGTACTTGCTATTTCAAGTGAAAATATTTAGCGTAGAGGGAGTATAATTCTTGATCTCTCTGAAGAGAAACTTCTCAAGGGAGGGGAGGGGAGAGGAGGGAGGAGGGGAGCAATGACGAGAGCTTTACAAATTGCAAATTCAATGTGGCATGAGAGAAATAGTAACCGTACGTTTGAACACTTGATTCGTCCTCGATTTGAAGGTATTCAAATGCGAGGAAAACTCTGCTGTCTCGCGAGTAAAATCAATTAAAAAGTGGGACGACTGGAAGAATTAATCATCAAGTTGAAACATTTAATTTGAATAAATGTAAATTAATATTGTCCTGTCAATACTCCATTCCTGAAATAAATATTTTTCGATTTTCTATTAATAGTAATAATATTTATTGTAAATTTAAAATTGATCAAAATAATTGTAAAGAGACTCGATCAAATAATAATTCAAATTTATATTATGAAATATGAGAATGTTAAATACATCGTGTAAGAGAGACGTTAAATTTTCAATCAATTTATTAGTTCATCTTTAAGCTATAAATAATTAAATCCAAATTAAAATTACATAATTAATGATGTTCTAATTTTGCAAACATAGCGTAATAAATTACCATGTAAATTCGTTATCATATATATACGTCATATTAAAAGTTTCATCGTTTTTTGTATTTTCTAGCAATTCGTAAAAATAAATTTAAAAAAAAAATTACAGTTATCGAAATTGAAGCTTATACATAGCATCGAATATTATAAACAAAAAAAATCCAAAATGAAATATTTCGATGCTTCTATATTATATATTTGTATTTGTGCTTTTATGAAAAATTTACCTAGTTTTGATCTAAATTGTAAAAGGCAAAAAAAAAAAAATGTTAATTTAAACAAATACGTATCATTAAACAAACATTGAATTTTTATCAATTTATATTTATTTAAAAATTTAAACTATTGACCCAAAGAAAAATAAGAAATGGATGACAAATCAAGAAGGAAAAAAAGAAATTAAGAAGCAATGTATTCAATTATCGATTTAAGGAATACATATCGATACAATCTGAGTCACGTTCGGTCCCATCGCTAACAGAAACATCCCCCAGCTCTTCGTCGCTAGTTCACGCGACCATCTTCATCCCTCTCCCCTTTCATTTGATCATCTCGATCCCTTGCCTCGTCCCTGGACTATTCTCGCCTTTTCCTCCAATTCTTCGAACGGCCGATTTCCAACAACCAATACCATCTCAACCATTTCCTCGTCCATGATTATTTCGCACTGTTATGAGAATGTCCTTTACTCGACCACTGAATATCGCTAAAAATATCCTCCCCTCTCTCTCTTTGAAGATTTTAATTGAAGTTCGCCACAATTTTCAACGACGTTAAAGCAAATAAACAGTGTTGTTATTTGGATTAACTGGGACACGCTGATTTATAATATTATTTTCTATCTTTTAATAAGAGATTATTTTAAGTTGAAAGATTATTAATTTATACATAATACTAGTATAACGAGTGAATTATTCTAAAAATTCTAAAGATCGGGCACACAATGAATATTATAATATTGGTTGGAAGGATTTCATATATATAGGGGTCGTAATCGATAGCTACGCGAAAACAACGATGATGAAACGTATATGAAAAATATATTCTGATGCAATCGAATCGAAGCTGCAATGCAGAATCATAATATACCTAGTTATACTTAATATACTTATGTGACAATTTTCTTCGAATGTAATTAAACGTAATTTTCATCTTTTTGGAAAGAAGATAATAAATCTTAGGAAATGATTTCGAAGAAAATCTCTGAAAATATTTTTTATTACATTAAAATCTGCACTTACTTTATCTCCTCTCTTCGTAATAAATTAAAAATATTCTAATCCTCCGGTTAACCAGAGTGGCAATCGATCTATTTCCAAGTACTGAAACGGTGGCTACGTAACTCGCTGATACAAATTTAAAACGGGACACGAGCTTGATTCTCCTGAAACATTCTCTATGAATATTTGTCAGAATAATAGGGCATCCTGGGCTGGATCGATAAACGCTATACCAGACATATCTTTGGAGGCAATCATTTTTATCGCGTATTTATTACACGGAACTGGTCCAAATCCGGCAATTCAATACGAATATATATATATATATTTGAATATAATCTTGATCATTATTTCGAAATATTTCATTCGTGACACTACTTTCAAGCGTTATTAAATAATAAATAATTTTACAATGTTAACAATGCAACAAGGGTATCTTTTCAATCACGATCCTTCTTCGTGTTTTCGATACCGTACCAGTTTATCTTAAAAATTTTGTAACTATATACCGTTGTTTGTTTGCCCAGAAATACAAAACCTGTCGTCGTAAATCAAAATCAAAAAAAAAAAAAAAAAACCAAAAAATCTAAAAAGTTATCCAAACAAAAAAACTTCGAAACTTCGAAACTTTTAATCCCCTTCTCGCGCTTCTTCCTCCCGCAAAGAAAAAAAAAATCCCCGCTCTTTCCGAATTTCCATAAATTTCCATTTTCCAGGAAATCGGGGAAAACAAGTAGCATCGAATACGGTTATCTCGCGATCTCTCATAAAGTGTCCCAGCCCGGGCAACGAGCGGTTGCCAGCAACAGCCCAGTTCTCCTGGCGCGCGTGCACGCTCGCGTTCCGCCCGGACACATCGAGCGGACAAGGGAGATTCATTAAACGCTCGCGTGGACGCGCGTGTACGCGCTTTGTCAGTCTCTGTCGGGTTGGATGCTTGTGACGTTATGATTAACGCGGCAGAATTTTACGCGGGAGGGAGGGGCTAGGGATTTCTCGTATCGTGGCGACCACGATCGAGCCATCACCGAATCGATTAAACTTTTCGCCCCGCGCGTGATCCTCGCGTTTGATCGCCGGAATCGATCGACTCGACAATTCGTCACACGCGTGCTATTTTTCTTCTTTTCCTTTTTTCGTCATTTTCACCCTATTCTTTTTCATAGGGAGAGAAAAAATGTCTACCCTCCACGCTGAATCAATCGTTTGACACGATTTATATATATATATATATATATATTTTTGATCGACGATCAAGATTAGACGGAGAAAGAAAAATTGGCGCGTCGATGGAACGAGGGAAATTGAAAGAAAAAACGAACGGTTTCATCGGTGGAATCATATTTTCGACGATATTATAAAATTGAATTTAAAAATAAATCGAGATTAATAATCCTGTACGTTTTCATCGTCGATCGAAGCGTGCATCTCTTCAAACTCATCGCAGGGAGCCCTATAGAATCGTTCTGATCACGATTCCAAGAACGTCGTCCACGAGGTACGTAGGTACACGAGGCGTGCCGAGGATATCGAACGTGACGCTCCCGATTCTCCTTTTTCCGCCGTTCCTGCTCGCGGGTCATTACACCGGCCCGGATATCCAGTCGAGGAGGATCTCTTTCCGGAACACAATTAAAGGCAGGAAGCGTGAGAGCCATCCCACCTCGTCTGTGTGTATAGACGACCCCGCCATCACCACCACCACCATCTATGCGTGTACGTGTATACGTCGAGAGGAACCTCCTCTCGTGGAACGTGGGGAGAGGGGAGCTGGACCAGACCGAGTTTTCTCGACCCCTTAAATTTTCGGCCTGCACCACTTGTTGGCGGCGGCCGCGAGCAACAGATGACACCGGCCGACTCGGCGACACGAGGATTGTAATTTGATTTTTGGCGAGCGACGCGACGCGATCTCGCTTTCTCGCTTATTCACGATTCGCGGAATAGATTGTATACGTGACGAGATAAAGGCGGTGGATTCACGTAGGTCGATTTATAGCAATGCCTCTTCCGTGTGGGAGAGTATTGGAGAGAAGGAGGGAGGAGGGATGGAAAGTAATTTGTGAACGATCTAGCTCGAGAAATTGGATCGGTAAGAAAATCAACTGGATATATATTGGACGAAGGGATTTTTTTGAGAAATTAGAGAAAAATTTTATATTACTTTGATAATTTATTATTCGAAGCATTGGATAACTGTAATGTCTAGATTTATATATTGGACGAAGGAATTTGTGAGTATTTTTTTCTTTTTTTTTTTTTTTTTTTTTTTTTAGAGAGAGGAAATTAGAGAAAAATTTTATCGTTGTCTCGATAATTTATTACTCGAAACATTGGATAACTGTAATGTCGAGATTACATGAATTAAGCATTTAATAATTATTTTTCAATTTAGATTTAACTTGAGAAATTGAATAGGTGAGAGAACCAAGTGATATATTGAACAAAGAAATTTGTAATTTATTTTTTTTTTTTGGAAATTAGAAGAATAAATAAATTTTTACTTCGATAATTTATTATTATTGGATAATTGTAATATCGAGATTTACACGAATCAAGCATTTTAATAAATAATTATTTTTCAACTTAGGATTAATTAGATTTAACTTGAAAAATTGAATGAGCACGAAAACTAACTGGTATATTGAATAAACGAATTTTTTTGGAAAATTAGAAAAAACTTTTACGTTGTCTCGATAATTTATTCGAAACATTGGATAATTGTAATGTTGAGATTTATCAAGCATTTTAATAAATAATTATTTTTCAATTTAGGATTAGATTTAACTTGAGAAATTGAATGGATAAGAAAACCAACTGGTATATTAAACGAAAAAATTTTTTTGGGAAATTAATGAAAAATTTTACGTTGCCTCGATAATTTATTATTCGAACCATTGTATAACTAATGTCAAGATTTACACGAATCAAGCATTTTAATAATTAATTACTTTTCTACTTAGGATTGGTTGGAAACCATAGAACGATTTGAAAAATATAAATCGATACAACGTGGATACTTTTCGTTCGTATGTTAGTTGAATAAACGAATTCTAATTAGATCTACGTGATCCTTAAGGAAATTAATTTCTGAAACGATTCTGAAGCGAGATCCAGGTAACTCCTGGTCTCCTCCAATCTACCAGCCAGGCTAATATTTTCAAAGTTATTAGTCCGTGCGCCGGTAATTCGCCGATATCAACTGGGTTTCGTGTCGCAGCCAAGGTACAAGTAACGATAATGTCGTTATAATTACCCGGCACCGGGAACTTCGGCTTTGAATATTCAATAGGCGGAGGCAGCTAGCTACTTCGAGTCAGCGCGCGAACTGTTGACCCTTTTAACCCCCCCTTGCGGCCATCTATGTATCTCACTATCCGAGACTTAGATTTTTCACTTGTAACCGGAGAATCCGTGCAATTCGTACCCTGCACGTGAAATTTGAATAACACTAATTCGACTAACTATATTGTCCAATATAGATTCGTTTCTACATTTATTACAAATTTATTTGAATTACGAATGTATCGTTAATAAATCAATATATAATAATAATAATAATGTACCAATTAATTAGAAAATAATCGGTGATTAAGTCTTAATCATCGTATATTTTCTATGAGAAAATCGTCAACTATTTATACGAATCGTGTGAAAAATAGATGAAAACGATTCTTATACCAATGAAACGTATTTAGTGTACACATGTTTGCACGTAAAATTTAATGCTAATTCGAGTAACGTAATGGACTATTGTCCAATATAGATTCGTTTCTATATTTATTACAAATTTATTTGAATTACGAATGTATCGTTAATATATCAATATATAATAATAGTAATAATGTACCAATTAATTAGAAAATAATCGGTGATTCAGTCTTAATCATCGTATATTTTCTATGAGAAAATCGTCAACTGTTTACACGAATCGTGTGAAAAATAGATGAAAACGATTCTTATACCAATGAAACGTATTTAGTGTACACGTGTTTGCACGTAAAATTTAATGCTAATTCGAGTAATGTAATGGATTATATTGTATAGATTCGTTTCTACATTTATTATAAATTTATTTGAATTACGAATGTATCGTTAATATATCAATATATAATAATAATAATGTACCAATTAATTAGAAAATAATCGGTGATTCAGTCTTAATCATCGTATATTTTCTATGAGAAAATTTTAAATCGTCAACTGTTTACACGAATCGTTTGAAAACTAGACGAAAACGATTCTTATACCAATGAAATACGTATTCAACGACTTATCAAGAGAGATGCACACTGGCGGACTGGATAGATGAAAGAGACGGGGAACGCAAGAAATGGTGGCTCACAAAGGGTGCTCGAGGCTTCGATATCCGCTCGAGCGGACGGTCAGTCTGTGTGAAAGCGGTGAAGTAAGAAAATCGGATCGTCGGGACTGCAGGGAAATTTCGACCGGAGGAAAATTACGGTGAAAGAGTCGCGTACACGCGAGCGCTTCCTTCAGCCTGCGCCAGTTTCTTATCGACTGAAATTATGGTGGATATACGATATACAGCGTTCGTGTTCGTATCGAAAGAAAATAAACAAATATATCACAAGAGGTGTTCAGTACGAAGATCGTATTGTATATATCATATTTTCTTTATTTACTCGACAATTACATTAAGTTGAAAGTCCTAAGAAAATAAATGTACGAGTTTAATAATTATATGTTATATAATAATAATATTATTATATATAACATTATATATATTATTATATATAATATTATTATATATAACATATTATATAATAATAATATGTTAGTTTAATAATTATATAATTATATATATTATATAAGTTTAATAATTTATAATTTTTATAAGTTTTTGTGATATTTGTGATATCTTCTTAAATAAAACTTTAATTATTGCACTCATACGAGAATTATTCTCGATGAAACTATTTAGATTAAACTATATTTAGGATATATTTAGGATTAAAGTTTCAAAATGTGATAAAATTGAAATCAATCGAGAATTAAAAACAGAGGTTCAAATAAAATAAAGGGTTCCAATATTGTCGAGGAATATCTCGTTTTTCCAATTTGAAATTCTAATATATTTTTATAACACGCATCGAAAAAAAAAAAAAAAGAAGGGAAGAACAGTTTGTTTGAGAATGCCTGTTCGAATAGTTCGAAACAACTCTATCTCTAATCTAATCGATTTGATTCGAATTTTATTGGATTGAAATTTTAATCCTGCGTATACAGTTCCATTCCCGCATGACGAAAGAATTTCCACGAGGATGAAAATTCCACAACTGACACTCATCTATTTTTAAAATCTTGATTCCAGAAGAATTTAATTTAATTTTTGTATCGATAATAATTACGAAGTTGTGTGTGACAACAAGGCGCGCACACCTCGGCCCCCAACCGAATTAATAATGGAGTTAAAACCGTACCCGCCTCAAATTTCAATGCATTATCATTCAAGAGGGGGAATAGCCCGCTTGCTAGAAGCTACACGCGCTATGCTCGATAATTAGCCTCAGATAAGCTAATTATTTCGATCATTATTATTACATTAAAATAATTCGTCGATACACATTCTAATTATCCGCCTCGTTAAAGTTGAATTAATCATGGTATAAGATCTTGATTTATACTTGAATTTATTATTTAAATACGACGTGTGTAGTGCAGAAGATCGCTTGAATACGCGATCTCATATGAATTGATATGAAAACGATCGATTTATACGTTGGAGGAGCTCTGTGATTTTTTTTAGATGATATGGTGATTTATTCGGCATTGAAGATTTTTTGATAGGTATATAGAAGATGTAATCAAATTTCGATAATTGGAGAAATGGAACGAGTCTGATTATAAATTGTACGTGAAAAAAATTAATAAATATTAATAAAAATATATATATCATGATAATAAGTTGTTAAAGTTTAGAGGTAAGAAATAAAGGAAGAGGGAGAGAGGGGATATTTCAGATGTTCTTCTTTAATCGTTCATATTGAACTGTTTCAAAGTTACGAGATATTTTCAAACTGAATTGAAATAAGAACGAAAGTTTTTTTTTTTTTAAGATTGATAACAAGACTCGTCAAACAATCTTTGGATATTTCAATTTTATATTCCCTAATTGCAAAAGCAATTAAATGATATTCTGTCTTTTTTTTAAAAAGTCCATATTCGTACATTTTAATTCGAATCAAATAAAATAAATATTGTATAAACATTTTGATAATATTTGATAATAGTTGATTGATATCCACTATGTAAAACCGCTCAATATTATGACCCAAATAATAAATATCATCCTAAAAATCTCACGATGATTTTCGACATTGCACGAGAATATTCGGTACTAATTATGCACAATTATATTATGTATATAAATTACATGTAATACCTTGCGTAATTGCTAGCCGCTTCGTGTATCTTCGTATTTAATATTTAAATAATTATCGACTCGTATACAATTTTAAAAAGCGTTTTAAAATATTTCACATGTAAATAGATGATCGAAAAAATAAAATTATAAGAGTAAAATATATTCTTAGTAAATAATATTAAAAAAAATTATATTATTGAGCTAAAAATTTGGATAATAAAAGTGACAAGATAACAGTTAAATCAATTCAAAGAGCACATAATATGGCTCTTAATAATCTTTAATGTAAAATGAATAATGAAATTATGGTTCAGATAAAAATGTGGATAAAATCAATGAGAATCCAGAAAGAAAGGAGTGGCAAGATTGAAAGTATCTGTAAATATTTACTCTTTTCTTTTTATCTTGTACACATACAGTTATAAATGTATATGTGCACTTGATCTTGATGTTTAATAGTCAATAGTGAGTCAATTAGAGCAATGCAATCATAGTGAAATGTATAGAATTAGACAATCATGATCAAATTAATCAGAGTAAGGTAATCACAGGCAGTCAAGTAGAATTAGGGGTTTGTAGTCAGACAAGTAGAATGAGAGACAGTCATGATCGGATAAGCGGAATAAGGTAATCATGATCAGACAAGTAGATTAAGACTGTCGTCTGACAAGTAGATTTCGGTAGAGGTCGGTATCAGACAAATGGATTAAGACAGTCATAGACAAGCAAGTAAAATGGATAAATATTAATGTGAACAAATACGATGCATCACTTGCAATTTCTTACTTTCGAATAGCTATTATACAATTTATTATTAAGAAATATTATAAACTAGCGTATAACAAATATCGTATACGATTGATTTCCATGTCAATTGTAAAATTCGAATAATTTTTATAGTTTTACAGTTTATATCTGACAGTAGGCAATCTTTTCCTTTCAATATTGAAAATCAAATTTTCCGACTTTTACATATTGTAAAATTGTGAAACAACAAAATAAAATAAATTTATCAAATATAAATTTTAATTTCCTTTCCTTTATATATACATATGTATATGTTCTTGAAAAATTTCATATTTTCAACCATCTCTAACAAACACATTGTATATGGCTCGTTCATTTTAGGTTAGACAAGCTCGTCAAATTCATTCTCACACTCGCGTTGCCCGTCCCGCAATCAACCATAAACATTTATCATTCACGACGAACGAATCTACCGATAAAATCGTAAACATTTCACCCACACTGGACGCAATACGGTACCAGAATGACAATTGTTACGCGCAAGCTTCGTTTAAATTAACAAAACCTTTGAAAAATTCGATACGACCTATCAATAACGTTATATATATATATATACATATCTATTCACGCATTTCATGCATTTATCTCTATTAACGTTTAATATTCCGGCGGAAATTTACAATGTTTACAGAGAGAAACGTGGAGAACGTATGTATTTCGAATACATATATTATATCGAAATGGATACGAATTGCGGGTATAAAACTATGAAAAATATGAATAATTCGAATAATAATAATAAATACGTACAATTTGAAGGATTCGAAGGTTTAAATGATATATATATATATATATATATATATATATATCAACGCGGTGTACATTTTAACGGGAAAAGTTTCGACGAATCGACCATACGAAACATTTTCTGTATCGATCGGAAATAGTCGACAAATAATCCGTGCGATGGATAGTTCCTAACCAAAAAATAAGTCGATCTGCCCCCGACAAATCGTTTTCACGCGGGCTGCGCTTCATTTTTCCCCGAATCTGAAAATCTATCCGTGTACCACGCCATGCGTCACAACCGCGATCGATTGCAATCATCTTGCATGGATGCCCGATCCGCGCCGATATTTCGGCACGCTCTAATTAAACTCACGGAAGGAGACTTCCATTTTGTGGTTACGATCCCTCTCCGCTTTTTTCTTCTCTCTCTTTTTTTCTCTTTACTCGCGTGCTAGCGACACCATCTTTCTTTCTCTTTCTATCTTTATCTCTCTCTCTCTCTCTTTCTGGAAGGAGGGTTAACAGAGAGCGAGCGAGCGAAAGAGAGAGAAAGAGAGAGAGAGAGAGAGAGAGAGAGAGAAGGAGAGGTTAGAGCGGATGGAAAATTTGCTGAGCCGGAGAAATTAAAAGGGCCATCGTGACTTTGCTCGCCGCCGTCAGAGTGTTTTAACGCGTTTTAACCTCGTGTCCTTTGAGATAATTATGTTGCATGATAATTTTAAGCGTTGATACCTCTACCGGGGAACGGGTAAAGGAACTGGAAACGCTCGTTGTGAGGTTTCAACGCAGAAGGACACACAGAGGGAATAAGTTTGCCGTGGAAATGAATTTTTGTTTGGAATCGAGTTGTTGTGAATGGATGTATAAATTTTTCAATTATCTCGTTATTTCGATTATTTAATTTTTCGACAGATCAGTTCAATTATTGAACAATTAATAAATTGAAAATATTAATTTGTTTCTATAAATGTTTAATTTTTAAATTGGAACATCTGATAATTTTTGAAGCAATTCATTATACTTCTGCGAAAAGTCAGGAGAAAGGACTATTAATTACTCTGCCAGACTATGCTAAATGATAGAGCAATGATTCACTTCCTCTCACTACTCATCGTCAAAGAAAAGAAAGGAAACAACTTGGAGAGTTTAGATTAAAATTAAAATCGTGTTTTGGACAAGTTCATTTAACCACTGAATAATTTAATTCGAAAATATATTAACTTGTTTCGTTATGCTTTGCGAAAATCCGAGCAAAGAGTGAAAGAAACGAAATGAAAATCTAATACTTTTTCTTAATTATTCTGCCAGGCTCTGCTAAATGATAGAGCAATGATCGACTTCCTTCACTACTCCTTTACTGCTATCGTCAAAGAGAGGAAAGGAAACAGGCAATAACTTGGAGATAAGTGATTTGCAGTGTCGCAGCACGGGGATTCGGTGTTCGATATACATTGTCGAAGTAACTTAATTTTTCGATTACTCCGTCCCGCCACCTAGCGTCATCCTCGCTTCGGAGCCTTCCTTCTTTCTTTCGCCCCTCCTTCCCCTCTCTCTCTCTCTCTACCGTTAATAAAAAATCGATTGGCTTCTTCTCGCCTTTATTCCCTCGTGTCATTCTTGTGCACGCGGATTGCCAGGAGGTGGCAGGAAAAACTTGTAATGTCGGCACTGTATCCCGCGGCTTTTTCGTCCGTTTCGAAATGGCCTCATGTCGGGAGCTGAGTGCCCCTAAATGCGATCTATTTACGTAGCAATATCCGAGGAATATCTCGAGACGAAATTGCTCGGGTCCTGCTGCGGCTTAATGCACGCCTCAATTTTTATTTCACCATCTTTCGGCCTGCTGCGATTTCTTCTCTCCGTTGCAACGGAGGATGGAAATTCGGAGGAATCCACCCACGAAAATTATTCTTAGAAGAGAGATATCGCTTGACATGCTGATATTGATGAAATTTTCCATTGATTTCATTTCGTTCTTTATTGTAATAATTTAATTTTTTAATTTAATTGTAATAATTTAATTTGCGAAAAAATCTTTTTCATTCGTAACATATAAATGTTATTATGATATAGTTGCAGAATATATTCGTTATTGAAATATGTTAAATATCACTGTGGTCACACAGTGTTAAATGAAACATATTTGTACAGGTAAGAATACAAGCGGAAACAAAGATCACGTGCGCGCGTATAGAAGAGATAAATTTGCCCGGCACGAACCCCTGATGGTAGTTAGCTGCGAACTAACCCCCTAGTAATTCAACCTTTAAGTCAATTAACTTCTTCGTTGCACGACCACGCGACAGATGATTAAGGCACCGTGTTGCTTGCCACGATAAATTTCTGCGGTTTATTTGCGGCTTGTCCTCGTTCCCATACCTATATGCGTGTTACGACTGCGTGAATTTTCGATAAAGAGAATTTCTCAGAAAAGAATTTCATTATAGCATACGAGTTGTTCGTGTTATTAAATGTTTTTTTTTTTTTTCATTTTATAGAAAAAATGTGTTCCTTTTTTTCGTGTGTGTGTGTGTATGTGTGTGTATTATGTTACTTTTATGTTAAAACGAACAAATTATTGTCGAAATTAATTCGAAATAATTGTAAGATTAGACAGAAATGAATAGAATCGAATTATTTGCGTGAAATATATTTTGAGATATTTTTTCATAATTTACGTATACATAAGATTATGTAAATATTCGATATGCAATTGTGAGTAATAATCTGAAATTATTACACATGCGTGTATTGTAAAATATTTATTTTCAAAATGGCCGAAATCCGATCAAAATTAATTATATGTATAATTATACTAATATTAATTATTGACTCGTTTGTATATTTGATCACTAATTATTATTGAATATTAGAATTAGTTAAATTTTATAATAATGATTAAACGAATGCAATATAGTAATAAATAATAATCGATAATAAAAGAAAAAGTAATTGCAAAATAAATAAATGTTATTAATCCCATTTAAAGAAAATTTCTTTCTCTACATATTATGAAATTCAATGTGATAAAAGACATACATTCGATGATTGTCAATATCTGTGAAAAATATAACGAATAAAATTCGTTAAATATAAAGAAATATAAAGAAATAAATAAAATATAAAGAATAAAATTTATAAAAATAACAATTGTCAATCCAAGATGAAAATACACGATTACAAGACAACAGAGTATAAGTCTCTATTTTCAAAGAATTCTTCTAATCAACGAGAAATCATCTTGAATCGAAGTCACTGATTAAACGAGTGCTGGAAATAAAAAAAAAAAAAAAGAAAGAAAAGAAATATGATGTAGCTCGTTGTTAAAGCTAATACACTCTTCTTGTTCGGTTAAATAACAGGGTTGTCGAAATGAAAAAGTTCTCACGGAAGTTTTCGTTACGAGGCATCGTCGAATAATGAAGCAAACTATACGAAGACACCGATCTCAGGAAATCCTCTGATGAAGGAAATACGGGAAAAATTACAGATGAGAGGATATATTATCGTTGGAAAAGTCTCTTTATCTCTTTGCATCACTTTTGTTTCGCTCTCCCCCGTTGTTTTTCACATGGAAATATTTCTTTTTATAAAATTCTTTTCGAAAACATAATAATACTTTACGCTACTAATTAAATTTATGAGCTTATTTTTTAAAAACAAATAAATTTAAATTATTAAAATTATAAAATTGTATATCATTTTTTAATTTATAATTTATTCTCTTTCATTTATCTGATATTTTTCTATTCTCTTTTAAAATTTGATAAAATAATTTTTTTTATCGATGCAATCACTCGAACATTTTATAAATAAAGTGCAAGATTATGTTCGCATATTATCATACGTGCAATGTATCATTTACTATTATTATGCCCTGAGCAATCTAATATTATATTGTGCACCTTGACACAAAAAAGGAAAGTCATTATTTCCATACAAGGCCATAAAAAATACATACAATCTCTAACTGCTGTAAACATCCTGTCAACATCCTATATAACAAACAACAATAAGATTTTCAATGAACGACTACATTTATCCTAAAATAGGCTATACATTATATGCAGTATATCTCTTATTGTTACATATATTCAATAGAAAATAACAAATGTTATTCACAAATAATAAAATCATCTATCAATTCTAATCAATTGCATATTACATACATTTCTCGATCGATCAAACGTTAAAGTTTCGTTTCACTCTTCAAAAATCTTTGAAACTCAATTTAAAGGAAAAAATTTAAATATCGTTTTCACGCTCAAATTCAATCGAGTCCAAAATCTATCAAATTTTCTTCGATCCCTAAATTATTTTAATCGAATGATAAGCACCAATCGTGAAAAAAGAAAAACATTTTTTTCTTTTCCACGTAATAAATATTTGCAGAAGCATCGTTGAAAGAGAGACTCGAGGCATCCCGGAAGACTCTCTGACTCGTTGACGGAAAGGAGGGACGGGGGGCAGGATGCATGAACGAGGAAACAGATAGCGAGGAGAAAAGTATTTCATCCTTCTTTCAGAGCCCTTCGTTCGTCCGGATCTTTGCCAAGTCTGGACCGGGTATTACCTCCTTTGAATCTACCACGAACAAGCCATGGTCTTTAAGATGCTCGCGGAGGTTAGGTTAGTAATTTGCGGATTATACGGGCAAAAGGAGAGCAACGAAGACTAGTAGGGGAGGATGGAGAATTTCAGGGAATGATAGAAGCAGGGAATTGGGCATTGAATGTTGAAAGAGAAAAATCAAAGAGCCAGAGGGAGAAAGAATATATGATATTTGTAAAAAATTGTGATATTACAAAAAAAGACCATTCTCTAACTTGTATCTGTATAAAAGATAATAAAAATGTCAGAATAATAGCATATTTTTCGAACGACATAGCATATTATCGCTTTGATCTGTCTCCGCCTCGGTTCGCGTGACAAAATTAAATCGTAACCTCTAAGAAATAATTCAATCTACCGTAATCTAACCAACAATTTTATGCTCGTTTTGCGTTCTCTTTGAGTCGATCCTTTAAAGGTATCGCGCAAATCTATCGATAAAACTCAAAAACTCTATTGTTTCATTGTCGTAGCAACGGAAATATATTTTTCGATGCGCTGTGAGATAAAAAAAGACAGAGGAGTTCGAGCCACGTACGTTCGAACGCGCGTTGATCGATACGATTCCTGTTTGATCGATCGAGCATCGCAACAGGCTGTAGAATGACGAAGACAATGTCTGTCAACTGTAATTTCTCCGCAGACGTTTTTACACGCGCCACGTGTGGGCGCTCGCGTTTAACGTTGTGTTCCCATCGTTCATTAAGTTAACGATCCATCGTTAACCTCACCTTTATTGGATGCGTTCGACGCGCCTCGTGGACGGTGGGGAAAAAAGGCAAAACGAACGAGGGAGAAGAGGAGGGAAAGAGAGAGAAAATACGTAGAGTTTCCAGAGTTTCGACCCGTTGTTCCTGACGCCATATGACCGTGGTGTTTCGAGACGACCGATGTCAACCATTTCCAGGGATAGTGCGCCATTCTAGAAGGTTATGTAATACCGAGTTTAAGCATTTTCTCGTATTGAAAGCGTAGGATCACTTCGATCTGAGTACATAGATCTCTGTATGTTTTTCTCTTTTGTTTTTTTTTTTTTCTATTTTTATTTTTATTTTCTTGCAACGAGAATCGTAAAATTGTATTGGCGTGAAATCTGTTGCTCCAACGAGAAATGCGAGATAACTTGGTATTAATGAACCTCCTCTGGTGCTTCGAAGCTTTTATGCGAGTTATTGGTATTAGGGGAAATGGTTTTTAGAGGATTGAAATGTTTTTGGATACTTTTGCATTCGTGCAATGGAATAGAATCGAAATTATAAATTATAAATTTGAAATTTGGGATGGTAGAGTGTAAAAGATAATAACGTAATTAAAAATTTCATCGTGTACGATATATTACATCAAATAATAAATAGTAATTTTATTTGTGCTTGTTATAATAAATTTTCTATCTTTCTCTTTAATTTCCTTTTATTAAGATACATAAAATACTACGCTTTTAAATTACTTTAAATTAAATTAAACAAACACGTTAAAACATACCTTCAGACGTTAATTATGTTTCGTGTCTGAACATCATAAAAATAATAATAATAAATTGAACTATGTTAGTGATATATATATCCTAATACAATAACTACACTGAACTCTAACTTTGCCAATACCAACTCAATACATTTTTGTCGTCTATAAATGACTCTTAATTTATCTTCTACTTCTATCAATACAAAATAATTATAGATATCTTTGGTATGTAACAATTAATAACCGCTTAAACTAACTATTAAATGACATCAATGTATCAAAATAATTTTAACTCAAGATCTTTCCAATCGCGAGATCGTGGCAGAGGAGAAACTATCCACGGATTTATATGATTGAACGATAAATTGCATTCGTTCGACTCTTCTTTCTTCCACTTTCCATTGTAGCTCCGATATATAACCGATTTTACTGCCTCGTGAAGTCGAGATCCTTTTCATTAAGGCTTTTACTGCCCGCTAAATACTACGTCGAAACGCATACAGTCTATCCACGAGAGAATGAAGGGAAGGAACGAATAGAATAACACGACTAACGAAGAATTAAAACGATGGAGAGAGAGAGAAAAAGAGAAAGAGAGAAAGAGAGAGGGAGAGAGAGAGAGAGAGAGAGAGAGAGGAGAAACAGGAAAATAAAGAGAAAGTTGAAGAACTTGAAAATGGTCGAAGAATCAGTGAAGGAAAAAAAAAATGATAGACGAAGAGGGGATGAAAAGAATCTCTCGTTCGACGAATGTTGACCTGCAACACTCGTTTGTTCTCAACCCTCTCAGCCTCATTACAACCGACTAATAAAGTGCGTGTACCACTCGCTTCCATAAGACTGCGCCAAGGTTTCCATAAAAATCGTTTTCTCACTGACTCCTTTCAAAGCAATCGAGGCTATTCGCGATATACAAAAGTCACCGGCGTGCAACGCGCGTGCAAACGCCTGCAATTAGCAAGTGAACGACCTTTCGGCTTACGACTTGAAATTGTTCGCCTGGAAACCCATACCGCCTCCGCGATTTCCCTTTCTCTTTTATATACTTCTCCTCGATTTTCTCCGTTTCCCCCTTTTCCGCGTGTTTAATTTTCTTTCCCTATTTCTCGAAATTCAGCAAATTTTCATTTTCAAACGTTCATCTGAATGGAACGCGGAGCGAATTCGTGTATTTTAACGAGCGAGCACGGCAAATCAAAAATTCCCTAGTGTCGCGATGCGGAAACTCATGAAAAATCATGTGACAGCAAAACGGTTTTTCTTTTTGATTTTAAATTGTTAAAAACAAAAAAGTGTTCCTCGCTTCCTTCTTATATAAAATATATAAATATTAAAATAGTAATATTAAAATATTACTTTATATAATCGATTATCGAGAAAATCGTGAAATTCGAAAATATTGAAAAATATTTGATTTTGGAAATGATTTGAAAAATAGCGGATAGAGAATGAAAGAAACGAGGAATGGAAATTTATTGAAACTACGCCCTTCTGCTTCTGCTTTTGATTTTTTTTGTAACAATTTTTACCATGCGTTGTGTTACTGTTTTTCGATCGGGGGATGTTTTTTTCTTTTTTGTTAATGAAATATTGCATTTAACAGATTTCGCTTTTAATGAAATATCGGTTTATTGAAAAAAATATTACATACAATAGCGAATTAATTTAGTTTTGAAGGAATTCCTATATCTAAATATATTTTTATCCATTCCTTTTTTCCCGCCTTACCTATATAGAGAATATCCCTAAATATCCCTATAATACTTTTGAACTAGTAGCCGTATAGTACCCGGTACAAAATATTTTACAACAAAATTCACGTTTCCTTTTTTTTTTTTTTTTGAAACACGAACGTACAACATTTAACAACATGCACGTGAAAAAAATATTATATTAAATATTTTTTTCGGCCGAAAAATTCGAACGAACGGAACAACTCAATGCAATTCTCGTCTATCCCTCCTACTTGTCGAATCTCTTGTCACTTGTGCATACGTGGGCGAGGAGAATAATCTCGATGAAAAAAGCGAAACGCAACGACACCAAGCGCCGTGGCGGTTGGTATTATTTCAAATCACCGAGACGTCCCCTGGATTTTTTTTAAAGAACGACCACTTTGTGTCAGAACGTGCCTGAAGAGAGTGAGACGAGGTTGTCGTCGGCCGCGTCTACGTCTACGTCTACGTCTACGTCGGTGTAGGACGTTGAGAGGAGGCCATAGGCGTCCAGACGGCGACGTCGTCGCCGGCGCCGAGCGCTGTGCTAACTAGCACCCCTAGCGCACACATCCACGCCTTTATTAAACGTCGCCCGTCGGCTCGCTCGTATACGTTTCCCCTCATAAAATTGAACATGGCGTACATACCTATACGCGTGGAACGGCTCGAAAGAGAGGCAGCAGGAATGGAGAGGGAGAGAGAGAGAGAGGGAGAGGGAGAGAGGGCGGAAGGACGAAGATGGAACGAGGATGGACTGCGAGGAATTGAAGGGAACAGGGTGGGATAAACAAAGAAGATGGAAAATATCGAATATTGTGATTTTTTTTTTTTTTTGCATATCTCGTGGATTAATTTTGAGATGGATCAGATTAAAGTATGCAAATGTTTTGCGAGAAAATATGCGATTATATTTGCATTTTTAAGGTGTATTAAAGAAGGAAGAATTGTAGAAAAATAAATGTTGATATTTGATATTAAAATGTTGAAATTTAATGTTTCTTCTTTAAATTATGTTTATATTGACGCTAGTTTCGTCGATGATTGTTTGGATAAAATGGAGAAATGAATGAGAATAAAAATATTTGTATAGATATTAAACACTGGACAAATTAAATACAGGGAAGAATTTTCTTCCATCGTTTTGCACAACTCGTAACGATTTATCGATGAACAAAAGAAAGTAGGAGTAAATTTCGAGAAGAAAATTGAAATGAGATTCAGGGAGAAAGAAAGAAAAATTGTGCGGTAGATAGAATAATAATAAAATTTATTCCTTCTGCTAAAAGGGAGAAAGACTTACAAATGGTCTGTGAAGAGCTAATGTGAAAAAACGAGGCAGGGGAAGAATGCACGAAAGAAACAAAGGAAATAAAATTCTTGTAGCCTGAATCAGAATGTATATCCAGTTTTTGTATTCATAAAATACCTTAGAGCGAAGCGTGGATGAAATGGAACAAGGTGGTGAATTTAAACGAAAGGAGGAAAGGAAAGGAAAGGATAGGAATTCACGAAAGGAAGAAACAAAAAAAGAACTGTACGTTGAGTTTCGATGCAAATAATGATATATTGCTCTCTCTCTAACGTATATATAACAACATTACATTGATTAACTCGATATAAAATTATACATTTCTCCAATTTGTCCTGTTTTAATAATTACGATCGTATAGAAATTAAACATTTCCTTTCTTTTTCTTTTTTCTTTTTTTTTTAGTATTGTTATTCCATCGACACTTCGAATCACGAGACGATGACGCAACCGTGTTCGTTAGAGAACTTCCACCCTAAAAAAGAGAGAGAGAGAGAGAGAGAGAAAAGTTACTCTAGACGGAACGTCATATAACGACAGAAATATAGAGGATAAAAATAAGAAGGAAAAAAAAAAGATAAGAGGGAAAACGAAGGAAGGATGAACGAGGAGGGAGAGTGTGAAAGAAACGGGAAAAGAGGGTGACTATAAGGCAGACGCGTAAGAGGAAGGAGAGAAAGGGGATTAAAGTGATTCTCCGGCGAGAATCAGGGCGGAAAGACAACGCGAGTTACAAGATTTATTAGATCCCTGTCCCGAAGTCTTTTAATTACGATGGGATAATGTGACGAAAAATAGAATTATATATATATATGTACATTTTCGATGTATGGCTAGGAGAATGGAAGAAAACGAAACAACCGTTATATCGAATATTATTGCGAAAAGACAGAAGAATTTCCAGTGGAAAATAACGAAATAACGTTAACGAGTAGTTTTGATATCGGCGTACCCCCCATGTGTAATGGGTTGCTCGCGAGTGGTGCACCTTGAGGACGATAAAGTGGGTATTAAACTGTAGACGAAATGGGCGAAACGAAGATAAGGAACAGAGACGAGTGCAAGAATTCACGTTGCAACGGACGAAATGAGGTATAAATACGGTTTATTTTTCAACCGCCTGCTATTCACGCTCTTATTGCCTTCGATGTGCCCGCGAGTCGAACAGGGGTGGGAAGGGTCGGTTACCGGTTTCGAGGTAAATGAATTACGCGCAAGTATTTCCTTACTGCACGTGAAACGTTTTATTGGATAAAAATTAGATGAAAATTCGTCTCCTTGAAAAGAAAAAAATAATGTGAGCATGATGTGAACGATCTTTCAAAATTCTCTTCCCCCCCCCCTCTCTTCAAAAAAAAGCAAGCGACATGCAAATATCGATAAAAGAAAATTCTGCCTCGAATACACGCCCCTTTTTCCCCGACCGCGAAACCCCTGCCGCGTTTAGCTCGAGCGCAAGAATATATACATCTTAATAGGAATGGAGAATGGAGGGTGAACTCTCGTGCAAAATTTATTAAAACCCTCCACCCTCCCTCTTACTCCGTCTGGTTAACCGTTCAGAAAGCGGCGAGCGTACGTGAATTAAAGGCAATGACGACACGGTGAACATGTCCCTATACCGGGTGTTGTCAAAGGAGCCATCCGGTATGGGAGTTAACACGGTTAGATCCCGGGCCCCCTGGAAGTCGCTCGAGGGGTAATTAAAAAGAATGACCACGAACAGGCCGAGTGGTAGATTGAAAATTTCGGTGGCGACGAGTGCTACGTCGAGTAAGATCCAATAAATGTTGATCGATTCACGAATTATATAAGAGGACAATTCGTTTCTTCTTTTTGGATTCTAATATTTTCTTATTTTTTTAATAATTAATTAAGCTTTTATATCATTTCCTATTACTCGTTGTTTTCAGATAAATTGTATTAAATTTGAATTTTAATTGAATTGTTAATTATACGTACGAACAAATGATATATTTCTAATTTTGAAAATAATAAAAAAAAGGGTATACCGTTGTTTTATAATCTCGCTGTTAAATACTATTATTAAAATTTGTGTGGTAAAATCAAATTAAGATCGAAATCATTGAAATAAATTGATTCTAATTCTAATAGAAATAATTTTGAATAAAATTTAAGTATGAATCAAGTTAAATCAAAGGTGATTATTATTATTATTTTTTTTTAATATGTTATCGAATTATTATTTATAGTGAAAGATTATATTCGAAATATTCTCGTGCCAGGAGAAGTGCAAATGAATTTTTCATTGGAATTCAATGCGATCCATTATATTTCGCGAAGCGATTTATTGTTTAAAAATCAAACTTCAAATGCAAAATTATATTCCTTTCTCGTAAAATGAATATCGTGACGATCGCAAAACAGAATGAATAATTCATGTATACACATTTTTCGATATAAATATATGTAAAATTCAATTTTCTTTGAAAAACTATTTGTAAAATCGTTATTTAAAAAATAAATATTTGATTAAAGTATAATTAAATTTTAAATTATACGATTATAATATTGTAGCGATTGTAATATTGTATAAATACACAAGTGAAACTTGTTGAAATACTTTAAGACAAATTTATACAATACTTTCTCGTTTAAAAGTGGAGAGCTAATTAATTTTCAACTACTTCACTTCAGATAACGAGCAAATTAATTAATTCGAAAGCCTGTACACCAGCCACAATAAATTATTTTTCGTTTATCCATATCATTAAACCACCCCACACTCAAGTATGCGGATCTGGTTACAAGTCGAGCGGCGCTTGTTCCGATAATGGCATAATGGAATAATGGACGTTAAGTACAGTTGGAATCTGAATGATATTTCAATGGTGGATATCATCATTGAACCACGATAGATTGTGGAATTCGAAATCGTATCGGTTTGCGGTTAACGCTTAGTTCTATCCCCCGTTTTCGGTTTTCATTCTCTGTGTCCTGCGAACGTGAATTAACGCGTTCAATGTTGTGTACAGACAATAATTTCATAAAAATTTAAAGTTAAATATTATTATTAATAAAATAATATTTATATATATAATTAATTTTAAGTACTTTTTTAATTCCAATTATTGTTATAGATAAAACAATGAATTGATTAAAATGAAAACATAAAAATTTTATGATAACTTTAATAAAAATTTAATAGTGGTATCAGAAATATAATAATATTATCATGTAAAATTACTTGAATAGTATAATTGAGAATATTCACAATACTGTTTTAATTATACTATATTTATTATATGTTATTTAAATATATTTTAATATATATATTTAAGTATATTTTTTGAAAAAAAATAAAAAATATTTTAAAAAATATTTTATATATAATAATTTAATCTAAATGATTTATTAAAGATTAATATGAAAATATACAAGTAAGTATTAAAATATTCAAACTCTATTCGATTTTACAAATCAAAACAAATACAAAAATTGATATATGGAAATATTTATATCTAATATTGGTTAAGATTTATTTATCAAGTAATTGAAATTTACATTAAATAAAATAAAATGAAGATATAGTTGTATTTTCCACCATAATGCGGCGCGCTGTATTATTTTACTTCCATCTCGCTTCATCTAATACAAACTCCAATTGCTAAATAAATTCAATCAATATTTTTGTATTTGTTTTATAATTTTTCGAATTGATTTTCTAAATATGTCTCACAAATATATTAACGTAGTAATTCAAATAGTTATAAAAATATAGTTTTTTTTAATTAATAGGGATTTTGTTCAAATTTTATCCCTATATTTTAGTATTTCAGCATATTTACAAACATTAAAATCTTAAATTTCCCTATTAGACACTGACATATATTAATAAATGTTATAACCTTTTTAACTTTTCCTCAATTTTTTACAATGAAGTATCAATGGAATACTTTGATTTATACTTGTAGAAATATTTTTATAGAAACGAGAAGATATGCAGGTCATAGTAAATGGAAAAATATTAAAGCTACTAAAGAAGCTCAAGATGGTGAAAAATCAGCAATATTTAGAAGCCTAGCTTTTAAAATGAAAGCTGTGATTAAAGGTACTTACATTTTCTACATATAAAGAAAATAAATGAAAAATAAATAAAGGAAATTTTTTTATTTAAAGAATATAATTTTTTTTCTTTTGTTAAAGAAACTGGCAACTCAGATCCAACAAATAATGTAAAATTAGCACAGTTAATTGATCAAGCAAAAAAAGCTAATATGCCAAAAAGTACATTAAAATCAATTCTAGAAAAATTACAAAACACAAAAAAAAATGGTACAACTTATGTAATATCTGTTCGCATTTTAAAAGAAGTTATGCTTATTCTTTACATTGTAACTGACAATATTATGCAACAAAAATTACAAATCACTTCTATATTAAAAAAGTTCAAGTGAGTTCTTTCATACTTACATAAAATTTTCTTCTCTTCTTTTTTTTTTTTTTTTATGAATATTATTATATTATATTTTAATTATTAAATTATACTAATTATTATAATTATTATATAATATTTAGTGGCAAAATTATGGACTCTTCAGCACTGTTCAACTTGTTTGATTGTACAAGTTTTATTATAGCTTCTAAAAACTGTAATTTGGATCAAGCAATGGAAGATGCAATAATAGCTAACGCAGAAGAAGTAGAAGAAATAAAATATGAAAATAATGAATGTTTTAAGGTATTAATTGTTTTTGTCAATAATTTACTAAAATAAGTTTTTTATTTCTTTATCATAAATTTTTTTTTATTTATAGTTCAGAGGTGAATTTCTTCAGCCAGAAAAAATTATAACTCAATTAGAAAATCTAGGATACACTATACATTCTATAAAAAATGAATGTACACCAAATACTAGGGTTCAAATATTAGAAAAAGATATAGAAATTATTAAAAAATGTAAAGAAAAACTTTTAACAGAAATAAAAGAAATTGAAAAAATAGAAGATAATATTTTGATATCTTAAATTAAAAATTGTAATTATTCCATAATAACATTATCAATTAATCAAATTTAAATTTTTTTGTATATATCAGAGAATAATTTAATAAATAATAATTTAAAAAATGTGAATACATTTTATTTAGATGTATAAAACATTTTTATTTCGGAAAAATATAAATAAAAAAAATTCTGTTTTTTAACAGAATTTTAATAATAAATATTGTTATCATTGTTTAAATCAATTATGTTTTATATATATATATATATATATATATATTTTGTATTATACAAAATATTGAAAATACACTTATTTCTTTATATTTCAGTGTATATCAGCACCGTAACCTTTTATATCATGCATATTAGATCCTGGAAAATCTACAGTAGAGTTTTTATTAAATAAAGATATTAATAGTCTTTTTGACATTTTAGCTTTTTGATTCCAAGGACTAGATGAAGTATTAAATGTTCTATTATTAAATGTTTTTGATTGTGTATTTCTATTATGTATTATATTTCTTTGTTTTACAGTTTTTTTTTCAAATTCTATACTATTAAAATTTTTATTATTTACATATTCGTTTACTAATTTTTTATGTTTTTTCTTTTCCGATTTATTTGTTTCATTTTCATTCGTGTTTTCTGTATTTTCTGTATTTTCTTTATTAGCAATTTTTTTTTGGTCTTTCTTTATCATTTTAGAATTAAGATCATTTATACCATCATCTTCTTTAAGTCTCTTATTTTTTACTTGTATAGTTTCTAATTTTTTATTTTTTTCTTCTATATTTTCCAAAGTTTTAGCTTCAGATTTAATTATAGGATTAGTATTTTCCTCTTTTTCTATATTTGGTTCAATGCTTTTGACTTTATCTTTTGTTTTTTTCTTTTTTTTTTTAATAGTATCTTTTTGATCTTCGTGAATTTCACATTCTTTTTCAAGTGTATTTATTTCTGAAATTATTTTTTTTTCTATTTTTTCATCATATTTATTCTCAACATGAATTTCTATTTTCTCTTTATCTTTTTTCTTTTTCTTTTTCTTATTCGGAACATCTTGATCTATAGAATTATCAAGTGTATTATCTTTTATTTTAATATGTTTAATCTTTATCTCATCTTCGCATGCTTTTTCTTCCTCTATTTCCACTATTGTTTCTAAATTCGATTGACGATTTCGTTTTTTAGATTTTTTACTTTTACGTTCATTAACTTCATTATCATGTACTTCTTCGGTTGTTTCTACAACATCTAAAGCTTCATTAACAAAACCAGATAATATTGAATTATCAGTAATAACATCATGTTTTTTCTTTTTTTTAACTTTTTTATTTTCAACTTCGAACTTATCTAATGTAGTTCTATTTTTTTTCTTTTTTATACAATCTGTACTATACTCTATGTGATCATTAAATGTTACTCTTTTCTTATTTACTTCATCACTCAAATCTAAAGCTGAATTTGTAACACCAAATTGTACTCTAGATACTTCAAATTCTTTTCCATTATGTATTTCATTATCTTGATATTCTAAATTTAAACCAGCATTCACTATACCATTTGTACATATTTTCTCATTTATATTATTTTCTTTAAATTTTTTAACTTTGTCGCTTAAGTTTAATTCAATGTTATTAGATTTTCTTTTCTTAGAAAATTCAATTTCATTATTAAAATTTGAAATATTTTCAGAATTTAATTGTATACAAGGATTATCAAAAACATAATTGCAATCATTTTGTATTTCTTTACTTTCATGAGATTGTACTTTTTTAAGTGCAGATTCAAATCCGAATCCAGGATATTCAGATTCTTCCTTATTCTTCTGATGTTTTTTATGTTTATTTTGCATCAAAGAAAAATCTTGACCTTTTTTCATAAAATATTCAGTCATATTACCACCATTTATAGTTATAACACCATTTCTATTTTCCTGAATACCAACTGAACTATTATCGTCCTTATTGTTATTATTATTTATATTTAGTTCTTTTTGACCAAATATATTTGCTAAATCTTTTGCACTATATTTATTTATATCTTTTCCTCTTGTAAATTTTTGGTAGCTAAGAATAATAATAAAATAAGAAAAAAATGAAACATTTTTATATTTTAATATATTATATATAACTTACTGAACACGAGCACGACTTTGTTTGGATTTCAATTCTAACGATTTTCCACTTAATACATTTTTATTTTCTTCTGTTTGCGCATTGTTAATTTCATTCTGTTGAAGTTTTTGTAAAAAATCATTAAAATTATCTTGGTGTTCTGTCCATGCTTCATTAATACTATCTTTTTTAAATCCAATGCCTAGAAAAAATAAATAATTTTTATTTGATATTATTTATTAAATATAAATTGCTTAATTATAATTGTTAAATAACATTTGTATTATTAATTTATATTAATTATTACCTGCTGTATCATTTTTAAACGATACACGAACATGCTCTGTTATACCCTGTTCGTTTGCTCCAAGTCCTTTACCATTTGTCCAACCCATCTTTTCTAGCATTTTCTGTCCAAATTTGTTCGAATCTACTTTCGAAAAGACATAAATATCATTAAAATCTCAAGACACAGTACTTATATTTATTTAATTAGATAATAAAAATAAAATTTAATAAATTAAAATCTTTACAAACCTTCGCTCCATTCTTTTCCTCGAGGATTAAGTGACCATTTTTGTTTTCTACGAGGTTCCGCAAGCATAGACATTTTATTTAAATTTTTAAAGTTATAATTAATTTATAATATTAATATAATCACTGTATTGTGAAAATTTTCCAATAATTAATTCAATTGTTTTTATATTTTTTCTTATAGTTTAAAAAAAAGTTATATAGACACCATGCCAAACATATTTGTACCACGAACAAGATATAACATAGATAATCTTTTGAATTCGCAGAATATAATAAACAAGGAAAGCGAATAATGAACAAAGATAGATTAAAAATTGTGAAATCAGCGCCATCTCTAGAGTGCAAATTTAGAAACAAAAATTTAAAAGGAAAGGAAATAATGCAAGAAAGATAGAGATATAGAATCAGCGCCATCTCTAAAGTGCCGCAAATGAAACAAGTACAAAGAAAAAGAAAGAATAATAAAAGAAGGAAAGAAATAGGATAAGAATTGATCATGAACGCCATCTCTTGAGCTTTTAGAAAGTTAATTCTAAAGAAATGTCTTTAACACTCAAGAGATAGCGCTGTTGATTCTTATTTTATCTATTCTTCTTTCACTATTTCTTCTCCTTGTTTAAGATTGTTTCATTTGCGATATACTAGAGATGGCGTTGAATCCACATTTTTAATTTATCCGAGTCCTATTCCTATTAAATTATTTATCTCCTTGTTTATATACATTCGAATGATAACAGCAATTTCTAATTAAGTTTATAACATTTTCAATTATTCAATTAATCAATTAAAAATCTAAACAAAATTATTCCATTCTATTTTTATATATCATAAAAAAAAATTTATTATATTATATTTAATATATTTTATATATATAGATTTTTTTTATATGTCATATATCGTATATATTTTTATATTTTTATGTGTCATATATAATATTTATATAATATTTTATATAATATATATTTATATTATATTTATATTATATTTATATTTATATTATATATTATATATTACATTTATATTTTAATATTATATATTACATTTACATTTATATAATATATATTTATATAATTTATAACATTAATATTTAATATTTATGATGAAGCAATGAAATTAGACTAAGTTGCTAGATTACATATTAAATAATATAAATGTACGTCAAATATTAATCTCTATAGATAATAATTAAAAATTTTAAATTTGTCTAATAGTTTTAAACTTCTTAAACAAAAAAAATTAAATGTCAATCAAGCAAATTATTTTTAATTCTAGAAATATTTTTTTATATTTATCTTTCATAATAAATTCGAATATTTTTTGACAATTTTTTTTAATTCTAAAGGATACAAGAATTGTTGATCTGTACTACTGTATGATAATATAGTTTACCTACATTATTTGCCCTATAATTTTATATCCAATCTATTACTTATCCGATTAGTATTAATTATTGATAAATAGTATTAAAATCAATCAGTAAACTTAAACTTTAGTAATCATTAATACAAAAATAATAAAATGAGATAATTTTCAAATTCTTAGGGCATCAAAATTCATTGTTCGTCTATTATATACATCATATACATCTGTATATATATATTCTACTCTAATAAGTTTTCCTATTCTAATTAAATATTATGACATATGTGACACTGTCGATTTAAAACTAAATTAAAACAATATTACTGGGACGAAAGGAATTCTAATTAAATTTTACGCTATTATGACATAAATATACATTTCTTCCTTATTTTCTTAATTCATCATTGTTATTATCATACGAATTACATTATAAATATTAAAATACCAATCGTTTTGATGCTATAATTATTACTATTAAACCAACAATATCACACAATTTTACACTAATTACTAACTCACTTAAGAATCAAATAACAAAACGAAACACATATTTTGCTTCGCTTTAACAAATTAATTTTATAACCTAATTAAATCTAACATCAAAAATTAACATCACGACGATTCAAAAAGGACAAATTAGTAATAAAACCATTATTATTTCATCATCATCAATATTAATCGTTATTCATATACAAAAAAAAAAAAAAAAATAGTCGAAGAGTCTACTTTCGACAGATGATCGTTCACGTCCAACGTGAGCGCACGACGACGAAACAAGGCCCCGCAAAGGCAAGGCATTTACGAGCGAGGCAGCTTTATAGCGCGCGAGGTGACTAAAAATCGACAAACAATCTATTCTCTCCGTTGTCGACACATCGTTCTACGCGTCGTGATAAGTTCTGTATCGTTCCCCGGGGCTGTACATCTCTCTCTCTCTCTCTCTCTCTCTCTCTCTCTCTCTCTCTCTCTCTCTCTCTCTCTGTCTCTCCGTCTCTCCCTCTCTCCTCGTCTAGCGCGAAGGCGGTGGGTTTCTGTGAAAATTTCGGCGCCGCTTCAAAAGCTAAAGTCAAACATGGGCGTGTTTCACGAGGTGTCTCGGTAAATCCAGTAAAGCGGCGAAGGCAAATCCCTCTTCTGTCAGCGGCGCGCGCGACGAGCTAAATGCACGCCAATATACACTACCGTCCGCCACGTCTCGCGGCGCGGGGTTTTATGGTCCGCCGCGGAAATTGAACGGCTTGTGCCCCGAAACGCCGTAAACTCCGAGGTCTCGAACGAAGGGGGTTGGGGGCGATCAACCAATCGCCTCGATGAATGTGTATCTTTGTTCTTAATTTTTTCACAACTCTGTATACTCTGCAGGCATGGAGAATGATGATTTCACGATGTCTAATGGAAGGAAATTTGCATCCTTCGAGAGAAGATATTATTATTGTTGTTGTTGTTGTTGTTGTTGTTGTTGTTGTTGTTGTTGTTGTTGTTGTTGTTGTTGTTGTTGTTTGTTATTGACCATCGAGGTCAATGAGTTTTGATCGACAAATTTACCGAAGCGCTGCAAACTTACTTAATTCGTTAATTTCAACGTTGAGTGGCATGAAGAGGACAAAAGTGCGTATATTTAACGAGAAGGTTTTAGCATTCAATAAGTTATCATAGCGTGAAGAAGAATCTCGTAACCCTCTCTGTCCGATTGATGAATCGTTAAACGCGTCTCCTCGCGGAAAGTAGATTCCCCTTGCGAAGAAGAAAAAAAAAAAAAAAAAAAAAAAAAATTGCGTTGACATAACGGAAAATGCAAATAGAAAATGCAAACAGAATCGTCGAGCCATCGATTTTTCTCGTAACCATCGAGACCTTTGCCTTTAAAACAATGCGCAATCGTTTGATAAAATTATTTATTACGTGATACAAGGAGTTTAATTTGTACGTTAGGACGTATTCTAATTTTTTTTTTTTTTCGTATTTATTACTACATATATACTAAATAATATATAATAATATATAATAAATATGATATATTTATTATTACATATAAGTAATCAAAATTAATAAATTGGAGATTATTATAAAATAGTATTGATAAAGGAAATAATAATAAAAATCTAAATCTAAAACTTTACGAGCTGTTTTTGACGATATCTTAATGGTGTCTAACAAAAGTCTTCAAACAAAAAGCACGCCTAGATTTCTTATCTCCCTTCAGAGAAATTTGCACATACTTAAATCTTAAAATCGTAAAATTTTATAGAATGTGCACCTATATCTTTCTACTCCTATATATATTTAACTTTTTGATATTATAGAAGAGAAATTAAATATTCTTTTTTTTTTTTTTTTTACGTTCATTAAAAATTGAATGATTTCATTAATATTTAGATATTAAATTTAGTATAATAGATACAGTCAATATTCATGAACAATCGTTAAAATTTACGAATCATCCGATTTTATATTAAATTTCTTCTACCAAATTAACGAAACAAACATTATGTAATCAAATATTCTTTGACATATTCCATTCCGTTGGAAAAAAGAAAAATAAGAGCATCCAAAACTCAAAATTCTTAACGATAGTCCTCACATTTTAAAAATGACTATTTAAGAATTCATTTCTTCAGATTTTTATACGATAACAATAATAATTAATCGGACAAAATAATCGAAATAATAATTCTCGTCAACGAAACAATATTCCTCCTCAACGATTGAACTCATTGAAAAACTTGAAAAAATTCATTGAAACTCAAGGGAACGAGATTGAAATCGGCCAGGTGAACGCTACGAGGGTTGAGGATCGTAGGTGAAAGCGGTGCTCCATCGGTGGTCGCAATAACCTTAGTTCCATGGTACATTGGCGGACGTAGTATTATAACGTGTGCACGTCGCATACTTACGTGGCCAGCACAAGGTGCGGCTTTAGTCCACGATTCTTCTCGGGTTCGTCCTATGCCCATTATTCGAGAGAACTGTTCGCGGTCCCTTTCTGCGGGCCCTCGATTTTAGGCTTCGTCCACAGCTTAATCTAAAGATAAAGATCGATAAAGGAATGAAAAAAAAAACTTTCACGGAAAAGATCGGTCGAATGGAAAGGAAAAGAAGAAATATTCTTGAGTTTAAATTTTTAATTTGAATATTATCAGAATGAACTTGTTAATTAACAATGGATGCAAAATTCGAAGTAAAGAGAGATGGAATTTTATTATCCTATCGATAAAGGAATCGATGAATGAAAAAAAAACTTTCACACGGAAAAGATCGAATGGAAAGGAAAAGAAGAAATATTCTTGAGTTTAAATTTTTAATTTAAATATTATCAGAATGAACTTGTTAATTAATACTGGATGCAAAATTCGAAGTAAAGAGAGATGAAATTTTATTATTATTTTATTAAAAAAATTTATAAAGGAATCGATGAATGAAAAAAAACTTTCACACGGAAAAGATCGGTCGAATGGAAAAGAAAAGAAGAAATATTCTTAGGATTGAGTTTAAATTTTTAATTTGAATATTACCAGAATGAACTTGTTAATTAACAATGTATGCAAAATTCGAAGTAAAGAGAGATGAAATTTTATTATTATTTTATTAAAAAAATTAAAAAGAAAATTATAAAGGAATCGATGAATGAAAAAAAACTTTCACATGGAAAAGATCGGTCGAATAGAAAAGAAGAAATATTCTTGAGTTTAAATTTTTAATTTGAATATTATCAGAATGAACGTGTTAATCAACAATGGATGCAAAATTCGAAGAGAGATGGAATTTTATTATTATTATATATTATATATCGTATAAGATAATTTAATCGAAAATAAATAGCCAGTAGTATAGATAAAAAAGGAAAAGAGTGAATTTTAGAGAATTTTCTAGCGGTGGCTCGATAAAACAGGAAGAATGATTCAACGGTTGCGTTCTATTTTGAAAGATAATCTCTTTATCTGCGTTGTTAACAAGTGCAACTGATAACAATAAAGCGCTGCAATTATGGAATTACGCTTTGTTAACGGTTAGATTAAAAAAATATAAAGTTCAGACCGTGGTGGAACGTGCATGTATGTATTGATAAAAACAGAATTCCGTGAAAACTACTTCTTTACTTTCCCGATCTATTTATAAAACGAATAGTTCTGTGAAATGTGCGGTTACAATTATTTACCCATTATCTAAGAATTATGAGATTTTTACGATTCTCATATCGTTTCTTTAAACTTTACCACTTTTATATCATCTTTTGATGTTTTTGAGAAAATGGATAAAATAAAATGTGATCGAATTAATGAATTGAAAAATTAAGAATTAAGAAGTAGAAAATTTCGATTTGATATAAAATTTGATATTCTGAAATAAAGTGTTATTATTTTCTTATTCTATGCTATATTAATATTAATGATCACGATTACTGGAAAGAATAAGTTATAAGGTAAATTTATTCGTAGCTCGATACTTAAAAAAAATGTAGAAATATTTTACAATAAATTACCTCTACTTTCCAACTAAAATATTCCTCGTTTCAACAATCCAATAAATTAATCTTAACTCTTAACCGAAATCGAATAATCAATTTCTTTTGAAATACGATCTATCTAAAATATACCATCAATTTTCTTTTCTTTACCAAAATACCAAAATTAAAAAGACGAAAAAATTCTTCGTTTCAACAATCTTTATTAAAATTAATTGCCAAGTTTTCCTTATCGAAAGATCAATTTCTTTCTAAAATATAATCTACCAATATAAAATTAAAAAGTAAAAAAGTTTCAACAATTCAATTAATTTGCAACTCTTATTAAAATTAATTTCTTTCGTCTATCGAAATTCAAAATTAAGAAGAAGAAAAAATTTCTCATTTCAACAACTCTTACTAAAATTAATTCTCAAGTTTTTCTCACCGAAAGATCAATGTCTTTCAAAATATAATTTACCAAAATAATAAAATTAAAAAGAAGAAAAAAAAATTTCAACAATCCAACTAATTAACAATCCTTTTCTTTCAAAATATAATTTACCAAAATAATAAAATTAAAAAGAAGAAAAAAAAACTTCAAAAAATCCAACTAATTAACAACCCTTATTAAAATCAATTTCAAAATATAATCTACCAAAATAATAAAATTAAGAAAAAGAAAAAAAAATTTCAAAAAACCCAACTAATTAACAACACTTATTAAAATCAATTTCAAAATATAATCTACCAAAATAATAAAATTAAGAAAAAGAAAAACCCTTATTATTAAAATTAATTCCCAAGTTTTCCTTGTCCAAAAAAAAAAAATCAATTCCTTCCAAAGGAAGAAAAAAATCCCCCGTTTTAACAACCCTCACAATCACAAGGAAATCAATTCCCAAGTCTTCCTTCCCTCAGAGAAGAAATCAATGTTTCTTTCGAAACAAACGATCTACCAAAATTATAGAAGAAGAAATGAATCGAGCGCGAGCCAAAACAATTCCATTCCATCCTTGCACGGATTCGCGGCGCTCTCCTCGCGCGCGTACAAATGGATCGCGCCGCTGTTCCCCTCACCGTAAAATCGGCGTGTGACTTGAAAGAAAAAGAAGAAGAAAAAGAAGAAGAAGAAGAAGAAGAAGAAGAAGAAGAGGAGGAGGAGAAAAAAAAGAAAGAAAAAAAAGAGGAAAAAAATATATATTCACGCGATTGCGAAACGGCCAATTGTGAAAGAACCATTAGGAGAGACGCTAGCGGAGAGACGTGTGCATACAGACGCGTTCCCATTGGGCGCGTCTGAGTATCTGCGACTCGCGACTTCGCGCCGACCAAGAACGCGAGTGGAGCTTTGATGTCGGCCGCCATTCCGGGAGACACTTATTATTGTCGTGTCTGACAACTCGCGTTTGAGACACATATCCCTACCCCTTCCTCAGTGGGCTGGGTGGCCTGAAAAATCTTAAGCGATCGTTGCTCTCGTCGACAGAGATCGATCGACGACGGGGTCCGTTCCAAGTTGTTCCGCCCGATTTTCTTTCTCGATATCGTTTCTCGAACTTTTGGATAAAAGGGAAAGGGAAATCTTCGAGGAAGATTTTACGTGGATATTCGTATATTTCGTTTTTTTCAAGACGATTATTTTGGGTATTAGGATTTAGATTTTCACCGGTGGTTTCTCGAGTGGAGAGATTCGATGGTGGAAGGTTAACGATGGAGGAAGGAAAGGCGAGGAAAGAATGTAAATTTATTTTAGTTTCTTAGAAGCTTTTTCCGTTATGAACATATTACGGTTTATTACTTGCTGTGGAAAAAATGATGTATTTAAACTATAATGTTATTCTGAATTATTGGATAAGAAGATGTTATAATTTATAATAAAAGATGGAATAAAATTAAAGTATGCCATACGAAATATGTACTTTGCCCGTACAAAGTTAATTAAGGAATTAGCGTCGGTTTATTAAATATACCTTTAATAATTTAATGATGATAATTTATAACATTTTATATAATTATATCTATTTCTTAGATATTTATGAATATAAAATGGTAATAAAATGTAACATATTATACTTAGTACTTAGATAAATTAATTGCTTATGTTATTAGTTGGTCATACGAAGTCATATTTCATCCTACGTCCACTTCAAAATTGAAATTTATTACTATTCAATTTCCATTAATGTTTCTGGATAATCGATAAAATTTTAAACTTCTTTTTTCTTATTAAGCAACTACGTTACAATTGCACGCGTAATTCTTCACTTTGCCCAATTTTTATTCCAACAAATTACCTCAAAATTATCAAAGTATCATTCAAATCGAAATTTTTTTCAAATATTTTCTATACTATTAAATATTAACTTCGATGTCTCGAGTAAGTAATATAATCTCAAAATCCGATCATAAATCCATAATCTCTCAAGATTAATTCATTTCTATCGTATTAGCACATTGCTACCGAGATTTGCTGGACTTGAATTCCAAAATTCTCCATTGAATAATAAAGAGAGTCTCAAGAAACAATAAAAACAATCTCCATCTTCTCGTAATAATAATAACATCAACAATCTCTCAACTTCTCCCTCCTAAAAAAAAAAAAAAACTCGCCATATCCTGTCCACATCTAAAGAGGCATCTCTCGACAAAAATTCTAATTTTCGAAACTTTGGAAACCCGGCCCCCCCCCCCCCCCCCCGCCCCACCGCACAAAATTCACACGTGGCTGCCGAACGGGCGGAATCGAACTTCAGACGCGAGCGAGATATCATTAAGCAATACCGGCCAATATCGGGCAAGATTAATCGGGCTTGGCCTGTAATCATACGCTAAACTGAACTGCACGCTCTGATTATATATTATCACTAACATCTACATCGGTGGGGACCGAGAAAGAAAGAAAGAAAGAAAGAAAGAAAGAAAGAAAGAAAGGGGGGAGGGAGGGGGGAAAGAAAAAAGGACAAAAGAGAAAAGGTTTCCGCCGTGTAGCAGCCAGGACCCTCGTCGATGCTGAAGCTCGGGACCTACCTGCTAATTCGACGTGGACCTGTCTCGATCGTTCCTCGTTATCTCTGCCCACGGGCTAAGGTGATGGCGTTCACGGTATCGTGTGGCTAGGAACCTAATCTATCGGGGCCCCACGGGACCCCGTAGGTCGAAACGAGACGAGAGTTACGTATCTTCTTTTTTCTTTTCTCTCTCTCTCTCTTCTTTTTTCTTTTTTTTTTTTTTTTTTTTTTTTCCTTTCCTCTCGACGTGGCACGGACGTGACAATATTTGTCGCGGACCGGCCGATAGCGAGGACGCGCGCTATTTGCCCTGGTAACATTCCCAATGGGATACCGTCTGTTTGCCCGGCCTTTGTTTCCGCCAGTTTCCGTTTCCTGCGCCAACACGGCGGCCTCTCTCTGATCTATCGCCGCTCACCGAATACGCGTTACTTTTTGACCGACGTTCATCTAGCTCCATCTTTACAGTATTCCCTTACGAAGGAAGTTGAGGAGAGGCTCGAGGATCCGGCGAGGAGGAGGTTTGATGATGTTTGATCGAAAGTTTCGAGTGGTATAAGTTTCGGTGTGTAAGATTCTTACGTTGATTTGGTTCGGTCGGTTTTTTGAGAGGAAAAGTTTGAGGGAATTGGGGAAATGAGACGAGGTTTGATCATGTTTGACGATCGCGAGTTTCGAGGATGTAAGATTCTTACGTTGATTTGGTTCGGTCGGTTTTTTGAGAGGAAAAGTTTGAGGGAATTGGGGAAATGCGACGAGGTTTGATCATGTTTGACGATCGAGAGTTTCGAGGATGTAAGATTCTCATGTTGATTTGGTTCGATTGGATTTTTTGGAAGGAAAAGTTTGAAGGAATTGGGGAAATGCGACGAGGTTTGATCATGTTTGACGATCGAAAGTTTCGAGGATGTGTAAGATTTGACGTTGGTAAAAGTATTGTAAAAGTATTGTACGAAGATTTGATCGAACTCCTTTTTTTCAGAAGAAATTTTCTTTCATTGAAATTTGTTGGAAGAAATTTGATTCGATTTAATTTATGTGAACAATTTAGAACGTAGAAGCAATTAGATATAGAGATTAGCTCTTCGAGTATAGAAATGTTTAAAATATTTAATAATGAACATAGATAAATTATCGAATTAAGAAATTTTAGTTTCTGAGCATAAAATTAGAACTGTTTGAGCAATGAGAATCATCAAACTTCAAAGTTGGATAATTTTGTTAATAAGAATCGTAAGAAACTAATTAAAAGAAAATCGAAGTTTGAGGGATCGAAAGAATAGAAAGTTTTAGTTTTAATTTTACTTTTTTCGCATCAATTTTCAATTATATTCGAACAAAGTTACGAAGCTTCAACTTTTGATTATTTTTTTACAGTACTCGAATGATCTTAATTCCTGGAAAATACTTTTTTTTCCATAAAAAAAAAAATATTCTTTTCAAAGCGATAGATTTATGATTCCGATACAAATACAAATTATCCTCTTTTACAATATCTTTTCGCCGTACGACTTACATCCTCATTCTCCTTTTCGTTCGTCTGATTAACAGTCTTATACTACTTGCCATTAAAACCAAGTAAAGTTCGCATACATACAGGCTTATACCCAAGTCATCGAGCTGATTTTAACTTTACGTAATGCGCGTCATACCGTGGCTAATGACACACAAGTTGTACGCTGTCTTTCTAAATTCTTTATTGCGTAATGTCAAGAGATCATCATTGCGCAAGGAAACGAAGAGATTTGAACAAACACTGTCAGACGAATGTGGAAACCATTCGTTATTCATATGGTGTTCTCCATTACTAAAAAGCATTAATACATTACCTCGCATTCCTTATTATTATCATTATTATTTACTACTTTCTAATAACGTCTTTATGTTTATATGAATTTTAACACGAAAATCGGACGTAACATTCGATCCATAATTTTCATTGATTATTTTTATATTATTTGACGAAAATGAAAGATTATTTTTAATATAATTGAAAAAAGGATTTTATATTGTTAGATCTAAAGATATTTTGAATTTTCGAAAAAATTCTTTTGAAATTGATTAATAATTGAAAGATACACAAATCCATTGTTTTCATATATATATAAATGTCATAACAACATCATTTTTCTCCATTTCCATCGTTGAATTCAATAAGGCAAACGGAGACCCTTAGATTCTTATCTTCAAGATCGGTGTTTGCACAGTTCTCGATAATACGTCCTCCGCAAACATTCTTATCACAGGTTCGTCGCCTGTCAATTTTCTCGACCTTTGTATTTTTCCTCGCCACTTTTTGGTTTACACGTTTCATTCTTACAAAGAAACGTGCTTACTTTCCATGAAATTTCAAAGATTTGTCACTTCCTCTTGTGCCGATACAATTTATTATCAATTTTCATTTTATCGTTTGATGGTTTTATCGACCGATTCCTGCCTCGATTCTATCAATATTTCGTAATTTCGTAGAGTCATAAACTAAATGTAAGCTCGAGAAACGGATTTCTCGATTCCGAATATCATTCGATAAATTTTATTTATTTCTAAATACATCTTTACGTTTCTTTTAAAAATATATACGATATACAATACTTATTTATTGTTCTATTGTTATCATTTATTTTGTGAGAAAATAGAAGGCAAAGTGATAAATTATATCGTAAAAATACGTATACATATACTCGAAAGACCCTTTCGAGCTTTCGGGTCCAATTTTAGGTATACAGGTTTACTCGTAAATTTTATAATACATGACAATTGGATTGTACGTATTCAAGAGACAAATGCTAATTTTGTAAAATATCGTTCCCCCCGATGCTCTTCGTTCAATTTCCAAGACAAGACGTTTCGACGTTCTACAACAGGCCAAACATCTGCCAGAATTCGTCCTTTATAAATCATCAACGCGCGACATTAAGAAACCCCTTAAACGCGATCCCTTTTCCTTTCTTCGGCCCGATACCTCTCCCTCGTAAATTCCTTGTCACCACGATTTTCTCCATCGTTGTCAATTTCCTTCCGAAAAAAAAAAAAAAAAAGAAATCCGAGAAACCTAATCCTCTCCCCCCTTATTATTACTTCCATCTTATCCTCCCGAAAATATTTCAATCGCGAGTCCTCCAATCGGGAGGGGAAAAAAGGAAAGAAAAAGAAAAAAATCGTCGTTTCCTCGTCATCGTCCTCCCGTTGTCATCTTCATCCAAAAAAAAAAAAAAAAAAAGGAAAAAAAGATCCGTGGAACGAAGCACAGTGGCTAAAATCGGATTCCAACCGGCACGTCGGCGGTACCTCTTTGTTGCCGATCGCTCACTGGTCTTCTCCGGCGCTCGGTTGCCAACGGATCGAGCGGGCCTTTCCCGTGGAATTTTTCCACCACTCGATCATCCCGGTGGCCCGCGAGGGAGGCGATAGCCCGCCGAATCGTCCAATCGAGGGATACCGCGAGATCTCGGTGGGCGGCGCCACGGTTGGCGGCGATGGCTCTCCGGGGCCCGCGCAGAGGCCCCGTGGTGGGGCCTGACGGGGGCCCCGCGCTGGACGCGGCCGCCTGGTGGGGGGATTGACATCGACTACTGTGCATTTCCCACGTGCCCTGGGAACCCCCGCGGCATCGTGTCAGCCCCCGCTCTTTGCGCGCTCCCTCCACCTCCGCCCTCCTCCTCCCACACCTCCGTCACTGTTCCCCCGCCGGCCTCGGGAGAGAGGCCTCGATATAGAGACAAAGAGATCACCGCTCCCGCGGATCCTCTTCCAGGAAACCGATTCCAGGTGATCCGCTTTTTCGCGTGGGCGAGCAGATTGACACACGACGAGATCTCTCTCTCTCTCTCTCTCTCTTTCTCTCTTTCTCGGACATCTCCAGGATGACGGCGACTGACGGCGTCTGATTATTATACTGTCATTTCTGAAGCGCTAGGTAATCGATTTTCAAAGAAAGGAGAAAGAAACTTATACAGGTAGTCGATTCGAATATTTTCGAATTTCCGAAAAGCTCATTCGTTCAAGCTTTCGTTTAAGCAGTTCGTGTAAGCGGAAATGAATGAAAATTTTGAGGTTGGAGAGTGGAGGATGGGGAGGAGAGGGTTGAATCGCGATGGTTAGGATAGGAACCGCTACCTTCTTCGTAACCCTAGGCTGGCTACCGCCCCCGCAAGGAGGGGAGGGGAGGGAGGCAAGCACGCGAAGAAAGAGAGAGAGAGGGCGAGAAAGGAAGGAAAGCGTATTTCTCCGGTATTCACGGAAAGAGTGGGAAGACCGTGGTCGTTTCGAAAAGGGTCTCTCGCGTGGGCGAAGAGGGATGCTCGTCGGATGCAACGGTTACGAGGGCGGTCCTATCCGAAGGCCGGTGGTAGGGATCGTGGAAGAGAGGGAGCAAGTTGAGGGACAGTTGGAGGAAGGGGAGGGCGGATGAGCACTCTCCCAGGAGCTCAGGAAGCCGCGTCGTCGAAGGATTTGTGAATAACCGCGCTGCTATTCGGCAGACTGGCCAGACAAGGACACCTAGAATGAAAAGAGAGGCATTCTCTCTTGGAGGATAAGGAACGTGGTCTCTTCGTTCAGCCTTCTCTTCCTTTTCCTCCTCCTCCACCTTCTCCTCCTCCTTCTTCTTCCTCTTCCTCTTCTTCCTCTTCCTCCTCTTCTTCTTCTTCTTCTTCTTCTTCTTCTTCTTCTTCTTCTTCCTCTTCTGCTCCCGTTCCTCCTCCGCTCGCCTCCTCTTCCGCGCGCTCTTCCTCTTCGCCTCTACCACCACTACTAATACTACTACCATTACTACTACTACTCCTACTACTAGTAGTAGGCAGCGTTGTTCAAGGAAGGAAGATCCTGGAGCGTTTCTCTCCGTAGAACCCCGAGAGAGGCTCACACGAACGAAACGACACAACTGGTGGGCATCTCTCCGGTGAGTTGGGTTCGGTAGGGAGGTGTCTCCCGGTCCTCCAACCAGAAGAAGCGAGACGACGACGACGAAGGAGACCTTTGGCGGTTACACACCGCGTCCTACCGTCTTCTGGTGTGCCTACCTATTCGGGCTACCAGCGAACCGAGCGGGCAAACGGAGCTTCAGTCGACGCCGCGCACCCAAACGGTCCAGACCTGTCAGCCCGGAAGACGGTATTATATCCCGACAAACGTACACGATACCCAGGGACCAGAAAGAATACAACCACGGAGTAAACCACGAACCAGTTTCCACGATTCGTCCATCCCTTCCTCTCCCTTCTCTCGCTCCTATAACAACCGGGATAAGAAACGAGAACCGATCATTCTCGCCTGCCCAGTTCGCACGAATTCTCCGCAACGGGGGACACGTTTATTTGACCAGAAGTCCGGCAAACAGCCGCGTGAGAGGGAACGCTACGAGGGAACCGAGCGTGGGTGTACGCTACGACCGGTAAGTGCGACTTTGATGACTTTCTTTTTTTTTTTTTTTTTTTTTTTTTTTTTTTTTCCCTCCTCTTCGAACACGCTTACTCTCGCGATACTTTGTTCTTTTTCTTACCACACCGAATTCGAATTCGAGTCACCGATGCCCCTCCCCCTCCCCTGATTTCGATGCTGTTTACATTCCGTTTCGATCGATATTTCGAATTAATAATTCATCGTATTTACAAATGTATATATACGTTTAAATATTGGAAATTGAATTTTTAAAAAATTTTTTCGACATTTTTTTTTTCCTCTCTGTTAGTTCGAATCAAATTCGCGCGTAAATTGAGGATCGAGTTTCGATTATTTTCGGGATTGTCGTTTCTCGCTCCGCTTGATCGCGCGGGCGGGAAAAAGGTGTGGTCCACATTCGTCGATGTCTCTCGAGTCTTCGTGGTGACTGGCCCAAAACCGGTAGCGTGCCACAGGGCGGTACACGGTAGCTCGTTCATTTTGATTGGCTACCAGGCTACGCTGTATCTTTTATTCGTCGAACGCTCTCAAACGCTGTGCCTCCCTCTCGGCTCGTTTATTCTTAAACTGTTGTTTGCTAATATTTATTAGCGAAATTAATCGCAAATAAAAATTTCGACTTCACGATTTAAAATTCCTCGAAACGAGTTAATTACTACTAGAACGAAAATTTTCACTCTTTATCAGGAATGGAATAATTCCCATATCCCATATCGTTTTTACCCAAAACTACCCCTTCCCCTCAAAGGGCCCATTTTTAACGAATCCACGCATAATTTAAATTCGTTAATTTTTTCCTCCCTTTCATCATCCCAAAATAAATTGTTTCAAAATCTTATCTCCCAAATTTAAACTTGATCTAATTAAATATACGAGACTTGTGCCTTAAGAAAGCCTTGTTGGATCAACGTCTCGATTCACCATTCCACCTCACCTCCATGCCTCTGATTCCATTGGACGTGGAGGAATCGTAATAGGAAGTCGCCCTTCCCGGACAGACAGGCCCTTCCACCTCGTTACTCTCCGTACCGGGTGACCACGTCGATCCAGAGGGTGTGGTTCCGGTTGGTGGATTTGTGTGGAGGATTCGGTAGCCGACTGGCCGAAAACCGGTAGTCGCTGGTAGGGCGGTGCACGGTAGCAGCTCCTCTTTGGTTGGCTACCGGCGAACGAACGAAGGCTACTGCTCCCTTCTTTATTCCACCATACATACGAGAACGGGTGCACGCACGTCGACCGAGCTTCTTCTGGTTGGCTCCAACTCAGTCCTCTCTTTGATTGGCTGCCTCTTCATCCGTGCCCTCCGTCCTTTTGCTCGCGAGGGACCGAGCGTAAACGCGGGGGCCTTGCGTCTTCGTCGGCTGTCGCGGGGATCCCTTTCCCTTTCGTCAAGGAGCGGCTCCTCTCCGGGGAGATCGGGACAGGAGGCTTCCCTCTCGAGAAATCTCCTTCATCTTGCAAAATCATCTATCAGAAACTTGTACGTTCGTTGGATGCGAACTCGGGCATCCCTTAAAAGAGACTTCCCTCGACTTGAATCGATTGCTCTGAGCTTGGTTAGGATGCGAATTTGTGGGATTTGGGATTGGAATGTTTGGACAAATTGACGAGCAAAGTCAGTCTTCGTGTTATAAAGGGAGTAAAATAAAGTTTTTCTAGATTTTCTAAGCGTCTTTCGACCAGACTCAGGATAACTATTTCAGAATCGTTCGTTTCAGAATCATAAATGAGAGAATTTTAGAGGGAAGAGTAAAGAAGAATAAAGATCGTGAAAGTTACGAGCACGTTCGATGTAAATTCACAGAGACTTCAAGAAACGGATATATACATAAAACACAGTTAACTAACTCGATCCTCCCTTCCAAAATTTATTTCGCTCACGAATATCGCGATATCGGATCACCATTGTACTCGCGATAGTTGTGTCTCCGCCTGGTAGAAAAGAAATTTTATCCATTACCCTATGAGGCTACCTAAGAAGCGTCATTTTTCCACACCGTAAAACTTTCCACGTAAACCGTATTTATGCGAATCACGAGTTTCCACGTCCGATCCGGGACGATATGTTTTCGGCGGGATGACAAGTACGGTACACGGTGCCCTTACCCCGGCTGGGACGTGCCCGTGTTCACGAGTGAGACACTCGTGTTGGCATCGGTGTTCTTAGAACGGCGACAGCCTGATCGAATTGCAGCACGCGTGTCTAACAGGATTAAGAAATCTCGGTTGCCCGGTTCGAAGCTACGATTGTATTCACCTCACAGTGCCCTAAACAACTCCATTATTCGCCGCGATGAATCGAAATCGTATTTTACGATGTACAGTGTCGTGACCGGCGCGAAGGACCGGCCTGGAAAGGCCGTCCATATTCCAAACCTTGAAACGTACGGGCACATTGATATCTCCAATTTCGATGGAAGGGAAAGGAAACGTTGAAATGGCTTTTCACTCGACGATCGACGGTGAAATTGAACGACGTTGAAAATGGCTACGTAACTTACACCGCGTGGGTATACTCATTCGCAGATCCCTTATTACGAGATTGTAACCTCCGTATACATCGAATTATCATACATTATCATACATTGGCTTTGACCTCGTCATAGACGAACTTGGCAATAGTGGTTTCGATTGTTCGTGGCGAAATTAGGCGAGAAGGAATTGAAATTGGGGATGGAAAAAATTGGGGAAGCTTGGATGCGTGGATGTATTATTAATCTCTAACGTGACGTCAGATGTGTGGAAGTCGGTTGACTGCAGAAAGGGCAAGTGCGCGAAAAAATTTATTTACCTGGACGTCGGTAGAATTAATGGTATAGGATTTCAGTTCATCGAACGTCAGGGGAATAATCTATCAGTGTCAAGAGAAATAAGTAAACGACAGGTAGACCAAATACGAAGACCTATTTATTCGTTCGAAAATAATCCTCCATAATTCCAAAATTCGAATGACCAAAATTGAGCCATAGCTACGACATAACTTCAAAACAGATTCTAGATAGGAAGATCGAATAATAGATCGGTGAAAAAGCACCGAGTGAAAGCTTTACTCCAACTTCGTAACTTTTATCCCTTACCTCAAAAATCACATTCTAAAAAAACTAACGAATTCTTTAAGTGTTATTCAAACACGAATCGTATAAAAATTACGTCAAATAGATCGAAACAAACTCCACGTAAAACGGTGTGCAAAGGGATTACCGTATATAATAATAAATCGTGAAACTTGGTTGGGGACGTAGGGAAAAAATTTTGCTCCAATAAACGCGCGGGCCCTCCGTCGCGTGGCCGAAAAATGTTGGTCCAATGAAGGAACGGGTATGACGGGCCCACAAATCGCGTAGCGCGGCTGCGAGACGGGGCGAGACGGAGAGGAGGGAAGCAAAAAGCGGTTAGAGCAGACTGCGTGCGTAACACGCGGCTCCGATTAGGCCCCACCGCCGTTAGGCAGCCTAACCAACCGGGATACGCCCAGCCACGCTTATTACTCATTCGGACACGCCACTTTATTCGAGCGTGCGCCGTGTGCTTACCTTGCGCTACCAGTAGCACCTGGACGTGGCTCCTGCACAATGGCCGCGGCGGACCGCGCGATCAGACCCCGGGGGCCTTTTTTATTGCCGCCTCTCCGCTCCGCGGGACCCCTCTTTTCGACGACTCCGCCGAGCAATTCCTTCGCCGTTGCGCTCGTTTTTAACGTGGTCGCTTCCGATCCTCCCCTCTTTTCGACCAACATATTTCGACGATGCCTTTCGTTTCGTACCACTTCGCACTTTTGCTCGACTTTTGGACTAGAAAGTATGAAATAATTGACCCCCGTCAATCGACGCTCAAAAATCGAAACTTTATTCGAATCTCGTTTGATGCTCCTTCCAAGCTTTTCCTCCTCTACTTCCAGTTCTATAGGGATAGTTTCAGATAGATTCGTTCAGAGTGTCAGTTAATTTCGGGAGAACGGAACTTTCCTATCTTCATCGGGGTATCGTTCACGACTCGTACCAGGCTCGACTCAGATTAACTGTTGCGTGGTGCTGTCGTGCGATTAATCAAATTGCGCGCAATAGTCGTGTAATCGTACAATTGCGACCGAATTTTCTTCGAAAAGCGAAAAGTGCGGCGTCACTTTGCACGATTGCAAAATCACAAAACCACTCTCTATTCCCCTCTACGAAATTTCTCAACAATCCACCGACCATTGTAAAATCCTTAAAAAAAAAAAAAAAAAAAAAAAAAAAAA
>NW_025222278.1:2184390-2191890 GCF_014066325.1 Apis laboriosa
CCCCCCCCCCCCGAACCCGCATCGTCGCATCACTCCCAGACGAGATCGTCGCCACGGATGGATCTCGTCTCCGGGAATCGATCCGAAAATCATTGCTCCTTTATTTCCCGCAGGTAGAAGGAGGACAAGCTGCAAAACCCAAAGGGAGAAAGAGAAGGAGAGAGGAGAAAGAGAAAGAGAAAGAAAGACAGAGAGAGAGAGAGAGAGAGAGAGAGAGAGGGAGAGATCGTGTTCCCGCGAGGAGGTACAGACCCGAGTGATCTCACTCGCAAGGAGTTAGCCGGTTGGGACTAGGTTTGCGCAGGAGGAGAACCAGCGACACCCAAGCGGGAGAGAAAGAGAAGAAAGAGAGAGAGAGAGAGAGAGAGAGAGAAAGAGAGAGAGAGTGAGAGAGAGAGAGAGGAAAAGAGTATCGAGAGAGGGACCCCAAGGAGAGGAAGCTTCTCGTGAAAGAGAGAAAAACGTTCCCCTTGTCGGGCAAGAGGGAAAGAGACGCCTTATAGGCTGTACCAGGTGGAAGGGAGGTGACTTCGAGGCGTTAGCAGGACCGCGAGAGAGGAGGTAGAGGGAAAGGAGACAGAGAGTCGACCAAGAGAAGGAGCGGTGGGAATTTATAAGGATGTTCGCGATAATGCCGATGGAGACAGAGGGGCACGGCAGGGAGTTCGGCCGCCGGCAGAAGATGCGCGCCAAGTGCACGGTAGAGTTCGTCTGCAAGTACTGCCAGCGGCGCTTCACGAAGCCCTACAACCTCATGATCCACGAGCGCAGCCATAAGGACGATGTGACCTTCACCTGTGAGGTCTGCGGAAAGTCCTTCAAGCGGCAGGACAACCTCAAGCAGCACAGGTACATTTTGTCCGGAATATTCTTTTCCAATATATATATATATATATATATACATACATATATGTATATATGTATATACATATATATATATATACATATATATGTATCTACGTGTACGTATCTATACCGTGCACATGTACGTAGGTACATAGATACATGATACGTGTACAGTGATACATATTTATTTTTTTTTTGTCGAGCCTGTTCTAATTCGCCGCTCGGCGACGGGACTGGTTTCAAGGGGCTGATTTTTCGCGACAGACCCAGACATCGATCAGACTCCGGGGGGGATCGGATTTTTTCTTTTTTGTTTTCCATCTGTGTTTAATAGTGCGGTTTCCCTGCGTTGTGTCTTTTCTTCTTCTTCTTCTTCTTCTTCTTCTTCTTCTTCTTCTTCTTCTTCTTCTTCTTCCCTCGTTTCTTTCCCCTCCCCACCCTCCCTCTTTCCCCTGCCACCCTTTTTTTCCTCTTTTCCTCGTTCCTCTCCTTCCTCTCGACGATGATATTTCTCGAGTCGATCGGTCGGTTTTTCACCGGTTGGGGTGGTGCCTCGAGTGACGATTACGAATGAATTATCATATGGAAAGGTCGTGCGCCACGCTCTGTGCCCGTGACACTGACGTGAGGCTGTCCGATGAGCCGCTTCGCGATGAGAGTTTATATGGCGAAGTGAAGTTCGATTGTGATTCCCCGCCGTTTGGAGACGTTTGAAGATGTCTGGCGTCGATTGAGCGATCAGTTTCCCTTGGTGCTGGTTCCATCGTTACACGAACCGTACGCTCGCCGAAGATTGACAGTAGATGAAAGACGTGTCTGTGCCCGATCTGTGTTCCGTCGCGACGTGTTGTGCCGGGGACGGTTTGAACAGTGGCGAGTAAAATTTTTCGAACTTCGAGCACGATGATTCAAATTTCTCGAGGATGATTCCTGAGGAAAAAGTATGCCGGAATCCGTATTCGACGTATTTGTGACGTTTTCCTTTCCGAGAAAGAGTCGTTCGAAACTTTGACAGTTTATAAAGTAGTGTGCATAACGTAGTGTTGACGTTTCTCTTTCTTTTTCTTTTCCTTTTGTGTGAAAATTCTATTTTCTTCTTCGAACTACGAACGTCTTTCCTAATGACTGTCGATAATTTCTAAGTGAAAAATCAATGCGGCGATACAGAAGAAACGAAGGTAAATTTTGTGCAATAATGTAATTTTCAATCGTTTCAAAGTCAAACGATCGAACGAATCAACGATTTTTCTCTTTGAAAATTCTCATTCTCTACCCGTGTACCGTGAAAACATGAATTGCTTACGTTAATAAAAGCAGAAAGACAGTAGTAGTATTTTCAGTGTTTTCAAATTCGATTTCTCAAACGAAAGATATAAATTGAGGGGCAAAAATTCAACGAGTCGAAAATCTTGTTTCCCGAATATCCATTGTGTTCTCGTTCTTCGTTTAGTTTAATACGATACGATGAGAAAAATGTGTCCGTTTGAAATCTATCGATTTGAAACGAACTAGCCGGGCAATATTGTATATTGACCCAGACGAGCAAGAACATAGGGACCACTTCGAAAACCGGTCGGGTCACCGGTACGACCTTTTGTAAGACGAAAAAGGATAATCCAACGAAGACAGTACTTCATTTAGTGAGTCATCCTAAGACATGATTTTTCCACCGACGATTCGTCGTCAATCGTTTCGTCTCGATCGAATCGAACGAAACGAGCGAAACAAAAGAATTGTCGTGGCAATTGTCGATGATCGGTGCACAGACACGTTTAAACTTGTTACTTGTTTCTGTAAATTGAGAAATTTGAGGAAATAGCAGCACTTTCCATGCGACGAGGTTTGCCTTGAGAGATATTTTTAATTTGATCAAATCGATCATTACATATGGGTTCGAAAATTGAAAGGGACGGAATTGGAATACGCGGTTGACAAAAGGGGGAAGAAATGTAAGAGGAATTTTTAAATTAGAGAAAAATATTACGAGAAAGATGGTTATTGCGAAATTCATAAATTAATAGCAATTTGAGAACGTATTAATTTTTTATTAACTAATCTTGCGTTTTGACATAATTTTATTATCTTGATAACAACTTCGTAAAAATAAATAGTTTTAAATGACGAATCGCAAGAATTGAAAAGCGAAAGTTCTGGCTTCGATCGGATAACGCCTTTAATGCCGATCCGTCGCTCGTCGAAATCAACAGTCGAATTGAAATTTGCTATGAAACGTCGATATAATTGAAATACCCATTGACAGTTATTCATACAGATTCAAATTTTTGTATAATTTTGTACTGTTGTTTGAAAGATCCTTTTTATATCATAAATTTCATTATTTTTTATCAAAAACAAATGATTTCTACTTTACAAAAATGAAATTACTTATGCGTTCGATTTTTTTTAATTCACTTTTGAATTATTCTACAGAGAAATAAACGAAAATTTTTTTCACAATTATATTACAAGAAAAAAAAGAGAAAAAAATTTAGTACGTAAAACGTGAGAGTATAGAAAAAAAAGCGAAAAAAATTTGAAATTTCAAGAATGAATATTTAATAAATAATAAAAATATATAATCGTGCCTCTAAAAAAAATTATAAATCAAATTTAATTAATTTCGTAAAAGTTACGTCAAGTTAGTTTACGATGATTTTAGGTAGTTTGATTACAATTTCGTATGATTTATTTACTTTAATTTGACTAAAATGGACTGTATTTCAAATCGCGGATACTTTTCAGAAATTAAACTTGTATTATTCTTCTCTGCCCGGTATAAAATTTAATAATTCGAATGCACGAGCTAGCATAAAATGTATGATATAAAGATGTAATTTAAGCGAAGAAGTTACTGCTTTTACGGAAATACCTGGAGTTAATAAAAACGTCGATATCTCCGACGCTTGACATCGCTTCATTAAAAACGAAATTTACTTATCAGGAACGAGAATGATTTGGCACGTCGTGTACCGGTCTTGCAACTTCGTAAATCTCACTTAACAATTAGTAGCAACCTCTGGTCTAATATAATCCAAACTTACGAAATTAATAGTCAAGGAAAAGAAAAAAAAAAATGACGGTCACGTTTGATATAAAGTTCATAAAATACGAACATTGATACAAAATTTTGACGCAAAATATTTAAAAAGGAAAAAAAGAAGAAAAATATAACAATATAAATTTCATAAATGATCGAAAAAAAAGTAGGAAATTTTAAACGAAATATTCGAAGAAGAATCAGAAACGTGTTTCACAACTTGAATATAATTTCTATATACGAAAAGAGGGGAAAAAAGGATTCACATACATTGTCGCATAAAAAATTTGGAATCGCTCCTCTTTCCTTCTCATTTTACTGTTAATTTTATCATTTCGAAGTTATATGCGCACAAATATCGGTGGATATTAATTTCATTGGATTTTTTTTTTTTTTTTTTTTTATAAAAAAATTTTTTACGAAGTAATGGAAAATTCTAACCTAACTTTTTCTACGAGTTGAACTTTATAGAATGCGTTTGAGATTCCAAATTTCTTGTCGGTAATGTAGATTTCTCTGCAACTTCTCGCCCTTTACGCGACACTTGGAAGATTCGGTCCGACCCATAAATCAGTCTGAAATAATGTTGCCTCTGCATGGAACGTGCGAGTCTACGCGATCGTGCGCGCACGCGCGTTCGAACGAGCGAGCGATAAAATAAATCTTCGATACTGGTGGATACTAATGGATACCTTGTATGTAACGGCGGTGGTCTTGTTTTCTGTTCTGTTGTAGATGTGGGTGGCGGTGAGCGGGAGCTCTGAATCTCCTGCACCTTGACACACACACAATGCACACGCAACAACAATATCAACAACATGATCAACAAAAAAAAAAAAAAAAAATTTCAAACATCTTTCAAAAATCAAAAATCTATAATAACAGAAAAAAATTACAATCCACCTTCTTCTATTGTTTCACATAGATATATATATATATATATAATATTCTATCACTTGATTTTTTTTTTTTTTTTTTTTTTCTATTCTTTTCAATTATTTTTCATTCTCCCGCACTATCTACGTCCCCCGCCTCGATCACACAAGGGCATCGTCCTTGCATCGCGTACCGCCACCACAAAATAAGGAAAGGAAAAAGAAAGGACACAATAACGCCCAAGCATGCTATATAAGGATCTAACCTCTAACAATACCAATCTTCCATTTATTCTTCCGCTGTTTCTGCTATTTTGACGATCCACGATCGCCAAATTTATATACGCCTTCTAATTCTTACTACTAAATTCTTGCTACTAACTCGAGCGCGCACGATAATCCACTTGTTGGCTAAATCGCGAAGCGGTGATTTGTTTTAAAAGGAGATAGGAGGAAAATGAAAGTGAGAGAGGAAACGGATGTTTCCTTGGAGAGTACTTTCCTCATCTTCCGATTTCGACCATCTTTGTTCCAGGAGCATACACTCTGTTCCCTACAAGGGCTCCAACGGCTACTCAAATGGCTATTCGAATGGCTACTCTAGGTACTAGAAGCCATCCAGCCAACTTATTATCCTAAACTTCCCTCGTAGACGCGCGTTTCTCTTTGTTCACTGAATAGGCTAGTTTATTGACAAGCGGTTCGACGAGGTTTTCTTTGGAATTTCGATGGAACCGTTTGCGGTGTACGTATATATACGTATATACACGAGTGCATGAAAACGTTTCCAAGAAAATGATTTTAACTAGGGACGAGAATTCGAGAACATTTGACCAACCTCAATGTCCCATTTCTAAATTTTAACTCGACGATGATTATTGGAATTTTGTTGATGCAAACGTGCGAAGGAGAATGTAACGAAAATGACAAGAAAAAATTAGATAGAGATAGAGATTTTCTTAATCAGAAACTTTATATATCTGTTCTTTCGAGAAAAGAATGGTAAATTAAAGTAGGTTTTCAATTTTTGTTTGAAAAAAATATATAAGTTGCAATATCGTTGGAATTGTTACAAAAATTTTCAATTGTGAAGATATCTAAGAATAAGTTATTCCTCGCACTATTAAAATATTTATAATTAGCGATTTGTATATTCCATAATTGCTCAAATGCTGAATAGTTAACGACTAATAAAAATTTTTTAAAATTAATAGGATAATAGTTTCAAAAGTAATTTTTATAATAATTGTAAAGTTATTATTACTTACCAAGAGCGCTATTAAATTACGTAGGATCTATAGAAAACGGAAAGAATCGAGTAAAAATGAAAAGAAAAGAAGAAAGATTCAATATGATGAGAATAAAAATCAACGTCGAAATTCCGAGAAATTCTCTTGACCCGGCCACGAGTCTAGTTCTTCTCGAAGTCCGTCTGTCGATCTTTCCGAAGATCGGTCGATTAATTAATCAACTCGACATAGGACGTAATAGCATTAGCGAGCCTACTGAGTCGCAAGGGAAACAATTCCGTGGATACTGAATCTCGTCTCCTCGCCTATTTTAAAAACCTCGCTTCTCTCGCTCCTTCGTTCCCGCTTTTTCGACGATATTTTTTTTTTTATTTTTTATTTTTTTTTTTTTCGTATTACATTATTTTTTTTTATTATTATTATTATTATTATTATTATTATTTTCGCTTCTGCCACTTTCCTGTATTCCAAGCCTAGACACCTAGACGTTAGCCACAGCAAGTCATTCTCGCGACATTTCATCGCGACAAAGACATCGAGAGACAGAAAACAAACAGAGGAAGAAATATCACCACAGTCAGAATTTCTCCTCCCCTCCCCCTCCCTGCCACCCTCTCGGAGAAAAGGTGAATTGGTGATGATAGATCATCATCCTCTCCTTCGAGATCGAATCGACCCATCAACGATACCGAAGAAGATCGGGCAGAAGAAGTTTCACGAGAGGCCTCAGAAACTTTTCATTATTATTTTTCCAAGCATTCGAAATTCGAAGAACAACAAACGAACTCGTTTCCACTTCCACACACGGAACTTTAACGGAGCCTCCAACACGTTGGAGATGACGGCCAAGCAGTTGCACAACAAGATCGTGAAAAGGCAGGCCAGGGGGAGGAGGAGAGGGGGGAATCTAACTTCGTTATCAGCGACACGTTCGAAGGCAGCCAACTATGCACCCGACCAGTTCCCGTTATCTCTCTAAATCTCTACCAGGCCGTGGTTCCTGCTTTCTCTTGCGCCAGCTGTAACAACTTAATCGTGGAAAGCCGACGTAATTCAGTTCGAGCATCCATGGGAATAGAGGAACGAGGCCAAGGTCGGAGGATCACACAACTTTCATCACAAACTTCCAACAATATCCCGATATTCTCTCGTTGTCCAACACAGAGAGAACGTATCTTGACACTTGACTCCAACAATCCGGAAGTCCGACATATAACGAAAGTATAAAAGAAGGAAAGAAAGGTTAAACGCTAATTAATTTTCCCTGTAAAGGAATCCCTGTCGAGAGCCATAAATCCGATCCATAAAGCGGCGAGAAACTCGATTTCAATATCAAAGGGGTATCCGAATCGGCGATTTGGCCCGGAAGCGTCTAATTTGAATTCTCAGGATCCTCTGGCGGGGGCCAGGTGCAAACAGGCCGAGAAAGAGAGAGAGGAAAAAGAGGAGGAAAAGGAAAGGAGGAGGATGGATCCGTGTCAACGTTGTTACA
>NW_025222278.1:2196890-2475684 GCF_014066325.1 Apis laboriosa
GAATTACGCGTCCTTCCACAAATCCATCGTCCAACGTGGAGGAGAGGATCACGACGAAAATTCATCGAATCGATCCACCGTGTAGCTTTCACTGGGCACGGGATCGGGATGCGCGCCGATTTTTCCGCCATCCGTTCGAGCAGAATTTTACAATTGTGCAATAAGCTTTGAGCATCTCGAGGTTCGAGGCGCACGGCGAACATGATTGCAGACGGCGCATCCTGTTCGCTTTATGCTTCTGCTGGAAGCTGCTCTCACCTCCTGGGGCAAAAGTCGTGAGCTGAATGTCACGGTGATTGAATACCGGCCCGTTGATGCGCGCTTTCCGAGACGAGCGCTGTAACACGCCTCTCCGCCTCCGCGTGTATACTCTTTCCTGGATTCAGAAAATATTCCCTGCAACCCCATTTCTTTCCCCCCCACCGATATTCTTTCTTTCTTTCTTCCTCTCTTTTCCTACGTCTGGCAACACGCGCCTCTGAATAATTTATCAGCCGAAACATCAACTGGCTAAGTATCCTCTTCCATCTTCGAGGCACCGAGCCGTGTTTTACGACCACTTTACGGCCACTTTATACTTTTGCCTCGCAATCGGTGCTCCACACTGTGCCCGAGGTAAATATGCGAGCTGTTTGTTCCAGTAAAATTGAATTAAACGATAATCGATTCTTACTGAGATTTATTTTTTCCTTGATGAATAATAATATTGGGGAGAATAATATTTGGGGATGTGCGACGATAGGAGTAGAAGATTGGTGTGTGTGTATATATGTATATGTATATTTCTCTTTATAATTTTTTCCAACCTCGCATACACCAATTATGTAAGTTTGGAATCGTTGATGCATCTCATAAAAAAAATCGAATTAGAATGTTACGGACGTAGGAAAAAATAAAAGTAATATTTCGAATTGTTAATGATAATAATAATTCACGATCAAACCTTAAACGTTTAGATTTAGAGAAATCTGACTGACTGGGAAATATAATCATCAGTTAACAAGTCTAAAGTTTGATAGTTTGATATTAAAATGAGATTTAACTACCTCGATTAATCACGTTATTAATCACGGTATTACAGTATCGCAACGAAATGCTAATTGCTCGATCCAAGAGCAAGCCAGATCTGAAGATACGATTGCATTGAATCTATGTGAATTTGTGGGAATACGTGAGAATGTTCTCATTTGATCAAACAAGTTTGAATTTTTTTCTTCGTTCAATCAACACGCTCAGTCAACATATCAAAGCGCGAAACTCGTTCCGCGAAGCGGAACCGTACGATAATGATTGGATTAGCGACATTCCTCGCCATCCCTTTATTTCCCTATATAATTCTAAATATCCGTATTTTATATACGTTCGTTCCAAGTTTAAACGTCTTATGATCTAATCTTGACGTTTCAAAGATGCTGGATGTTCGTTTTCGTATATGCATAATTATTTTTATAAAATATAATTATTATTGATTATATTACTATAACGGAATTATTTTGTTAACATACATCCGTCGGAATACTTATGGATTTAACGAAATTCTATCATAAATCTTCAAGAATTATTATCCTACTTACAATCTTGATCTGTGAAGAATTCTATATTTATATATACGTATAATGTATAATATATTCATGAAGAAAGACAATTTTAAAATAGAAAAATTATTGTAAAATATCGGTTAAGGCCTACTTATTAATTTAATTGAAGTTCTCCTAGATGAAGCGAGACGGAGATAGAGAGGGAGACAGTAGTGTCTCCACCACACCGCCGCAGCGCGGCGCACCGTGTCATTCTATCTATGTCTCCTCCCTTCGTCCAACGCGAACTTCGACTCTTAATTCCAGCTTAATAAGTTTCAATCGACGTTATGCTTATTTTAATCTTCGACAATCTCTAAACATTTACTCTCTCCCACCAGTAAAATAATGATAAAAATTTACGAAGAACCAACGATGCGTGTTGAAATAAATTATTCCTTTTCTATAATATAAAAATTCAATCGATCTACATAAAGAATTAAAATATCCGCAACGCGCTACACCAGATGTCTCTACACAGGAGTTCTCCCCTCTCCCCTCTCCCATCGGCCAGACAAGGATGGCCAAATCGCTAATTCGACTCGGGTAATACGCGGTCGTGGCACGAGAGCGCGTTTCCACATACTTAAGAACAAGTTATGGGCATGTGAGGTAAGGTAGCGGGCAGAAGCTTCCCATGGAGCTCTCACCTCCGCGGGCGGAAAGTGAACTTCGCGTTGCAGCAGACGTGGCCGCGATCCGTTTTGGGGGGAAAGGTCGGTGAAAAACGATCGCTACTTATAATAACGCCAATGCCACGGACCGCTTTCACTCCATCGGGGAGCGCAGTTTCTTCTGGAAACGCGGAAAACCTCGTTGCGACGCGCGTGACCTTGCGTCCTCGGCAAGGTTCGACGTTTCACGGTTCTTATATTGATTGTCGAGTCACGTGTGTCATTGAATGATGATTCGAGAAGATATGAAGAATAATCTAATTTTTTTATTCTTCTTTTTTTTTTTGTTTTGAGAAAATTGTAATTGTTTTGAGAAAATTAATATGAAAAAATGATGATAATCTCGATTATTTCTTTTTTATTCGTTTTTTTGATTCGGAGTTAGAAAATTTGTGACTTTTCTTTAAATATTCGTGAATAATTTCTTTGAAATAATACAGACAATATATTTATATAACATAAAATATTTCCTGGCAGTTTTACTTTCAATTTTCACAAAGTTCACCCTTGCGAATCCTAAACGAGTTTGTCATAAATTCTATTCAAGAATATTAATTACCGTTCACCGTAATCGATATTGTAGAAATGAATCATCAATCAAGCAGATATACGAAGAAGACGATTATCGTTTCTATAATTATACCTTGTCCTTTCATAATTAAGTTCATTTAAATAATAAAATATAACAATATTTTTACTACTTATCGTTTTATAACTTATATATAAAATCCAATTCAATCACGATTAGAATTCAAGATTCTAATCAAAAATTATCCCGTCGTGTGGATCTTAATAGAGAACACAATTTAAATTCCAATAACCATAATTGTAATTGATAATTGATCGCGCGTCGTATATTGCATTATTATTATCATTGCAGTCATTAATAATACGGTTCGCATCAATTGTGATTGTTAATAACAGCGGCGTGGTGTAACAGGCGATGTAACTGGCGTTCAACTATAGGGTATTAATCTCCCTGTTAGTTTGACGTGACGATGATGCGGTAGTAACCTTTAAGTACTCTGCCTTCTGGCACTATTTAAGACGATATCCACACCCACGTTCGGGCCTCTCTCTTCTTCCTTTCTATAAGCCTATTTGGACCCCCTCCCCTCCTTTCTTTTAATCTTCTCCTCGAGATTTGTCTCGGTTCGTTCTTCCCTTAAATAAATGTCTTTCTAGAAATTCAAGTTTCCGAAATTCAAGTTTCTCTCATTCGTATCATCCAAGCAAAAATCTCGACGCTCACCTTTCATTATAATAAAGCAATTAATCTGTGTAATACGAGCAATCGAGGTATATCGTATCGTAATATTATCGATTATACCTCTGTCCCTCTGTCCTAAACAAACAGAAACTGTAACTTTTCACTCGTCCTCTCACCGTTTGACGCGGCGATGATACCGCAATAATAACCTTTAGAGCAGTTAAGCGTTCACCTTTTGCTACTACAAAACGACGCTCGCTTTCTCACGTAACTTCCACCACTCTCTTTCTTTCCCTCTTTCTCTCTCAACTGACTGATCCCCTTACAATATTGATGCCCCGCTGTCTCGACGTTTATATTTAATAACCGAGCGTTACACAGGTAGCCCCGATTGCGTGAAACTACGACCTACCGTATTCCATTAATACCCGCTGTTCCAAGTCGGCGTAGAGCTGCTCGTTTTCGTTTTGTTAACGAAACGAGTGATTGTGAACCGACGAAAGGGCTATTTCGGATATTTTTATATTTCGGAGTTTTGTTGTTGGTGAATTTTCGTTTTCGAACGAATCGAGAATTCACGAATTGGGAAGAGGATTGTTTGAGAATAATCTGGATTTGTCTTAATATTTTTGTATTTTATTTATACGTGCGTAATATGAATGGTACGTGTATGGTGCATGATTTCTGATGTTACGTGATGTTATTAAAGGATTGTTTAATTAACTCAGTATCAGTAACTTTTTTTTTTCCAGTTGGTCAATTGAATGATGTGAAAATGTATTTCCATTGAAATCAAATCTCACGTGCTATTGTAAGAAAAAAAAAAAAAGGGACAAAAAATTAATTAGCAAGGAAGAAAAAATTGTTGACTACTTCGGATATAATTTATGATGATTAATCGTGTAATTATTCTCGATGATCGTAAATATAATATTAATTTCATTTTTCATATTTTATATAATATATATTATTTTAATAATTTATTAAAACGTACATTTTTAAATACTATGTTAGATATTATATTAAAATAATTTCCTAGATCGTTATATAACTTGAATATTTAAATACTATTTATATAATTTATAAATATTAAATTAATTTAACGTTTTTACAATACCAACTTTTTATCAAATGATTTTTAGAAATACAATTTTCAAACGTCACTCTAAACTTCACTTCAAGTCATTGCAAAATAACTTTGAATTACATTCCAATTTTATTTTGTAACTTTATAAATTACAATAACAATTGTCCCTTGAATATTTATTACGTTTCTTTTTTTTTTTTCTTCTTTTTTTGCATTTCTCTTACAAAGTTTGGATTACTCCATTTGATACAGAACACATTTTACACCTTTCGATTTTACACTTTTCCAACGACCTTCGCGTTGACTTAGGACGCCGATAAATAACAAGCAAAGAAATTACAAGCACGATCACTCGCTACTACAACAACAACTAGCCGATATTATTTATAATTCTTAATTGTCCGGGTAAACGTGCGTTTCGCGAGATTGCTTTCGTGACTAATTACGAGAGCCCCTTTTGCGCAAGCGCAGGCAATATTTTCCGCGCCACGGTTCAAATCGTAAAAATGGCGGCGAACTCTTGCACCACCGTTCACGATTGTGATTAATTCCCGGCCGAGCAGCCTATTAATAACGAGACAAGCGATTCTATACGCAAATACAGAAATACTGGTAGCCGTTATCTTGACGAACGAATTAATTTATTCGATCTATGAAATTAATCGGCTGGACGATGAAAAGAAATAAAAAAAAAAGAAAAAATGGTGATCCTTGATTAAAGGAGCATGGGAAATTTCATTGCGCTCCGCGTGGTGTTTCTCGCTTTCAGCGAGAATGGCTTCTTGTACCATGTAAAATTGAATCTAATTAATCAGTATGTAGATGTATGTAAGATACCTGTTTCAATATAATTGATAAATTCACGGTGTAATTACTTGTTTCTCTTATTTATGGATATTATTCGTTTAAATCTAAATTGCGATATAACCGAGGAAGGAGTTTATAAACGAGAAAGAAACGTGCGTACGTTATAGGTTAACATTTTTTCGTAAAATTCGAAAGAAATGTTTATATAAAAGTTCAGGACGTGGAGGAGATAAAAAAAATCTATAAAAAGTAATATTACCTTCGTTTATATATAAAAATAATTCGAAAAATATATATATATATATATATACATTTCTCAACACTTTTTAACCTATTGCATCAACATTTAGCGTGGTCTATTTTATTATTATAACGCGCGCATGTTTGGTCGTGAAAGTTATTTAATTAAATCCTTCATTTGCATGAACCGATTACAATAGAAATCGAGACTGACAGCGGCGTGAACGCGTGAACATTAAAATATCTGTTTCCCCTCCCCCCGTGTTCAGGTGGTTGAGCAATCCCGGAGGCAATGCGTTCCGTGTCAATTAGAAAGACCGTATAATATCAGGATTTCTCGTTAGAGAAGTCTGTTAGAGGAGTTAATTCGCGTGAGAACGTACTATTAATAATGAGTCTGGTAGCTGCGCCTCGTTAAGTGGAGTTAATAGTTAAATCAACCTGCAAATCAAGAAATCCCGAATCGAAAGGTTGAAAAAGAGGTTGATGGGTGTGGGATGGTTGCGGATATCAACGTGTGCAGGAAGAAGCGTGTAAAGGTTGCGGTTGCATAATTAATTAATTTAGGCGACATTATGGTCGAATAATAATTGTTACTCGTGGAATAATAGCCTCGTCACGAACCTCTGCTTAAGATGGAAGCGCAGTTGGTTTCGAGTGAATTAATAATTTTATTCGTGAAAAAAATTTCTTCTAAACATTGATTAACATTGAATGAACATTGATATCGAATTATTGAAAAAATATATGAATTATATATATATATATATGAATTATTGTAAAAAGGCGAAGCTATCGTTGGAACGCAGAAGATGGAAGTAAATTTAGATTTTAGATGCGCGACTCGTCGACACGGCGTCGTTATTTTGGAAGGGAAAAACAAGTCGACAAGTGGGCGAGAGTGAAAGTTTTGATGGCGTTCCTTGGAAAAAAAAAAAGAAAAAAAAATGCGAAAAATTTTCCCTCCCACTAACATCCATCCATCCATCCACTGCTCATCTTCCGCTCGTTATCTTAATCCTCGTGAGAACTGGCCATTAATGAGAAACACGGTAGTCATATTTTACAAGGCGAATAGATTGAATTAATTTATATAAGAGGATACGAATAAATGTAATAGATATAAAAATATAGGAATTAAATAATAGAAATTTCAAAATCCAATAAACCTATATATATATATACAAAAATTCATATGAACTCTATCACTATTAAGGAAGGAATGGATTAATTTATATAAGAGAATACAAATCAAATGATCTGTCAACCGAACGTATATTCTATATATGTATACAAGAATTCCTACAAAAATTCATACATTGAACTCGATCACTATTAAGAAAGGATTAATTTATATAAGAGAATACGAATAAATATATCCATAGAGATATAAGAATTAAATAATAGAAATTTCAAACAAAATCCAACAAACCACAAAAATTCTCCTTTTTCCTTCTTCCACGTCCATTTATTGACGAATAATCGACAAATATAACAACCAAATGATCCGTCAATCGAACGTATATCCTATATATATATATACAAGAATTCCTACAAAAATTCATACATTGAACTAGATCACTATTAAGAAAGGATTAATTTATATAAGAGAATACGAATAAATATATCCATAGAGATATAAGAATTAAATAATAGAAATTTCAAACAAAATCCAACAAACCACAAAAATTCTCCTTTTTCCTTCTTCCACGTCCATTTATTGACGAATAATCGACAAATATAACAACCAAATGATCCGTCAATCGAACGTATATCCTATATATATATATATATATATACAAGAATTCCTACAAAAATTCATACATTGAACTCGATCACTATTAAGAAAGGATTAATTTATATAAGAGAATACGAATAAATATAGAGAGAATAAGAATTAAATAATAGAAATTTCAAACAAAAATCAACATAAAAATTTTCCTCTTTCCTTCTTCCACATTCATTCCTTTCGACGAATAATCAACAAATAAAAACATATAAATATAATAAATATAATAAATAAAATATAATATAATAAACTATAAAAATATAATATAATAAACTATAATAAATAAAAACATATAAATATAATAAAATATAATAATAAACATCCAAACGATCTGTCAACCGAACGTATATTCTATATATGTATACAAGAATTCATACAAAAACTCATACATTGAACTCGATTACTATTAACAAAGGAATGGATTAATTTATATAAGAGGAAATAAATATATTCGTAGAAATATAAGAATTAAATAATAAAAATTTCAAACAAAAATCAACATAAAAATTTTCCACTTTCCTTCTTTCACACCCATTCCTTTCGACGAATAATCAACAAATACAACATCCAAACGATCCGTCAACCGAATGTATATCCTATATATGTATACAAGAAAAATTCCTATAAATATAATATTCCTACAAAAATTCATACATTGAACTCGATTACTATTAAGAAAGGATTAATTTATATAAGAGGATACGAATAAATATATATTCGTACAAATATTCATACATTGAACTCGATCACTATTAAGAAAGGATTAATTTATATAAGAATATACGAATAAACATAATCGATACAAAAATATAGGAATTAAATATAATAGAAATTTCAAACAAAATCACAAAAATTCTCCTCTTTTCACGCCCATTTACCGACAAACAATCGACAAATACAACACCCAAATCTATCAACCGATTGTATATCCTATATATATATATACAAAAATTCATACAAAAATTCATACATTGAACTCGATCATTATTAAGAAAGGATTAATTTATATAAGATATATATATACGAATAAATATAAATAAAAATAAATAAATATATTCGTACAAAAATTCATACATTGAACCACTATTAAGAAAGGAATGGAAGGAATGGATTAATTAATATAAGAGGATACGAATAAGTATATTCATAGAAAAATTCATACATTGAACTCGATCGCTATTAAGGAAGGAATGGAAGAGCGATGGGTGAGGATATCAGGTCGAAGAGTAAGCAGAAGGAGAAGTAAGCTAAAGGTTACTACCGCATCATCGCCACGTCAAACTACTACCAGCTAGATTAGTCCCCCTTGGGCGAACACGAGGTATGTTTTGCTCGAGCCTTGTCTCCGTCTCTGTCAGTCTTGCTCTCTGTACACGAACGTGGCAACCGTCGTCTAACGTAGCCGGCCGGTAGGTTGGTAGGTAGGTAGGTCGGTTGGTCGCTCGGTAAGTATATTAAACGATCCAGTCCCCCCTCCTCCCACCGCCTGACCCCCTCCCCTCCCCCTTATGCACTCTCCTTCTCGAGATCCCTGCACCCCTCTCGCTCGTTCTCCCTCGTTGCAACGCGAGCCGCGGCTTCTAGGATCTGTGGGAGCGCCTTTCACCTAATTGTTGGCACAATATGTGAAGACCGTGCCACCACGGTTCCCATCGACTTCTGGAGATGATTCCTCTCCAGGCTCGTGGCGCCTCGTTGTATGGGTTTAACGGTGAGGAAACAAGGATTTTTCTTCTACTATTCTCTATCCGACGCGAGAGTGCATCATGCTAATTAAAGAGGACGGAGAGGTGTTGGAAAAAACGTAACGGGATTGGTCGAAGAGGAATATCGTTTTCGATACGTTTCTCGATCGAACGAGAAATATAAATTGGAATATATTGGATTTTTATTGTTGAAGATCGAGAAAAAAAAAAAAAAAAAGAAGAAAGTTAAGAAAGAATGGATTTATCGAGAGAATTGGCGTTGTTCAAGATTTCTGGGATAATAAATTACTTTTGCTCGGGTGGAAAGTACGGATCTCGACAAGAGTTTTAACGTGTAAATTCTAATGCCGATTTAATTACTGCTTTGATACGTAATTTCCCACTATCGATCAAACGTATAAGGCGAGAGAAGAATTCCTGTGTGAAAGGTTTCTGCAGCTGATAAATTGATCCAAAGCAGATTGATAAAAAGCAGATTTTATGAATCTAATCACAATTAACCATTAATTGTGTATTTATCGAGCTTTATAAAGGAAAGTTATAAACTAAGTAATTTCGATTTTTACGTTCCTATAAATTAAAATTTTCCTCGCTCGTGCATCATTGATACTCACTGATCGTGCACAGATCATATCTGTGCTTATTTTCATATCTATATGCTACGTTGTAATCTTATGATTACGATGTAGCTAAAATTATACAGTACAGCATTGCAACACGCGTATCTAATTGCAACATTATCATGTTCCTCTTACTCGAAATTTCTACTAGGATTTTGCTTCCTTTTATTGTCTGCAAAAGCGAAGAATAATAAAAATTGATATTATCTTAATCATCTCTTTCCTTGTTTCGTATTAATAAAATGCGTTGTATATAAGATGAGCTCGGTAAAACTATGAAATCCAAGGATTTATTTGATAAATGATAAAAATAAAAATAAATGATAAAAATAAAAAAATAAAATGATAAATGATAATGACAGAAAAGAATTTAATTCTTATTGAAAAAAATTTACTATATAAATGTAAATCAACTAATTCATTATATTATTATATTCATTATTAAATTCGTTACATAATTTAGAGACAGTAATTATTTCATTAATTCATTCATTCGATTCTTCAATTAAAAGACAATTTATTATGCTGCCTTTGTACAATCAATATACTGCAATTATTTAAATTTTTGATTCATAGAGCAGATCGATCTAAAGTTAATAGGACATGTTTCTGATAAACAGATGAATAATATATATATATGCCAAGTTCCTTTAAATTATATTATATAAATAAATACAATAATATTTTCAATATTTTTAATCAATAAATGAAAAACGAAATAGACGTATCCAATTTGAAATAAATTAATGCAAATCCACTGGATCCGCAACTAGAAAGCATAAATGTTGGAAATAGACACGATTTCCAAGAGAAACCATAAAAAAAAAAAAAAGAAAAAATTCGCAGAAATTTTAAACTTAATTCGTCTAAGAATCTACAAATCCATCGAGTTCCACCGGCTCGTAAAAGCTTGGAGAATCTACAACCGATTTCCCAATAAAAACTTCATAAGAGGAATCGTAGAGAATTTAAACAAATTTATCGAAAGACGTACAACCGATTTTGATCGTACATCGTAATAAAAGTGAAAATCACGAATTCTACTAATTCAAGAATGTCGACGATCGATTTCCATCCAGGAACCGTAGAAGAGGCTATCCCCTTCTGGCGATTTCCAGTAGTAAATTACAGAGATTTTCACGGAATCTATTTTCAAGAGATCTTGTCATTACCGAGATTTCCCTGCGAAAAAATCGAAGATTCAACTTTCGAGAAAATCTACAATCAATAAGAGTCGTAAGAGGAGGAAAAAAAGAAAAAAGAAATCTCCACGATTTCCATAGAAAAATCGCACAGAATTCAACTTTTAATTCAACTCCACAAATGTGCAAATCTTATGTTTTCATCCCACCCAACTACCACAAACAAACCTAAACACAAATTCTCTCGCAGAGAACACTCTGCAACTCGAACGATCGAGCATCATCGACCGCGCGACAGGTAACGTAAGGAAAAATCGAATAAGCCTCCTCTCTCTCTCTCTCTCTCTCTCTCTCTCTCTCTCTCTCTCTCTCTCCCTCTTCCTCGCGAGAGAGAAGAATGTCTCTTCCGCCGCTCTTCCTTCGGCGATTCGCCACGATCTATAAATTACGAGACAAGAGCCACCTCCGCCGACGCGAGCGGGGCCCTCGTTGTGACTCACCCAGTCACAACTACGGCGCAGGACGACGACGACGACGACGACGACGACGAAGGTGGAGTGAAAGAGGAAGAACGTGGACATTGTGTCCACGGGGTAAGGAGGGAAGAAAGGACGAAAAAGGGAAAAGACGCGAGGAGAAAGAGAGAGAGAGAGAGAGAGGGAGGGAGTGGCGAAGAGGGGCAAGGGAGGAAGAAAGAGGATCAAGACGCTGGCTGCCGGTCGAGCTTTAACAATAACGATTATTTACGCCCGCGGGGCATTGACGTTGACGTTTAACGTCCCTCTCCTACCGTGAAAGCAACGGTTTGACGTCCGATCGAGGTTTGTACGAGGTTGTATGCCTCCGGTCCGCACGAATTATTGCCGCTTTTTAGAAGAAATTAATTCTAGGATCGAGGCCTCCTCCTCGAACTCAGGCTCCACCTCGGTTGGCAATAATTCAGCAATGACTTTATAGTTGCGAGCTCGTAATTGAAATTCTGGGAGGCGCTGCGCTTGGAGTTAATGCGCGAGGCGAGGGTGATTTACGCGTTGTAAGGGAGAGGTGTAGGGGCAAAATGAGGGTATTTTCTTTTTTTTTTCTTTTGGTTGGAATGTTAGGGAAAAATATACGTTTCTTTATGAATTGGAGAAAGTATCAGGGTGATATGTCTAAATTATAATCTGCAACTTTTTTAATTTAAATTGAAAATTGTTTTACTTAACAAAAAGAATCTTTTAGCAATAAAGTTTTATTATCGACAATCAATTTTTCATCTTTCCAATATTTAATAAAATTAGCTTATTTCTTGAAGTTATCTTTTGTGAAAAATTATTATCTATTATTTGGAAATATATCTATTATTATATAATATAGATATAGATATAGATATAGATATAGATATAATATAGATATATTATATATAATATAATATATAATATTGTATAATATTATATCTATATATTATATCTATATATCTATTAGTTGGAACAACGATCGATTGTGGATAGTTTATATCGGTTTATAAAGGTAAAGGAACGGCGATCGTTTTATTCTTATCGTTCGATAATTATATGTAACAATATTTACTCGGTATATGATATAACATCTTATTCAGAATCAGAAGAATAATATTAAGAATAATATTATTTTAAGTAGTGTCTAAAATAATATTAAAAAATAACTTAATAGAAAAGGTATAATAAATCAAAAAGACACTATAAAATTTGAATTATGTAAAATAAAATAGAAGAAAAATGTTGAAAATTTACTTTCAAGATATTTCGTGTAACCAGGTATAATATTTATTGAATCAAATAAACGTTATTCTAAATTCAGTACAATATAGGAAGATAATAAATCACAGGTAAACAGGGATCGTAGATTTTCATGTGCAACCCATAAAAGAGCAATAACAATTTACTTTCAAAGACTTTCCTTCTTACAAATATCACAAATTCATTAGACCTGATAAACTTTCTCTATGCAAAATCCAAACATTTACAACCTCTCCCAACAGCCTCGATACACCTAATAAAATACACCCAATAAAATAACACTAAATCACAGGTAACAAGGGAGTAAACGATCTCAGCATACTGTACCAATTTATATAAAAATAGTACTCTCACGTAGTATGAATAATTCGCAGATAATTTAAAATATTTCGTGCCAAATTCCATAATTTGTAATTTTATTGGACGTGGAAAATCTCACCCGACTGTCAGCTGTTGAACGTGGCAATTGCCTCGACAATTCACTATTCACGAAGAATTTAATACGCTTAATAAATTAAAATATAACGATAAATCACAGAATCATCGGCAAATAACAAATTCAACTGCCAAATTAATTTCACCTCTAAAATATTTCATTTTTCAACGTGCAATTTTAGACAACTTCTACTAATTTCATCGAACAACTTTCACTTTTTACATTAATTAACAACTGCATCCACCTCGACATCCACCGATTTACGAAGAATTTAATACGCTTAATAAATTGTAATATAATTCACAGGATCGTCACAACAATTTCACGTGTTCTGTTCAATCTACAAAAGAAATTGATCGATACTTTTACTCGAAACAATAAGTTTTACATTCACATTTAAAATACTTGATTGTACAATTACAAACTTATAACTTTGTTTGTGAAAAACTCTCGAAATTAATGAATGCCAATCTTCTCGACAACCACGGTTTCGAGTCCAAGGATCCGAATCGCGGTGGTGAGTCGGTTGCAACCGGTTAATTACATTTACAAAAATCAATCGAGGATACGGATCGTAATCTCTGTCCAGATATGGTTGTTGCTACCAGCCAGTGAATGACCATGATGTTTTATGCAAATTAACCGCGGCGGAAACGCGAGGCGAACCGGGCCAGCCGATTTCTCGGCTCACGGTTTCTCCGTAAACATATTACACGGAGTCCTTTCGCGGCCTATTCTCTATCTCTCGCCTCGCCTCCTGTCCTTTCTCTCCGACAACCGCCCACGCTGATAACTTGGAAATGTTTGAGGCGAATCGAAGCTGGCCTCTTCAAAGAGTGATCGTTGCGCGGTTGAACGGTCGAAGCGAGCCGGCACACCGAGCGATATCGGCTAATTTATTCGGGGACTGAAAGCTTTTGCATGCATCTGCCATTTTTTTCCCCTCCTTTCTTCAACGTTTCTTCAACGCTTCCTTCCTTTCGTTTCGTTATATTGTTTTCCAATGATAAATTTTCCGTATTATTCTCGCGTTTTATATGTAAAAAAGAAATATATATATATATATATTTGAGATGCTTGGATAAAATTGTAAACACGAAAGTTAAGTAAAAGAATTATAATTTTTATTGGATATAAGTGATTTTTTTTTTTTTATAACGAATGATTTCTCATGTTTCTATTCTTTCTTGGTCAGGTATTTTTGAGATTATCCATATCCATATCCAAAAATGTATCTTCATCCAGAAATCTTAGAAAGAAAACGAGGTCACAAAATTAAAATATTTTCCTCCATTCCAAGTTACGAATAACTAATTATCATTCTTGAAATTAATCTCCATCCAGTAAAGAAAATTTGGTAGAAAGTATCTTATGCACAAAATTAAAATACTTTCCTTTATTCTAAATTACGAATAACTAATTACTCTTTTGAAATCTTCATCCAGTAAAAAAAAATTTGGTAAAAAAGTACCTTATGCACAAAATTAAAATATTTTGTTTCATTCCAAGTTACGAATAACTAATTACCTTTCTTGAAATTAAATCTTCATCCAGTAAAGAAAACTTGGTACAAAAATATTTTATACGAAAAAAAAGAAGTCACAAAATTAAAATACTTTTCTCTATTCCAAATTACGAATAATTACCACTCTTGAAATTAAATCTTCATTCAGTAAAGAAAACTTGGTACAAAGATACTTTATACGAAAAAAAGGAGATCACAAAATTAAAATACTTTCCTCTATTCCAAATTACGAATAATTACCACTCTTGAAATTAAATCTTCATCCAGAAAAGAAAACTTGGTACAAAGGTATCTTATGCACAAAATTAAAATATTTTCTTTCATTCCAAGTTACGAATAATTAATTACCATTCTTGAAATTAATCTTCATCTCCATCCAACAAAGAAAGCTTAGTGTAAAAGTATCTTCACTCAGAAATCTTAGACGAAAGAAAATGAGGCCACAAAATTAAAATACTTTTCTCTATGGTAAATTATAAATAATTAATTACTCTTGAAATTAATCCAACAAAACTTGACACAAAGATACCTTATGCGAATGAAAACGAGACCACAAAATTAAAATACTTTCCTATTAAAACAATTTTTTCTATGTTAAATTATAAATAATTAATTACTCTTGAAATTAATCCAACAACTTGGAAAAAAAAAAGATATCTTATGCGAAAGAAAACAGGCCACAAAATTAAAATACTTTCCTCCAATTTATATATCATTCTTGAAGTTAATTTTCATTCAATAAAGATAAACTTGGTACAAAAGTATCTTATGCGAAAGAAAAGGACGTCACAAAATTAAAATACTTTCCTCTATTCCAAATTACGAATAATTACCACTTTTAAAATTAATCTCCATTCACTAAAGAAAATTTGGTACAAAAATACCACTTATGCAAAAGGAAACGAGGCCACAAAATTAAAATACTTTCCTCCAATTTATATATCATTCTTGAAGTTAATTTTCATTCAATAAAGAAAACTTGGTAGTACTAGAAAAAGGTACTTTATGCGAAAGAAAACGAGGCCACAAAATTAAAATACTTTCCTCCAACTTATATATCATTCTTGAAATTAATCTTCATTCAATAAAGATAAACTTCGTACAAAAGTATCTTATGCGAAAATAAAGGACGTCACAAAATTAAAATACTTTTCTCTATTCCAAATTACGAATAATTACCACTCTTAAAATTAATCTCCATTCACTAAAGAAAATTTGGTACAAAAATACCACTTATGCAAAAGGAAACGAGGCCACAAAATTAAAATACTTTCCTCTATTCCAAATTACGAATAATTAATATACGAATAATTACCATAATTACTCTTGAAATTAGTCTTCATCCCCATCCAGCAAAGAAAACTTAGAGAGCCTAGGTCAAAAAATGAATATTCTACGTTCGATAACATTAATATAGAAAAAATTGTCATTTTTGGGGATCGATCGATCTCCACCCGTATCCCAAGCGTGTCCCCGGCGAGGAATCCCGCGGCAAAGAGGAACGACGGAGCGGCGGGATGGCCCAGATGCAGCCTCGTTATCGGGAGACGTGATCTAGCCTCGTCATCGGGGAATGTGGGAGTGTCGCAGAGGGATCATCCGCGTCTCGGAGACGCAGGAAAAGATCGGTGACAGCCGGTCGACGCGGAGGTGTCACGAAGGGGCGTGGATGTTCGCCTGTCGTTCGATCTCCATTCTCTGCTTCCATCTTCCTTCTCGATCCTCGTTACTCCACTCTGCACCGTCGTCCACGTGGTAATTCAATTATCGTATCGATTATTAGGCGGACGAATTGAAACGAATTTTTCTACAAATTTTTCGTTACAATCTCGAAGATGATCTTACAATTTTTCCAAGGAAGGGAAATATCGATGTCGAGCACAGCAGTGAAATCTTCTCTAGCACGTTGACTGCTACGCGTGTTTCTAACGAAATATCCTTCAGGCCACTGTATCAAGTGTACTCCAGTACTTGTACCGATATTTTAGTAAGTCTGATGATCGCAAGAATGATGTCTCGCATCATTTGTTTCCATCATTACTGTGATAATAGTAATTGTATTGACAATAGTATTAAATAGTACTGATTTATATAGTATACTTTGGATATTTTAATTTGAATAATTTAGATTATAATTTGGACAATATGACTTTGACTAGTCGTAACAAATATACTTTTTAATTGTGAATTGTATATAAATTATTCGTGTGACTTGTCTATTAGAGATCAGGGTCTCTCACAATATCACAGCAGGTAATCGTGTCCGATGGTCAGAGCACGATATGTTCATAAACTATCTAATTATCACCATGAGACTCAGATACCCCAAAATTAGAAGATTTAGAAGAATTATAATGATGTCTCGTATTGATAATAGTAATTGTATTGACAATAGTATTATAGAATAGTAGTACTGGCTTATATAGTATATTTTGGATATTTTAATTTGGATAATTTGGATTATAATTTGGACAATATGACTTCGACTAATCGTAACAAATATACTTTTTAATTGTGAATTGTATATAAATTATTCGTGTGGCTTGTCTATTGGAGATCAGGGTCTCTCACAATATCACAGCAGGTAATCGTGTCCGATGGTCAGAGCACGATATGTTCATAAACTACCTAATTATCACCATAAGACTCATGGTACCCCAAAATTAGAAGATTTAGAGAATTATTAGTAGCAATTGTTAGGATTATCCGAAAGTACAACAAAACCTTGTCAAAACCTTCAACGAAGTCAACATAATATCGCCGCTCGGAAAAATAATTCAGATATAAATATCAGACTGTATGCAAATTATGTTGTTCAAATAAAAAACGACAAACAGACCAATCAAACGCACAAAGAAATTTAAAAAAGACGACTTTTTATCCAAATTATCAACCTCAGCTTTGTATAGAATGTTTTAAAATTTTACATAATTTTTTTAATAAATTATTTTTTTATTATTTTTATAACAATTTAATAGTTTCATTACAAAATATCTTTCCAAATATCTACAAAGATCCTTCATAAATAATCAAATAAGCGTCACCCAAATATGGATGACACGGCTCGATCAGAACTTTTCCTGTCACTCGAATATAAGTAACTATAATATGGTAATAACGTGCTAGAAGGGAAACGAAGGAGAGCATTTCCTCGAAAAATCGAAACGCGAAATCGATAACCGTTCGACCTTCCAAACGGACACCCCTCTGAAACCCTGTTGCTGCTCCCAGTTGGCTCTCAGCGCCCCCTCCTCCCCCGTCGACAGGGACGCGAAACAAAAGTGGAAGAGAAACACTTGGTAGGTATATATATATATGAGAGATATTGGGAGAGAGTTCGGGAGAGCTCTACGATCGTTCCCGTTTCCAAGCCACGGTTTCGTGGCTGCTCGTTCGCCCCTGTGGGGGTACCGAGCCAACCGCGTCCCATTATCCCATGCTAATTCCCCGGCCACGGCTGTCATTGCCTCGAGGCGAGGACTGACAAGTAACACCTCTTGGCTCGTGTTCCTCTCGACCGTAGGAGTGTCTCCTCTCTTGCTCGCCCCTCCACCTCCACCTTTTTTCCACCAGTCATTGGTCCTCCACCTGGAATCCTCTCTTTTTAACTCGTTCCCTTCGTCTCTATTTCTCGCACACCGATCCACCATCACCTGCCTCTGTTTCTACGTCTGTCTCACCGTTTCCTCCCCCTTTCTCCCTCTTCGCCCCCTCGTTCGTCCGACTCGGCGGCTTCTCCCTCCGTCCTCCGTGTCTCTGGAAGATAGGAGAGAGAGAGAGAGAGAGAGAGAGAGAGAGAGAGAGAGAGGCTCGTCCACTCGCGTAGCGCACGCACACGCACACGCACACACTCCCGCCGGGACCGAAAATCAACTCGTCATGCTCGCTTCATTTTCTGCCCGATGTAAAACAGCCATTTGTTAGGTCGTGTCAAGCATCGCAAGAACGTCCGCGGGGTGTCCCGACTCCTTGGACGGCCACGAATGGCATATCGATTGGCGATTCATGCGATCGACGCCTGATAATAAATATCCGAGAGCGAGAGTGGTGTGTAACATTTGAAAGTCCTTTTTCGGGGCAGAGGGGGGGAGGGGGAGGGGGAGGGGGAGAGGGAGGGGGGAGGGGAGGAGGGGATCCCACCTCGAGCTCACTTCTGGTGTTGTTAATAGTTGCCTCGAGGGTCGAGGGTCTATCTCCCCCTCCCCTTTCCCTCCCCTTTATCCGCCCTGACCTTGGCAGAGGACCGATAGTGATTGATTTAATTTTTCGAATTTTTCTTCCTCTTCGATCGAAGTGGTTAATTTTAAGAACGAAACGTATATAGGGATATATTTTATAGAATTATTGCGATACTCGTTACGTACGTGGAACGCGAAAGGGGGATGGATTTAATTAATTATGGATCAATTGGCGGATGAACGGAGCGATCCATCCTTTAGAGGTGGCGATAACGTATAAATAATCAAAGGGATATTTCGCGGTAAAGGTAAAGGGTCGTTCGTTAAATAATAAAGGCGAGGCCAGGTCATTTGTGAAATGACCGCATCGCATCTAGAATGGTGTCATAAACAGGCGCCAAGGCTCGAATGTAAACGTAAAATTTGATCAAGCGTCGAGCGCGATCCGGGAACGGTTTTTAAGGTGGTTAAGGAGCAAGCGCAATCGCATTTGTTGCGTGAAATTTCACGATGCGGCCAGAACAGATCGGTGTCGCGCCGCTTAGTCGTTCGTTGGCCCCGTGGACGCTCGTTACGCCGCGGCGCTGTCTCGTAAATAACTGCCTTATATTCTCGCGCTTCTCTCTTCGCCTCTCTCTCTTTCTTTCTTTCTTTCTTTCTCTCTCTCTCTCTCTCTCTCTCTCTCTCTCTCTCTCTCTCTCTCTCTCCCTCCCGAACAACCGTATTCATTCGCTGTTACCGTCGTTTAGAGGCTGTTGCTGGTTTTATGAAACGCTCGAAAAACTGGTGGTAACTGTGGCCACGCCGCTACTATCGCCTCCCGGGAATGAATGGCGAGGAATCGTGGCGAGGAACGACCAATTAAAACCTTGCCGCGCGTTACATTGTGTACTCTCTCTCTCTCTCTCTCTCTCTCTCTCTCTCTCTCTCTCTCTCTCTCTCTCTCTTCGTCGATCGAAATTTAATTTTAGGATTGATCGATGAATCGATGAATCGATGATCGAGTCTTAGATCCTAGGATTTAGGAAATTTCTTTTTTTTTGTGTAATTTTAAAGATTGTTAATCGACGTTGCTGATGGAAAAATTTGTATAGCGGAAGAAGTGAAAAGAAAATTTGAAATGAGACGAGAAATTGCGTTTGTGATTATGAATTAGATTTATTTATTTTGAATATGGTTGATCCATGAATCGATGAATTGATGATCGAGTCTTAGATCCTAGGATTTAGGAAATTTCTTTATTTTGTGTAATTTTAAAGATTGTTGCTGATGGAAAAATTTGTATAGCGGAAGAAGTGAGAAGAAATTTTGAAATGAGACGAGAAATTGCGTTTGTGATTACGAATTAGATTTATTTATTTTGAATTGAAAATCTGATCGTACTCGTTCGAGCTAATGTCAACGAACTGGCTTGGTTCTAATAATAATAATATCAATTTACGAAGTATTTAATAAATTTGAATAATATTATATTGATTTATTAAACATATCTAGAAGAAGAATATCGAAGATGAAAAAGAGAAACCGATCAAAACATCCCATTACATCGTCCCGAATAAAGAAAACGTTAACGTCATTCGCTAAAAATATCCAAAGCAATTTCGAAAAAAAAGAAAAAGAAAAAGAAGAAGAAGAAGAAAAAGAGGAAGAAATTGTAAAAACGGAGCTTCGTCCACGGGCGAACAGGGATCGAAAACTTAACAACAACAACAAAAGGACATGGTCGAAAAGAGATAAGAATCGAATATAATTCCCGTGTACGGCACGGATGTGTCACGCCAAGATTCAAATGCGAATTCTTGATGCACGCTTCTAGATTACGAAGGATGGGAGAGACGCCATCCCTGTCGTTGTGGATCTACTTTGTTAACCATGAAGAACACGGAACAAGGGACGCTTTGGTATGCGGCGCATCGCTGTCTTTACCAAGGCTTGAACCAAATTTATGTGGCACCGGGAGCCGAGGGTGTGTATTTGAATCCGGGATGAGACACATCCATATTTTTTTCTTTACGACCGAGCGCTCGCCCGTGCGTGGAACTGCATGCCGGATGTAGCACGCGAACCGACACTTTTGCAACGACGTGGACGCGACCTCCACCATCGGGCCCACGGAATTTTTTTCTTCCCTCTCTCTCTCTCTCTCCCTCTCTTTTCCTTCTTTTTCTCCTCTTTTCGTAGGTGTAACATCGTTGGTTAAAAATTTCAAGCGACACTTTTTCCTTCCCTCAATTTTCTTATTAATTCGGATAAAATCCCTCCCTTCTCTAATTTTACGATAACAATACTTAACGATCATATAAATTGACAAAAGAATTTTTCAAAGTGACGAAACACACATCAACTATTTATCGAAAATTTTTCGAAAATTTCACTGAAATTTTATTCGTGGTTTTATTATTGAATGTTGCCACCAATAATTTCATAGTTGTATATTGTTTTTCTTATACTTCAAATGTTTTGTAAACAGATACTGAGCGCGACTGAGCATGTACGAGTTTGAACGAATATATTTAATTATACGTAATTGCGCGTAATCATTTGCTCGACAAATTATTATATATCTCAGTTTTTTCCTTTGTATAATTTATTTCTCTCCTTGTGAATGTGCCTACGATTTTTGAACGTGTCTCTGACATCGAAGAGGAATTCTTTTTCTTCCTCGGCTTTGCTGTCACCGACACGCGGCCTTGGGGGCGCCTCGAATTATGGACTTGAAATCGGAGAGTAAAATCGACACTGGGGACGCGTGGCTCACTTCTCACTGGCCACGATCTCGCACCGTTGATTCATCAACGGGAGGATGATGTAACGAGCGGCTCGCCTCTCCAATAATACCCGCCACGAGTTTGAACATATGAATGAACGGGGAAGAGAAGGGAGGAAAAAGAGAACAAGAAAACTTGAAAAAAAATCGAAACGAAAGCGATTTATAACTTGCAACATTTATTTATAATAATCCTCGTCTCTCCCTCATCTTTCCCTCATCTCCTCTTTTCCCTTTCCCTTCCCGTCCAATCGAATCCCCGCGTTGACAGGCGCGAGTCGTCGATCGAAAAACGAGAACACAGGCTCTCGTGCCCTATGCGGCTGCCATGTCGCTAAATCTTTCGCCAAATTCGGGGGACCCTCCTCGGGGGCCCGAGGAATCTCTTCGCCTTACCCGGGCGAAACAACGTTTAAATCGATCCTCCCCCTCGGGGAAACGAAGGCCCCGGGGCCCGCTCGAATCTCGTTACCGCGCCCAGCGGGGCTCCGATTACCATTTCTCCGGACAAATCGTCGCCTTCTCGTATCAGCGAGAATGCTTGCCGAGAGACTATGAGCGGCCGCAGCTCGCATGCATCCGGGGAAATTCCTCCGTCGCGGATTATTCGAAGAAGAAGGGGAAGCGCGGTTTTACGCCGGCCGGTGAGTTTAGAGGCCAACTCCTATGACTCATTCCGGGGGCTCATTAGCATGCGAGCCGGTAATAAGCGTTGGCCAAGGGGAATTAATCGGCCGGCCGATCCCCGAGGAGATCCTCGACCGCTTGATTGAGACGAGATTTTGACGGGGGAGTGGACGGGGGTTCCGTAAATTGTAAATTTTGTGGACCGAGTTATCTCTCCACGAGTATTTTATTTCTCGAAAGAGTATCGATGATCAAGATTGGAATACAATGATTTTTGATTTTGAAAAAGTAAACGGCTTTTTCGTTTTAGGAATGAAACTTTTTTTTAGTAATCTTTATTTCGTGTATTTTTAATTAATATACTATTCGAATGTATTTATGTCTTTGGGAAAAAATTTTAATTTTCGCGCCAAAACGTTATATTAATTAACCTCTCTTTCGGTGAAAAATAATTTCATCAGAGAAGAAATATTTATGTACGAAATTTATATTCGTACATAAATTCGTATGTTAAATTTATATTATAATGTAAATTTATATTTATATATTATAAATTTATATACAAAACGATTAGGTTGATTATTAAATAATTGAAAAATATGTAGTCGGGAATTCAGATCAAGATTGGAATACAATGATTTTTGAAATTTAAAAAGTAAGCTTCACTTTCGTTTTAGGAATGAAACTTTTTCTTAGTAAAATAGCGATAAATCTTTATTTCGTGTATTTTAATTAATATATAATTCGGAAGGCGAAAGGTGTATCTATGTCTTTGGGAAAAAATTTTAATTTTCGCGCCAAAATATTGCACGATCAACCTCTCTTTCGATCAAAAATAACTTCATCAGAGAAGAAATATTTATGTACGAAATTTATATTCGTACATTAAATTTATATTATAATATAAATTTATATTTATATATTACATTATATTATACTTATATATTATAAATTTATGTGCAAAACGATTAGATTGATTATTAAACGATTGAAAAATATGTAGTCGGGAATTCGAGCGTGATTAGATCGTAGGAACACGAGCGCAACAACAATCGCGTAGAATTAAGCATGTGTGTCCCCGCCGACTCTAATCATAAGGAGCAATGGTGAATGAAGAGGGATCGTGGAATCGACGTGCACATACGCGCGAGCAAGCTTACGAGCGAAGGTAGAGGAGAAGGTAGGTAGGATGTAGGTCGTATATCAATCGGTTTATCTACTTGTCGACGCGTGTGGCCGACGGCACGTTATGTCGCGGCCGACAAGGAGAACCGGCGAGAGAGCTCGAGGAAGAGAAGGAGACAGGGGCAGACCTCCGCCTCTCTCCGTGTCCTTCTTTTTCAGCCCTGCCCTCTCTTCCTTTCTTATTTTCTTCTTCGCTTAACTCGCGGGGACACCGAGAAAAGCAAGTTTCAGAGCAAGGTAAGAGAGGGAGGAGGAGGAGGAGGAGGAGGAGGAAAAGGAAGAGACCGTGTTCAACTAATGTTCTTCCGTTGTCCCCTTTCCTCTTTATTGGACGGGCTTCTCACCTTCGTCGAGTCGAGGATATGGATCCAAGGGATATGTTCGATAGGGGTGAATTGTTTCCCGATTAAACGAATTGAAATGATTCCCTTTTCGCGCTTAAGGTTAAATTAACTCTGAGAAAAGAGAGAGAGAGAGAGAGAGAGAGAGAGAGAGAGAGAGAGAGAGAGAGAGAGAATAAGAGAGAGAAAAGGAAATAAAAGGAGGAAAGTTAATAGGACGAAGAGTGGACGAATGGAAGAGATATCCGTCTTCTTGTTTTATTTTATTCTTCAGACAGATATTATTTCGTTATTGTATAGTAATCGAAAAAATTGTTGGACGAAGAAGAGGAAGATCTTTACGGGAATGAGACGTTAACTTCGATCGAAAGATTGATTCACGCCGATTTTATATAGAAAGAATAAAACAATAGATGGAAAGACACGTGAAAGCAACATACTTATGAAGATTTTACGTTCTATCTAATGCTCGGGCAATTTTATAGGCAATTTCAACTATTTATAGTTGAAATATCACGTGTAACTCACAGCTGCCTCTGTAAGTAGATATTCTTTCCCTGTTATTATAAGTAATTTATACTCCATGCCATGGAGCATAAATTGCAAATCAATATTATTATTATCATTATTACCGGTATTATTATTATACATAGTGCTACCAATATACCGATGCAAATTTGACACGAATAGCGAAACAAAAATAAGTATCCTTCAACGTTAAAAATAGATAGGGAAGAAGAAAATGATCGTTCCCAATCAACATTTAGAATAGAAAAAAATGGCTTCTCTGTCATATCGACGATGACTTTTTTTTTTCAACGTTTCGTTTGTACGTTTGTACGTGTGTACGCGAATTCCGGATACGAATAACATATATTGGGAAAAAATTCGAAACCACTGAAATCACGCTTTACATCATCCCACGAAATGATACGCTTCGTTTCCCCCGGTATTAAATCTTCTCTCCTTACCATAAGAATACACCGCCTTCATAAATCACGCCTGATTACCCTGTCTTCGTCTGTCCGGATGCAAGGAAACGAGTTCCTTATTAATTACCCTCCGCATCAAAGCTTTCCCATTCTGTCGCTAATTGAGGACAGGGCCTTAACCCCCCCCCCCCTCGTTGACTTCTAAAGTTTCGCCTACCGCGTTTTCCTCGAATCTGTTTCCCGCGTTTTATGGCTATTCTCGCAGTCGTAAAACTATTTGCGGCTCTCAACCGCGATAATAACTCACCGACCATCGCGTTTCTCAATTAGGTAACGCGCGCGCGATGGCCGCTGGCTAACGTAATTTCGAATAAATCAGGCCCCACTTTTGCCGCCTACGGATCTACGTGGATCCTCGTAAACCTATGCCTATTTTGTTTATTTATTGTCTCTCTACGTCGGTGGGAGAATAACCTATGAAATTGCACGGAAGCGATGCATCGATAAGTTCTTTCTTTTTCTTTTTTTTTTTTTTTTTTTTTTTCTTTAGAATTTTTATACACGCGAAACACGAATGAAAAAATACGTTGCAGAGGAAAGAGAAATCCGAAAAATCCGTTGAAGAAATTAATTTTAATTATCAATTAATGGAGATAGAATTTTATTCTTTGTCCTGTCTTGTAATAAATAATAAAGTATTTGCAAAGGTATTTGAAATTTTATTATCAATTTTACTTTTACAGATTATAGAAATATTTAAAAGAGTCATGCTCACATATTGTGCATTATAATAATCAATTTGTTCAAATAGTGAATAAAAATTTATATGTATATGGAGAAATACGTACATAAGTATTAATATTCGAGAACGATTTCTCGCGAACCTGTATGGCGGGAAGAAAATTGATGGCGCGTTTTAATAGGACAGGATTTTATGTACCTACTCATATGATAATCATATTTAAATCATTCAATAAGTATTTTACAATCTATTCTTTTCTAATTTATGTAGATATATTTACTACCTGCTATTAATGCGACATTTAATATTAAAAAAATTAAGATTTTTTTTTTTCATAGATTAATAAAATCGATAATTCCGCTGCATTAGAATATAAAAATAATTTTTTCATTAAAGATATACATTTAGATGCAAATAATTTGCAACAATTCTCATGATTATCCTATTAAATTAAACTTTCTAGCATTACGTATTACTGCTTTATTAGCAAATTATATAAAGTTTAATATCAAATATCGACATATATTAGTTGAATTTGAAAAAAATATATAAATTAAGCAATAAAAAAAAATAAATCTGAAATAATAAACAATTTTTTATTATTTTTTATTATTTTATTATTTATATTTATGATAAAGAAAAACAAATTCATTGTATACTTTTCATTTATAATTTCACAATTAATTTATAATAATAAAAAAATAAGCAAGTATTTTTATGCGTTTATATGATTTTATGTATATTGTATGTACGTATATATAAAAGATAAAGAAAAAAATAGAGAACCTTCACTTTTATTTTACGATAAATGCATTTTTTTCCTAATTAGAGTGATAAAACTATAATATTTTTTAATTTATATTGTAATTTTCATATTTTAAATTCTATTTGTCTATTCTGTTATTTTATCGATATCGAATATTCTTAATTATTAGTCAGAATTATTTATTAAATCTTATTTCTTTATTTTTTCAATAAACTATTTTCTGCTGTTCTTTATTTTTTTCCTTTATTTCTCATATCACATCCATTTTATAAATACACTTCAATACAATATGTATTAATTTTCTAAGAAATATAAAGAAATAACTTTAAATACTTGAATAATTTTTATTATTATTACATATTAGAAGTATATATTTAATTATTATATTATTTATCATATAATAAACTTCTAATATTATCTTGTTAATCTAATTTATTAACAAGAAAAAAAAACGAAGCAAATATCGTAATAAAACGATCAAATATCATTTCTATTATTTTTGTCTTATAACCTCAAAAATTTACTATAAAAATATTCTTACAGAAAAACTTAAAATATATTTTTTAACTTGTGTTACTTTTATAGTCAGGATGTGATATAATAAATATCAAATTAAAAATTACCTTTATTAGAACTCTCCATAACAAGGTCTTAATTCTTCGAAACGAATAAAAATAAACACAATCAGACGACTCATAGATGCCATCAATCTATCGATGGTCGACAGATACATCGAATCCTGCGCGCGCACAAAATCACGTTTATTATATTTCAATTGTTCGTGACTGTAGTAGTCGATCGCGAGAAGCCAGGTGTGTATTTTATATTCGCTTTGTTCTGTCACTTTCTCCGACTGTTCGGAAAATCGTTTTCAAACTGAATGACGAGAATATTCAAAGCGTAGAAGCAACGAATACGCGGCAATGTCAACGATCCGTAATTTACCGTCACTGTTGCCCTCTCGTGCAGTCGTTTGCTTCTAATTTATGTGTTTTTAAAGACGCGTCTTTCGTGCCCCTTATGAGATTCAATTTTCGACGAATTCTATCTCACGTCGTATTACGTATCACATTTTACCAACACGGTAATCACGTTCTAATTATTCACTGAATTATATCAATTGTAAACACACACGTTCGTGGAAACGCGTCACATGCGCCTTTCGAAGAGACGCTTATTGCGCATGCGTTTACGCATGCGTATAGAATAAATTCAGTTGTCAGCTTATTGCTATTAAATAGTGAGAGTTTATAAAGTGTAAGTAAAAAATGTGAAAATTATAACATTTAGGATAAATGAAGAGCATTTTGGAATATCAGAAGACGACTTTGGTGAGTCATGTTTTATGTTTTATATAGTTTAGAAATAATTTTTGATATGAAAGCTGTTTTAAAAGTCTTGATAGAATTGCTACATTTACATGCTATAAATCTATAGTTTTAATTTTTATTTGATTATTGTTTAATAATTCATGTGATAAAATATATATTTGATTTTAATACATTAATAATTGCATACATTTAATATATTAATAATATATATATTTGATTTAATACATTAATAAAAGTAGGAAGTAAATATTCTTTGTTTTTAGTCTATATCAAATGTTTTATTAAAAATAATTAAAGCTAAATTAAAGAAATCTTTAAATATTTAAAAAAGATGTACATATATACATGTATATCATTGTCAATAACAAAATCTGTTTGTTTTAAATAAAATTCTTACGCAAACATTTATCTTCTATTATCATCAACAAGTTTTTGATGTTAACGGAACAAGTTTAATTACATTGGTCATTACTTTGTTTAATAATTTAATAGCTTACTTAATAGCTATTGTATAATTACTTTAATGTACAAATTTGCATTTTGAAGTAAATAAAAGTTTACTTTATTTCAAAATGGTGAAATTAGATGTATATAAACTTTTATAGTTAATAATATAGTTTGAAATTATTACTTTTAGATTTTTTATAAATGAAATTAATTGAAATATTAAAAAATATCAAAGTTTAATTATGTCGATACAAGTTTTGCTATCATTGATTCGATTAAACATTATTAAAAAGAAATAATAAAACATTTGGAATATAAATTTTTAGAAATTAAATGAGAAATTATTTTACTTTACTACAATTATCAATTAGCAAAAAATGTATGTATTTGCAATAAAATTCATTCAACTTTTAATAATTTTTAACTTAACTTTTACAAAAGTATATAGATAATATATTTTATTAAAACAAACAAGGAAAAAAAAGAATGGAATTTATAAAAGCTTCATAAAAAAATTACAAGTTAATTGTAATTTTCAAATCAGTTTTTATCAATTATTAATGCATAGGAGGTAAAAGCTATTACATGCATGCATCAATAAATCTGCAGCCTTGAATTTGAATAAATTATTGTATATGCATTTGCATAGCAAGGCAGACCGCTGATCGGTCGTCCCTTGAACACCTGGTACACATTCATTGAAGCACATAACATGCAAATATCGTTTGAAACACCAAAACAATACACGTCCACGCCCGGAATTTGCCGATGGCAATTTTGATCGTATAAAATTCTGTTCATGTCACTTTTATCAAAGTAAAACTTACAATATATGGATCAGAATTTGTCGAATGTTTTTAATATAACAACGTAAAATTTTAACATAAATTTTTCACTCTAAATAGTCAACTCGTATTATTACTTCATTCTCAATTAATTCAATCGAAAAAAATCTCCATAATCCATTTCAATAATTTAAACTATATAAGATCCTCTAGATGAAATATTTAAATTTCAATATCTAAAAAAAAAAAAAAAAATTACCTCTAAACACAATTCCTCCTTTCCACAATTAAACCCTTTCGCAAAATTTTAATCAAGAACAGTTAAGAACACGGTTGCCACCGCCTTCTTCTTCATCATCCGTTGATCCCTTCATTTTGTGAACGGGTACCCGATCAATGGGTAACGGGCCCCGTTACATCACAACGGAGGCAGGGATGCTTTGATCGCCATAAATACCGAAAAAAGTCTCTATATATCCCCGTGGATAATTATCCGAGGCGATTCCCTTTCTCGCGGGTGCCCTGGCGCCTATTAAAAGTTCGTTTTCCTGGACATGGTACGAGGGCGGTATGGCCACCGGTGCCCCTTAATTAAGGGGACCCCGTGTTATACGGGAATTTCCTCCGAAACAGTCCAACTTAAGCGGTATTTAATAACGTAACAATTATATGGTAGGCACTAGACTTTCGAAACCGCGTGGCCTGTCCAGGCCTCGTCTCGGCTCTATCTTCACCCTTCCACTTTCTTCCCCCTTCGGTTCCTCCCTTCGGACCCCCGTTTGATCGTCCGCGCCCTCATTCAAGGAAAAATCGATGCCAGGGACGTTTAAACGAATAAATTTTGCGTGATATCGTGGCGAAAAGAGATTTCACGATTCGATTGTATAGTCGAAGATTCTTATCTGCAAATTGTTATTAGAAAGAAATATTTAAAAAATGTATTTCTTATTTTGAATTTTTTAAAATTCATCTAAAATTAATCTAAAAATCTTAATATTTCTCGATTTATACAGAGGAAAACGAGTCTTAACAGTTTTTTTCACCGAGGAAAGTTTCATCAGTAGGCAAAATTTAAATGCAAAGCTGAATTTTTAAGAATCGGTTCCTACGAACGCATATACATATAATTGCTCGTCGATCCTAGCTCGCTGGCCATAAACGCGCAGGTCAAAGAGGGCGGCATACAATGAGGATGATGTTCAGGGATCGATGCCTGGATTCTCTCTAAAAAAAAAAAGTATATAAGTTTTAGCTTCTATCTAGCACAAAGAGATACATTGTGCACGGTCCAATCCCATGCTATGTTTTTCTTCTCTTCCTTTTTTGATTTTATGTCTTTCAAAGAATGTAATTATACGATTCCTCTCGAAATAATAATTAACTTAATCTCGTTTGAATTCGGATGAATCTGTACGATTTTCAGATTTTTTTAGTTTCGATTTTTGCATCAGAAAATAATTCCATAAAATATACACACATTTAAACTATATGAAAGAAGAAAAGGGCCTTTAGAAAATACATTTTACAAATTCCTAATCCCATTGTTAAAAATGGAAGATCTTACTAAACGAAATTACCGAATTCAACACGTTCGAAGCCAAATACCAAATCATTTCTCACAAAGATAAATTTACCAACCCCTCATTATTCCCTCTGTTAAAACCTTCACATTTCCTCTTCAAATCTCCAATCACCAAACGTACCAAACGTATCAAGCGTATCGATCCATCATCGAAACTCCACCTGGAGAACTTCTTCTCTCCAACAACCCTTCCCTTCTCCCCTCGCATCCCCCTTCCCTTTTCTTCTCTTCTCGGTAACAAAAAACCGCTAATCAAAAGGATGGAGCCAGGGCCCAAAAAGCCGTTTTAAATTCAATCGAGACAATTCCACGAAAGTATACGTTTCGAATCGTGAGGAAGTCATTTGTCACCCTTCATCATACCCTTCCACGCTATCCCCCCTCCCCTCCCCCTCCTCCTCTGTCGTCGTCCAGTCTTCCCCGTTATCGGGGAAACTCGGGAAAGGGGAAGGGGGACAGAGAAGAAGAAGAAGAAGAAGAAGAGAAAGAAGAAGAAGAAGAAAGAAGAAGAAGAAGAAGAAGAAGGGCAGCTCAGGGATCAATTTTCGAAATTATCGTCGGGTCTCTGCGAACGCGTATATAATTGGCCATTGATCGGTCCCGCCCAGTCCACCGCTCGTAAACGCGAGAGCCTCCGTTTTCGAGGGCTCGAGCCGTGCCCATTTCGGGGCCCTTCTTTCTCTCTCTCTGCTTCCCGAAAAAAATATTCGATCTATCCACCGGAACGTTCACAACGGAACACACAATATAACACCTAACGACCGAGGCTGGACCGCGGGCCGGCCAATTAAAACGTGGAAACGGCCAATTACCCCGACCGATTGCGACCGGTTACGACTACCCCCGGAAACGGAGCTCTGTGGTTTGCCCGTCTCGTGTTATGTTATTTTTCCTTTTTCTTTTTTTTTTTTTTTTTTTTTTTTTTCCTTTTCTTTTTTTCCCCGAGCCAAGAGCCTCCTCTCGCTTTCGACTTCTGTTCTCATGGGAGGGGAGGGGGGGAAGGATGGAAAATACGGATCTCGAGATGATGATGATGATGATGATGATGATGATGATGATGATTTTCTTCGTTTCGACGGATTGGGGATGGTTTCTGGGGATGGCGTTGATAGTGGTTCGATTGATTGAGATGTTACTTCTTTTCTCGAACGGATTGTTGTTCTTTGAGATGTTCTTTCGAATACTGTTATTCTATTCTCAAAGTTTTTGAGATAATTTGATTAGGAAAATTGATGAGAGAAGGGAGGAAATTGTTTTTCTATTTTAACATATCAGGACGTATCGATATTTCTTTAAACTTTTTTCAAAAGTTAAACGATCCAATCTTGGACATTTGACGCGGATTCCATTTTCCACGGGTAGAAACGGGTTTTTCAGAGAGCAGAGGTGTGGAACGTGTGAAAGAAGCCCGCGAACTTACGCCAGCGGAATGAATGTTTCGTTGGTCCCGAGGGCCCGAGGCGAGAAGAGTACAGTGGAAACAGGGAGGAGGATGGTTACTACACACCGGGCCGGTGGAATCGTGGGGCGTACCTGGTTTTTAGAGACGTTGCTCCCGTCGGGTCGTAAACATAGGGCGCCGGGTTACGAGCGGGCCCTGGCCCATTTTTCGAGAACGATACACTTCTCCGCGGAAGCTGCCCGAACATTCTTGATGAGGAAACACACTTTACCCCTCCTTCTCTCATTTTCTATCTTCCTCCTATTCTCAACATACTTTATAACGAAGAAATCGAGGACAAAATTTCTATTTTTATACTTGATACAAAGCATAGTTTCTTTAACAATTTTTTCGTACGTTTTGTTGATTCGAACAAACCTCTCCTCCTCTTATCAATTTTCTATTCTCTTCCTCCTATTCTCAACTTATGCTTATGAACGTGCTTTATAACGAAGAAATCGAGGACAAAATTTCTTATAAACGTGAATAAATTAGAAGATGAAAATATCCCTTTATCATACATTTCTCAAAAGAATAATTTCGAAATTGAATCGTGTCTCTATTTTTGTACTTGATACAAAGCATAGTTTCTTTAAAAATTTTTTCATACGTTTTGTTGATTCGAACAAACCTCTCCTCCTCTTATCAATTTTCTATTCTCTTCCTCCTATTCTCAACGTGCTTATGAACGTGCTTTATAACGAAGAAATCGAGGACAAAATTTCTTATAAACGTGAATAAATTAGAAGATGAAAATATCCCTTTATCATACATTTTTCAAAAGAATAATTTCGAAATTGAATCGTGTCTTTATTTTTATGCTTGATTTTTATACAAAGCACAATTTCTTTAAAAATTTGGTTTCAATTTTTTCGTACGTTTTATTGACTCGAACAAACCCCTCCTCCTCTCATTTTCTATCTTTCTCCTATTCTCAACATGCTTTATAACGAAGAAATCAAGGACAAAATTTCTTATAAATTGAACGAATAAATTAGAAGATAAAAATATCCTTTTATCATACATTTCTCAAAATATATATCTATTATTTTATTTATTAAAAATAGAGACACGATTCAATTTCGAAATTATTCTTTTAAGAAATGTATGATAAAGGGATATTTTTATTTCCTAATTTATTCACGTTTATAAGAAATTTTGTCAATTTCTTCGAGGAATAATTTTGAAATTGAATCGTGTCTCGTCAATTTTCTATTCTTTTCCTCCTATTCTCAATGTGCTTATGAACGTGCTTTATAACGAAGAAATCGAGGATAAAATTTCTTAAATTTCTTAAACGTGAACGAATAAATTAGAAGATAAAAATATCTTTTATCATACATTTCTCAAAATATATATATATATATATATTATTTTATTTATTAAAAATAGAGACACGATTCAATTTCGAAATTATTCTTTTAAGAAATGTATGATAAAGGGATATTTTTATTTCCTAATTTATTCACGTTTATAAGAAATTTTGTCGATTTCTTCGAAGAATAATTTCGAAAATTGAATCATGTCTCTATTTTTATACTTGATACAAAGCATAGTTTCTTTAACAATTTTTTCGTTTACGTTTTGTTGATTCGAACAAACCCCTCTTCCTCTTATCAATTTTCTATTCTCTTCCTCCTATTCTCAACGTGCTTATGAACCTGCTTTATAACGAGGACAAAATTTCTTATAAACATGAATAAATTAGAAGATAAAAATATCCCTTTATCATACATTTCTCAAAAGAACAATTTCGAAAAATTTGAATCGTGTCTTTATTCTTATACTTGATACAAAGCATAGTTTCTTTAAAAATTTTTTCGTACCTTTTATTGGACTGGAAAAACGAAAAGATTCCCTCAACTGTACGTGCGTGTAATCTATTCAATTCTGGCAATTTTCTGGCGCATCGATCGGTTAATGGGATTACCGATCGGGAGAGGTATCGGTGAATCGAGATGGAAGCCAGGATTCGATTTCAATGAATAGTGGCAGGGTCGTGTGAGTGAACTCGATTGTCGACTCGGGGTGAGTTGGAGGCGCGTAGAACTTGTGGGAGAGGTCAGAGCTGTCACTCAACCGGCCCGATGTGTCTAGCTACCCTCCCATTAGCCCCCCTCCCCCTCGTTAATTGCTAAATTGAAGGCAATTTCGACGGGCGGTTAATCGGAATTCGACGCAATATATCGCGCGAATCGAGACGCCCTGAAATCAAGAGAAGGATTACGTGGGATTTATGGAGGCGTCATTCGAGCCTATTCTCGCAAAAAATTCTTCGCGGAATCCCTTCGACGAACAACGCTCGACAACGCGCCGTGAATGATAGCCCTGTCGATCCCTGCTTCTCGACCCCTGCTCCCATAAAAGTGTCGCGAACAAATAAATATATAGTTTTCCATTTTTCACCTTCACTTTTAATTTCATTATTTTAAAACACATATACATATATCACAATCAAAAATTATAAATTATAAAATATACCCGTAAGACCTTCCCTTAAACTTCCATTAAAGTACGATCAATTTCGCCCGAGGAAACACCTTTCCCATTCTCCTCACAAAACAGAACCACCCACCAAGCTTGCACCACCCTCGCTCGAACGATACATTTTTCTCAGATTTTCCCGTTTTCCGCTTCTTAAACGAGGATTGCCACCATTGAAAGCCGCAAATTGTCCCGTAACAGCGACACAAAGTGACTAGCAGTCTCTCGAAGGCACAATAGGCGACAATAGACGAGGTGGTCGAGGATGATCGTTTCCCGAAACGGAAAGAGCGGAGAGAGAAAGAGAGAAGGAGGAGGAGGAGGAGGTGGAGGAGGAGGAGGAGAAACGGGTCTCTTTTTCACGCTGGATGACCTTAACATCGGCACGAGAGCTAGTTTCGTGGACAGGTAGATAGGTAGGTAGCTGATACTCAAGTGCAACAATAGCCTTCCTCCTCTTCTCGATCCTGTGAGAGTGCTCGTTCTCAAGGATTCGAGAGGTGGATCTCGAGAGCGGTAAATAGGCGAGGATAATTCAGGTAGGGCTTGTCCGGGGAATACTTGTCCACGGTGTTGACTTATTGGAGTATTCGAAGTGACGATCTAGGAGGGAGATAAATGGGAAGAGGAATATCGAAGGCTCGCTATACCTGGCGGCCACGATTCTCTCTCTCTCTCTCTCTCTCTCTCTAGCCACGATTTGCATGATTCATTAATTAGATTCTGACACGCTTGTCTTAACAGGGGCTCGAAATGTCAGAGGCGGCTTTGTAAGTCGGGAAATCGATTCGTTCTGTCGGTCCCCTGCGGCCCGATCTCTGCGAATTTCACGTAGTAGAATTAATGCAATTAATCGAGAGCTCGTCAAACGGATGTTCGATCGTCGTCCTCACTTTGTTAATTTGAATTTCGATGGAATTGTTTCGCAACAACCTTGTGATTATTAATTATGAAGGTATGAAAAGATGCTTTCTAAAAAAAAAAAGAAAAAAAAAAACATTTATATTTATTTCGTTCTCCTTTTCTATTTTTAAATTTCTATTTTTACAATATTTATAAATAAAGGAAAATGGCACTATGATAATTTCACTATGATATGTTAAAATTATCAAAACTTATTAACAAAAATCTGTCCAACGCATAAAGTGATTAATCAAAAGGGTTTGGCCATTTTTGTGTTCACCGTGAAAGGGTCCTTGTCCAACAGAAAGCTTTTACAAGTCGATAAAGGTAAAACGACGCAAATTATCGAAACATCGCGGCTTCTGCCTGTTCAACTTCCATTCCGCTGAGATGAATAATGATGCACGGTTTATCTCAAGTGTCACCGCTGTAGGTGACAAAATGAGCTGTGGTTCTCCACCAAACTTGCCTACCATATAACACGTCTCGTCTCCTAACGCTTCATCGAAACGTTGTATCGTTTGTACCTCGATTTTTCTTTTTTTTTTTTTTTTTTTTTTTTTTCTCTCGTACACCAACTTCTGTCTTTTATTTCGGCCTTCGAGGCAGAAGTCGAAGCGTAAAGTGTATTTCCACGAATATTTTAACGCCTATTTTCATCACAACAAGTTTCACAATGGCCGGTAGAAAACGGTAGAAAGCTCGAAAAGCATCTCTAGAACAAACGTTCTTTTTCCTTCGTTCTTATTCGATATTATTCGGATGTTTCGCCGCGTCAAGAGGCGAAATCTCGTGAAAAAAGAGGTGAACGATGGGCCACGAGGCGGGGACACTCCGGCCGGCTACCGTGCGGTTCATCGACGGGGGGCCTGTCGTTCCGTCCTTCCGTTCCCCGGCCACCTTTTGATCGCCAGTTTTTCGGAGGAATTCGACCACAAAAGGTCGTTAGCGGTGGCCACGTTTGAAAGAGATACGCCGTGGCTTGCTACCATCAGTGCCCGTGACAAATTTCTGAAATCGCATTCGGGGCTGAATAGGGTCAAGGAGCGCACCGTGGTCGTTTTAACCGACCGATGGTAATAGAAACTTAATGTGCCGCCGATTTAGGGTTTATGTGGGTCGTATAGGTGAAGGTTCCAGAGTTTCTGAACCAGAGAGCTTGGTAGGAGTAACTGTCTGCTGAGCTTAAACTGCTGTTAAAGAAACGCGGAGTAGAAAGTTTTTTCCTCTTTTTATAGTTTATAGTCCTTCCCTTTCCTTCTTCGAATAATCCTTCGAATTACCTAACGCCTTCTTTATCAAATTTACAAAATCGGCAAAACCCTATCCCACGTCAAACGTCTCATTATAGAAGAAAATCAAAAATCTCGCCTCTCTCTCTCTCTCTCCATCCTGAATTCTCCCTCGTCACGAGTTGCAACACGCGAGAAATTACAATGCACAAATTAAGTAATCCTGAACGACGACCTCACCACCACCCCATCGAATCTATTCACCGTGTTCGCGAAGAGGGATGCGCCATACGAAAGGAATAAACGAAGGAGTGGAATGAACGGTGGATGAAGAAATAAAGAGCGGAGGCTGGAGGTTGGAGATAAAGAAGAGAGGGGGAGGAAATGGAGGATAAGGGAAGAAGAGGAGAGAGAGAGAGAGAGAGAGATAGGTGATGCGAGTGTCTCTCGATTCGACGGCGCTTCAAAGGCGGCCGAAGAAATAAAAACTCGGCTCTCGCGGGCCCTGTTGGCAGAAAAAGGAAAGGGGAAGCCCGCCTCCAGGGAGAACCCCGAGTGAACCCTCCTCGTGGACACGCCGCCATAATAGGCGGCGTCTTTACGATTAGCATTGTGAGTCTCTCGATGAATGTGATTGTTGTCTAAGCGGGGCCCTGTCGTCCCGTATACCGGCGTGGCCGGGGAGATGGGGCCCTAAGGGACCCACAAGGACCTCGTGCTGGGCCCACAATGCGCGCAGCTATGCCAAGCACGCGTCCCTTGTGTTGCGTGAGCGCGCGCGCGCTCGCTCGCTCGCGCGACCTGCGTGCCTATATTTATAATGCATTATTTACAACTACAAGGGCTCGGTATTCCTCTTGCTTCCTCTCCTCTCGGACACGACCGCTCTGTCCTTTGCTCGGAAATCGTCCGACCGACACCGTGTCTTCTCCTCTTTTATTCTCTTCTTCCATTTTTCTTCTCTCTCTCTCTCTCTCTCTCTCTCTCTTCTTTCTTGCCGTTGGATTTTTTTCTCTTTTTCTTCGTAAGTTTTTGTTTCTCGTTACATTTGACATTTATTTTCACAAAATATCAAATGTCGATGGTGAGTTTATAAAGTTTAATATTTTCGTATATGCACAACAATGATGATTATTTATCGGACAATCGACTTAGACGAAATGAGATGGACGAAGCTGTCTACTTATGTCTTCATCACTTTTGCGAATGTATCAATTTTATTTTACGTTATCTCATGATAGAAGAATTGAGTAATCAACCGAGTTCCAAAATTTAACGAACGGGGAAGGAGAAAAAAATTGGTTAAAACCGCGCTATTGTCCACATAGTTCCCTCTACAACACCATCCATCCATCCATCCATCCATCCATCCCTCGTCTTCTCTGCTCCGTAACTCCTCCTAAGGACGACGGCGTTGGGCCCTCGCCCAGGCATTGTCCTTCGATCCAGCCCTTTCCTCTTCCCTCTTCCTTCACCCTGTCCTCCCGTCACGGCACACGTGCCCGATTTAGCATGGTACACCTCGCCATCTTGTACGGTCCCGGGATACCTCCCGTTCGATCCCCTTGGGCTTCGTCAGTTCCAACGACGATTCCTCTCTGCTCGTGGGCCAACCACTCGATTGAGACAACGATTCGGACGCGGTCCTCCTCTCGATGATCGATCGATCTTTGGGGAGGGGGGGAAAAATGTTATCTCGCGACCGATCCAACCACCGACACCTTCAACGCACGCTCTCGATGAGGAGGAGGAGGAGGAGGAGGGCCACGAGAAAGCTTGGAAAATATTGTATTACCTGCGGGCCGACCGTCTGTTGGCTGTAGATCGCCGGTGATAACGGTAATAGGCTTTTAAAATGTTTATACTCGCCGGGACTTCCGTCGGTGTGTTTCGCCAATAACGGACGACCTTTCGTTTACCGATACGTGGTCCGATTTTAGAGGTAGGAGAGTAATGGAAATTGAGAGATGGATCGTAATAGAATCGATTATTTTGGTTGATTTTCTTTCGAAGATGAGAAAGATGGTTTCTTTTTTTTTTTTGAAGATTCCAAATTATTCCAAATTATAAAAAAAAAAAGAAAGAAAGAAAAAAAAGAAAAAGATACGGAATCTTTTATTGATAAAAAGAATGGAAAAAGTACAGATTGATGCAATTAAATTTTATTTTACTCGAGAGTGATTGTAACGGTGCCTCTGACGGTCTTATACCGTCCCTGAAGAGAAGTTAAAGAGAAATGTTGAAGAATTATTTACACTAATACGCGAGTTATGGGAGTGTAATTAGAATTGATTATTATCGAAGAAATTTCCATACGAAGGAAGAAGAAGGAGGAAAAAAATTGAATAATTAATGTAACGAAAAAACATAAAAGAAAATTTGAAGAGAGATTTATAAGGCTTTAAGCCGAGGCGTATATATGTTTTATAATATATACGCGCAAAGGTGTGTTTGAAGAACAGAAAGTCCTGGTGTTCATCGGGTTTGTTAATTACGCAAACGTTTCATCCTTTCGTTTTACAATATTTTTTCCTGGCCATCATCTCGGTTTTCACGGTGGAATAACAGGAAACGTGGCGTGGCACAAAGTGGATACGTTACTACGGCGTTTCGTCGTATTTCTATTTAGTATGCACGGTCCATCGAGAGAGGAAAGCCACTAAATTCCGCTCGTACTGTCGTTTATAAACGAATGTACGGGCATGAAAACCGACACTCACCTATGCTCGTAACATCTTCTCTGTAAACTTAAACTCGTCGACCAACTTCCACGTGTCGAAAGTGCATTGTGTTTAACGATACACCTATTACTTTCCAATATGAACGGTTCACTTCCGGCTGAGAAATTATGGATTTCTTAATAAACCTTGCAACATGGAAAATTTCTCGACGAGTTACGATTATATTAATTACGTTGAATTTCAAAATTTACGCCAATGTAAATACACTCCCGAAATTTAAAAATCTCTCGGCTCGAATCCGAATTTGAACAATTCTTTTCTTCCACAATATTTTTTACTCTTTATCAACGAGCTTTGTCTCGATCGAAAAACGCAACACCCTCCTTCCGAAGAGGAAGTCCTTCGACGACTTCCGCGTGCGGTCGAATGGGCCACGTGCACCGCGCACGCGCGAAATAAATAAATTGGCGGACGTTTCAACTGGCGTTAATTATCGTCACGCAGAGGCAACGCAAGTTTCACGTGACAGACACGAGGATGCACAAGGAAGAACGAAGGAAGAAGAGAAAAGTAGAGGAACTGCTACAGGCTGGGTGGCCGTCGCCTCTCAGATCCTAATCTTCTGGTTTACGGGGTCTTGCCCTTCCTTCCTCGGATCTTGCCCACCTTACCCACGTATTCATCCCTCACACTTTCCTTTCCCTTTTCCTTTACTTTATCGCGAACAACCCCCTACTAGTTAATTTAACTTTCTTGTCGGACAGATATCCCCGTGTTTACCTCGATTTATCTTCTTTGCCCGTTTGCTGGTCCTTTAACACCACCACTTCTGTTGCACTTCGAAATTGACATAATTCTAGACGCTGCTAGGGACATTTTGACAGGAAAAAAAGAGAGAAATAACCGTCTCTTTGAGGACTCAATAACAATAACTGGAGTAACAATTTTGTTGTAATTTTAGTGCCGCTAATAAAAATAAGCCGCTTAGAAGGTACTTTTCTTTTTTTAGGTTATGAAATTCTAACCTAACCTCTTTCTTCCTTTTTTTTTTTTTTTTTAACGAATTCTTGGAACGTAGCGCGAACGTGGCAAACGCTTTGTACGAAGAGAGACGCGTGCATTCGTACACAATGTGAATACAGTTATTCCCGCGTAATTAAAGTCGGTGACAGGTGGTAGGCGAGGCACTGATGGATGCCGGTGACGCGGTTAAGTATCAATTAATCGACACAGCGAGAGATAAATTGATTTACGACCGTTTCCCAGCCGTTTCTTCCCTTCAAACGTGCTGGATTCTCCATTGTCTTGCAATTTAAATCCGAAGATTAAAGCGACCGCGAATGAATGAATTATACAGCGCCAGTTACGATTTCTAATTCGAACACGCGAACGCGTCTCGTCGTCTCCTCCCTCGCCGCGTTTTACACGTGTTAAAATTTCCCTTCGACGCCGCTCAACCTTTAATAATTCACTCTCGCAACGGTGTCGAGGCCCCCTCCCTCCCCTCCCCCATGTTTCTTTCATGAGATCGTTTCGCAACCTCCTCTTCCCGACGACGAGATCAAATGAAAGTTGACATTCATCTACGCCCGCCGATTTATAAAAAGTTCGAGGGACGATATTTTTCCAACGAATTAATAATGAATTTTACCAATGAATTAATAATGAATTTTGAACCAACCATGTTAATAATCTTGAAGATTGTTTTATTTTCCACGGATTTTTCGTTCTTCTTTAGAAGATTGGTCGAAAGGGAAGGAGAAAAGGAGAAAAGGAAAAAGAGAAGGGAATCGTTTCCTCCTCTCCTAAAACAAACGTAAAAACGAACGACGAAAAATCAACCAGCGACCACCGCGTTGAGAATCGAAGAAAGGGGGGAGGGGGAGATCCGAGGAGGAGGAAGAGAGGCGAGATTTTCGAGGTGGTCCGAAGGTGGATATTGGGAAACGCTGCGGGTCGAGCGCGTCCGTCTTTCTTCTCGTTCACCTTCGCAGCGATGCATCGCCTTTTCCTCCCTCTCCCCCCGGGGAGAGGAGCAGTTCGAGGTGGCCCGTTACGTGCGCCACGTGGAAGAAGGTAAAAAGACGAAAGGAAGGGGGGGGAGGAGGAAAGAGGGAGAAGAGAGAAAAGGGCGAGCTGGAAGGACCCAGTACATCGTTGGAGGATATTTGCGCCGAAAGAGGCATGAACAGCAGATTGACGGGCGACCACCCGGGCCAGAATGGGTGTTGCGTGGTCCTCGAACGAGCGACACAACCTTCTCCCCCCCCCCTCTCCCCTCCCCGTCGTTCTTCCCTCGCCCTCGCGATTTCGTCCCTGTCGCGCCTCATTGTCCAGGCAAGAAATGCGCCCGGCTTAACGACGTCCACTCGCGTCTTCGGTAGGTCTCGTTTCCAACCAAACGACTCTTTTATGCGACGTCCACTCGCGTCCTACACTGGCTGCCTCGCGCTGCCACGCACGTTTTCCTGCGAGGAAACTGCAGGGGCAACTCGCGCCAGAGCGCTCCCTTCGAGAGGAGGGATGACAGATATGTCGCGCTCCCTTCTCCGCGTTTCTTTAAGTTTAGAGGTAGGAATTTTAGGGTATCGAAGGATAAGGTGATTTTTATCGTTCCCCCCCCTCGTAATATATTTACGTGTGAACGAGAACGTGGAAATAAAAAGTGAATAGACGGAATCTATCGTTCGTAAATGTCAATTTGTAACATGCTATTGTTTTGGATAATTGATTAAGGATGATTGATATCGTGGGGGGATGATGCTCGTGGAAGAATATTTGTTAATTTCAGATTAAGGTGTTTTTTCTTCTTTTTCCTTTATCCCTTTCTTTGTCGACACTGTGAAATTCTAATTGAGAGAAAAATACGAACGGGCACATTATATAATTCGGACTTAGTTTTACACTTAGTATATTTTCACATCATTTATTAGAAAAATTAAGATCCTTTTTTTTTTTCTTTCTTTATCGTTTCTTCGTCAACATTGTGAAATTTTAATTGAGAGAAAAATATAAACGTTTATTAATTTAGTTTCAGATTAAGATCTTTTTTCTTCTTTTTTCCTTTATCCCTTTCTTTNATCGTGGGGGGATGATGGAAGAATATTTGTTAATTTCAGATTAAGGTGTTTTTTCTTCTTTTTTCTTTATCCCTTTCTTCGTCGACACTGTGAAATTCTAATTGAGAGAAAAATATGAACGGGCACTCAAACTCAGTTTTATACTTAGTGGTTTCTCATCATTGATTACAGAAAAATTAAGATCCTTTTTTTTTTTTTTTTTTTTTCGTTTCTTCGTCAACATTGTGAAATTTTAATTGAGAGAAAAATTATAAACGTTTATTAATTTCAGATTAAGGTCTTTTTTCTTCTTTTTCCTTTATCCCTTTCTTTGTCGAGACTGTGAAATTCTAATTGTATAATAATAATAATATACTATATTATATTTATATTATATTATATATATTATATTTATATTATATTATATTATATTATATTATATNAGACTGTGAAATTCTAATTGTATAATAATAATAATATACTATATTATATATATAGTATATTTTATTTGCATCATTGGTTATAGAAAAACTAAGATCCTTTTTTTTTTCTTCGACATTGTGAAATTCTAATTGAGAAAAATACGAANACGGGCACACTGTATAATTCGGACTTAGTTTTATACTTAGTATATTTTCACATCATTTACAGAAAAACTAAAATCCTTTTTTTTTTTTTTTGTTTATCGTTCCTTTGTCAACATTGTGAAATTTTAATTGAGAGAAAAATATGAACATTTATTAGTTTCAGATTAAGGTCCTTTTTCTTGTTTATTCATTTCTTTGATACTATAAAATTCTAATTATATAATAATAATAATATACTATATTATATATATAGTATATTTGTGCATCATTGGTTATAGAAAAACTAAGATCCTTTTTTTTTTCTTTATCATTTCTTCGTCAACATTGTGAAATTTTAATTGAAAGAAAAATATGAACATTTATTAGTTTCAGATTAAGGTCTTTTTTCTTGTTTATTCGTTTCTTTGATACTGTGAAATTCTAATTGAGAGAAAAATATAAATGGGCACCGTACAACTCGAATTCAATTTTATACTTAGTAGTTTCTCATCATTAGATAAGGTCATCATAAGATCCTTTTTTTTTTTGTTTATCGTTTCTTTGTCGAGATTCTAATTGAGAGAAAAATAATGAATGGGCACTATACAACTCAGTTTTATACTTAATAATTCCTCATCATTGCAGAAAAACTAAGATACTTTTTTTTTTGTTTATTCATTTCTTCGACATTGTGAAATTCTAATTGAAAGAAAAATATTTCAATTATATTTTTAAATTATAATTGAAAGAACGGGCACACCATATGACTTGAACTTAGTTTTATACTTAGTAGTTTCTCATCATTGGTTACAGAAAAATTAAGATCTTTTTTCAATTTTATATTTAGTATATTTTCGCATCATTGATTACAGAAAAACTAAGATTCTTTTTTTTATCATTTCTTCATCGACACTAAGATTCTAATTGAGAGAAAAATACGAACCGCCACACCGTAGAATTCGGACTTAGTTTTACAGAAAAACTAAGATCTTTTTTTTTTTTTGTTTATCGTTTCTTCATCAATACTGTGAGATTCTAATTGAAAGAAAAATACGAATGGACACACCATATGACTTGGACTCAGTTTTATACTTAGTTTATACTTAGTAGTTTCTCATCATTGGTTACAGAAAAATTAAGATCTTTTTTCAGTTTTATACTTAGTATATTTTTGCATCATTGGTTACAGAAAAACTAAGATTCTTTTTTTTGTTTATCATTTCTTCATCGACTCTGAGATTCTAATTGAGAGAAAAATACGAACCGCCACACCGTAGAATTCGGACTTAGTTTTACAGAAAAACTAAGATCCTTTTTTTCTGTTCATCGTTTCTTTTCGATCTTCTCCTCGACACTGTGTGAGATTCTAATTGAGAAAAAAATATGAACGAACGCACCGTACGACTCAGACTCAGTTTTATATTTAATATATTTTCGCATCATTGGTTACAGAAAAATTAAGATCTTTTTTTCAATTTTATATTTTCGCATCATTGATTACGATTAGAAAAACTAAGATCCTTTTTTTCTGTTCATCGTTTCTTTTCGATCTTCTCCTCGTCACTGTGTGAGATTCTAATTGAGAGAAAAATATGAACGAGCACACCGTACGACTCGGAGTACTCAGTTTTACACTTATACCAATTTCGCATCATTTACGATTACAGAAAAGCGAGCGCGACGAGTGACATCTTACGTGTATACATCTTGAATCAACTCGAAGAGGGGATCGCGGTGAAGAGAGCCAGGAGTCAACTACTAGGAAACTAGATCGTGGCTAACCTGCGTGGTCACCGGTCGGAATCGTAAAACCGGGAAATTTACCATCGTGATAAAAGTCGAGAATTTATCATCGTCTCGGTGTTTAAATTTTTTATTACGATCTTAGTTGCCGTTAAGAGCCATAAAGCTGTTTTATACCGTGGCCTTTTATCCCGTTTCCCGACTCCACCGCCCCGGTCACCGAAGCTCCTCCTCGCTCGCTCCTCGTGAAGGAAGGAAGGGATCGATCTCTCGAAACGCGATTTCAACCCCCGTCGCCAATTTAAATTCCTTATCACTCGCAGCCTTAATTGCTACACCCAGAGGAACTCGTAAACTTGTACTACACCGTGTGAAGCGCAGCTCCTCTCTCCCTCTCTCTTTGTCTTGTTTTCGAGAAATTCTATCGGATGGCGATAGGCTCGAAACCGTCTTGTATTTCGCGTTTATCGTTGTACGTACAGAGGCATCCCCCCCCTTTTTTCACGTGTTTATCGTGTAGGGTGTGCGAGTTTACGACGAACAGATGGCCGCCAGGAGGCCGCGTTGTTTGGGCCTAGTTTACAACCTCCTGTCCCGTTTGACGAATTCTCATCCGCGACAATGTTGCCGAAACCTGTTGTTGTCCATCAACGGGTTTTATGAATTAATTGCGGCCGTATATCAGCGCGATGTTATTTCTCCTTTAAATCGTCGGACGGTAGTTTCGCAAGTTTTCGTTCCTTTTTATTATTATTATTATTTTCATACCGGTATGAAAATAATAAATAATAAAATCTCATCGATTGTCTTTCGTTACGTCGTCGTTATTTTTCTTACGAATCGAATCGAAAACGAATAATTAATCTTGGGGTTTGAAAATTTAAAAGAGGGAAGAAAGAGAAGAGACAACGGTCGCAACGGAGGAGGGATCGAGAGGATCGATTCGCCTCGCTCGCGGCGAATTCTCTCACGATTTGTCTGGAAAGTGGGTGATCTCGATTTCAGCTCGTAATAGGGGCATCACGGCCGGCCCATCTATCCGGATTTGTCCCTCGCGCGGGACGCGTTCGCCTTTGGCGGAGAGAGAGGAAGAGAGAGCGAGGAACCAGTTCGTCAAATTTTCGGGCTGATCGAGTGCACGAACGATAAAACGTTGAAAGGACGAAAGGCGCATTGGACGTTCTATCTTTCTCCTTTTCTTTTCTTTTTTTTTTTTTTTTTTTTTTTATTCTCTTTTCAGACGAATTATTATGGTTCTTTGTTTATGAATTGATTGTTTGCTTCTCAATATCAATTTCAAATTTATGTTATGTGATTGAATAGTTTAATCTTAATTTTCTTACTTTATTTAACTCAATGATCCATCGATCTTTCTAAACAAGAAGAAATAAAATTAAAAATTCTGAATAAAAAAATTCCAATATTTTTGAGCTTGAATAGAAAAGGATATCTCAAACGTGTAATGGTTGCAAGAATAGATATTCTTTCATAGTTGCATGAATAGATATTCATCAAACGTCTCGTAGTCTATTTTCAGAAGGTCTTCGAATTATGCATAATTCCTTCTTGGATACCAGAGATGTGTGAAAGTAAAAACATTCTTCGTCGATTTTGATACACCGCTTCCTCGTTTTCTCAATATCAATTTCAGATTACGATTAACTTTTTGACAATTTATATTGAATATAAACGAGATTCATTCTATTATTAATTCTTTTTAATAAGTTTACTATTTCTCGACATTTCCATTTTTTAAACTGAAAAAAAAAATAAAGCAATATTCTCAATCTTCGATAAACAAGGATATCATCAAATATATAATGATCGCAAGACATCAAAAAGATATCCGTCAAATGTGTCATGTTCTCTTTTCAATCTTCGAATTATGTACATTTTTGGATACATAAAGATATGTGAAAGTAAAGTGAAAACATTTTTCATCGATTTTGACAATTTATATCAAAACAATTTTATCTCTCTACTTTATGTAATTCATCGATCTTTTTAAACAAGAAATAAAACAAAAGGAAGATTGAAAAAAATACTCTCCAACATTCTTTCTATCTTGAATAAAACAAGAATCGACCATCAAATATCTCGTATTCTTTTTTCAGACAGTCTTCGAATTATGCACACTTTTGGATACACAAAGATACGTGAAAGTAAAACATTTTTCATCAATTTTGACAATTTATATCGAACAATTTTATCCAATCTCTTTACTTTATTTAATCCATCGATCTTTCTAAACAAGAAATAAAACAAAAGGAAGATTGAAAAAAGAAAAATATTCTTCCCTACATTCTTAATCCTGAATAAGACAAGGATCGACCATCAAATATCTCATATTCTCTTTTTAGAATGCCCACTTTTGAATACTTTTGAAAGTGAAAACGTTCCTCATCGATCTTGACAAACTTTTTTGACAATTTGTACCGAATATTATAATATACTTTATTATAACCCAATTATCCCACTTTCTAAACATGAGACAAAACAAAAAAATCCTAAAAGAAGATTGAAAAAATAAAAATATTTTCCTACATTCTCAATATCCTAAATAAGACAAGGATCGACCATCAAATATCTCATATTCTCTTTTTAAAATGCACTTTTGAATACTTTTGAAAATATACTTTATTATAACCCAATTATCCATCCTACTTTCTAAACAAGAGACAAAACAAAAAAATCCTAAAAGAAAATTGAAAAAAGAAAAATATTTCCCTACATTCTCAATATCCTAAATAAAATCGATCATCAAATATCTCATATTCTCTTTTTAGAATGTCCACTTTTGAATACTTTTGAATACTTTTGAAAACGTTCCTCATCGATCTTGACAAACTTTTTTGACAATTTGTACCAAATATTATAATATACTTTATTATAACCCAATTATCCATCCTATTTTCTAAACAAGAGACAAAACAAAAAAATCCTAAAAGAAGATCGAAAAAAGAAAAATATTTCCCTACATTCTCAATATCCTAAATAAGATCGACCATCAAATATCTCATATTCTCTTTTTAGAATGCCCACTTTTGAATACTTTTGAATACTTTTGAAAACGTTCCTCATCGATCTTGACAAACTTTTTTTGACAATTTGTACCGAATATTATAATATACTTTATTATAACCCAATATTCATCCTATTTTATTATTATATTATTATATTTATTATCCATCCTACTTTCTAAACAAGAGACAAAACAAAAAAATCCTAAAAGAAGATCGAAAAAAATACACTCTCGTTCCTGAAAATGAAAACAACAAGGATCGATATCCGGAACGTATGCATAATGCTCGGTCGCAAGTCGCGAGCCGAGATATCCTCGCCGAAAATCCACGCGCCCAGATCCACGAGAGGAGGAAACCCCCCTTTCCTCCCTCCCTCCCCCCCCCCTCCCCTCGTGTCCGCGCGCTCGTCTGCCGGTCGTCGCACGTGTGGTCCAACCGGCGTAGATCTAGTCTCTTGTCACGGATACGGCGTTCCTCTTCGTTCCACAGCCCCGCTAACGTCGCCCTCTGTCTCTGTTCCGGCCGTGTTATCTCGTATTCTTCCGATCTTCCTACCCCGTGTTTCGTTCCTGACGCTCGGGTTAGCTTCGAGAAATCGCGTGGGCAGGTAATCGAGTAGGCCCCTCGCGAGAATTTAAGATCGTCGTATCCAGGCTCTTGCGCTTAGGCCTCTCTCAGGCCACGTTGTCGCGAGATTAAGCGGCTCGCTCTCTCTCTCTCTCTCTCTCTCTCTATCCCTCCTCTTCTCTCGCGGGGTGGACGTCCACGCACGGACGTCTCTCGCCTCTCCCCGTCTGAATCCGTCTTTCGGAGGATTCTACGGCGGTGGATCCAATATATAGGTGGAAGAAGGTGGCGGACCCTTCGATCGCTCGCTTGTTTCCCAGTCAACGCGGAGATAAGGAAGTTATTAGGTGTTGGAGAGGGGTCCCTGATATGGTTGGTTTCTTCTTCTTCTTTCTTTCTTCCTTTCTTTCCTTCGCTTTAATCTTTGTCTATTAAGGGCGCGCAAGGTTGAGATTCGTCTTAGCTACTCGGTAGATACGTTTTTACGTAGCTTGGTTGGTTGCTGCAATTTGCTACCCGATTTACGAATTTCTTTTAATCGTTACGTTGATTAGAAAAAGGAAAAGAAGAATTCTTCAACGAAATTCGTCGCGATTTTGTGAAACTAATCCAAGAGGATCGAATGGAGATCGAAACGTGGGCAACACGTCGATGAGCAAAAGTTTTCCCTCAACCGTCACTCCCAATCTTCGGATGCGCTTCTCAGCTGGCTTACCGTTATCTCGATCGAGCTGACAAAACGTCAGCGGGTTCCCTTCTTGACCGGTTGCAAAAAGCACCGTTTGACGAGGGTGACACCAGAGGATATCGGGCTCGATCGAGTATACATAATACTCTCGCCCTCTCTCTCTCTCTCTCTCTCTCTCTTATTCCCTCGTCGACGACGATGCATCGTCTTTCTATCTTTTTCCTCGCGTGTGTGGAGGATCGTCTCCAGAGAGAAGGTGGAGAGAGAGAAAGAGAGGTCGAGAGAGAAAGAGGGAGGAAGGGAGACGAAAAAAGAGGGGAAAAGAAAAAAGAGAAAAAAGGGAAGGAGGGATCGTCGTTGGTGCGCTCGTTCCACGAGGATTACAGGTTTGCGGAGAGATCAAGATCTGAGCTTTTTTGGTGGTGATCGGATGGACGGATGGATGGACGAGAGCGGACCGGACGGTTCCCACACGCCGCTTAATTGATCGATTCGAAAATCTTGGTGATCACTCCGAGGATCTGCTCGAGCATTTGCTCGTAGATCGTGTCCAGATCATCCTCCTTGGGCCCGATCTTTACCCACCGACCGAATTCTCTCCCGGGAGTATAATAAAATTCCTTTCGCCCTCCTTTCGTTTTTGCAGAAACTCTTGGTTGGTTGGTTGGTTGGTTTTTCTTTTTCTTTTTTTTTTTTTCTTTACAAGAGATTATTATACAAATTGGAATTATTGAAAAATCTTGGGAATATTTCAATATTTTGTAAAATAAAAGTAATGGGGTTGTTAAGAAACATTGGATAGAATGTATCTATAATGGGAGGAAAGAGATTTTAATGATAAATGCAATTTGAATAATCTAATTTCGGTGATAACACAGGGATATCTATAAAGATATTAAAAAAGAAAGTATATGAAAATTTTTATCAATGATTTTTACAACGTTTCTGAAACATAAAAATTTTTCTCTCAAAAAGATAACGCTTATTCGAAACTTTGAAACTAGGTAAAAATTAAATAGAAAGAGGATTGATGGAGGAGAATTATTAGAGGATTAATCTTGCATTTTGTAGACGGAAAATAAATATAACGGGGTTAAGAAATATTGGATAGAATGTATCTACAATGGGGAAAAATGGGATTGTAATAATAAATGCAATCTAAACAGAAGCTTTGGTATAAACGATATTATTCTAATGTTGGTGATAATACAAGAATAAAGATATTTAAGAAAAGTGTATGAAAATTTTTACCAATGATACAACGTTTCCGAAACATAAAAATTTTTCTCCCAAAAAGATAACACTTATTGAAACTTCGAAACTAGGGAAAAATTAAATAGAAAGAGAAATAGTGGAAGAGAAAGGTTTCTTCTTTTTCTTTAAAATTCTTCGGTCAGGAACAAATTAGAATCATTAGATGATTAATCTTGTGAATATTGCATTTTAAAAAAATAAAAATAATAGAATTGTTAAAAAAAGAATAAAATAAATGCAATCTAAACAGAAACAAACAGAAACTTCAAAATAAACGATGCTGTTTCAAAACGAAGATATTATATAGAAAAAAGTAAATTTTTATGATTTCCGAAACATAAAAATTTTTTTTCCAAAAAGAATCAAAAAACCTTCGACCTTCAAGATTTGATTCTATGAGATGCCTTTTCACGGATTCTATGAAAAAGCAAATCGTGATTTATATTGAATGCACCGAGAGATGGGGAAAAATTAAAAAAATGGAAGGGGGGAATGGTGGTGGGGTAAGGGGGTCGGTCGACCGAATATTTCTCAAGATTATGACGTCAGGCTGCCAGTTAACCACGGCTTACCGATGTAATCCGTGGTAATGCCGGCCGGAAACCCCTCTTTCCCATCCCTCTTTCGAATGGCCGACATTAAGTGCCCGTGAATACGAATGTTCCCGAATGCGCGCAGTCGGGGGTGGTGGTTGATGAAGTCGCGGTTAGATAGATCGTGTCAACGCTGGAATCACACTCCCGCATCTTCACATACCTGTTCTCATCGATGAAGGAACCTTGTACAATCTCGTTCCAATTTTAATTCTGTTTTAACCAGTTTTATCAGTGTTAATTGCAATGGTTTGACAAAATTTAACTAGTTAAAGAAGCTAAAAAGAAAAAAGTCATTTATCATATATTAAGTTAATACCAGAATCTTTTATAAACTCGTTCCAATTTTAATTCTATTTTAATCAGTTTTATTAAAAATTAGTTGTCATAATTTGACAAAACTTAACTTAAAGAAGCTAAAAAAAAAAAAAAAGNNAAAAAAAAAAAAAAAAGGTCATGTATTAAATTAATACCGGAACCTTTTATAATCTCATTCCAATTTTAATTCCGTTTTAATCAGTTTTATTAGTGTTAGTTGTTATAGTTTGACAAAACTTAAAAACTTGTTAAAAAAGCTAAAAAAAAAAAAAAGAAAAAGTCATCCATTATGTATTAAGTTAATACCTTCTAACCTCGTTCCAATTTTAATTCTATTTTAACCAGTTTTATCAGTGTTAATTGTCACAGTTTGACAAAATTTAACTTGTTAAAGAAGCTAAAAAGAAAAAAGTCATTTATCATATATTAAGTTAATACCAGAATCTTTTATAAACTCGTCCCAATTTTAATTCTATTTTAACTAGTTTTATCAATGTTAGTTGTCATAGTTTGACAAAACTATAACTAATTTGTTAAAGAAATTAAAAAAAAAAATTCCATCATATATTAAGTTAATATTGGAACCTTTTATAACCTCGTTCCAATTTTAATTCTATTTTAATCAGTTTTATTAAAAATTAGTTGTCATAGTTTGACAAAACTTAACTTAAAGAAGCTAAAAAAAAAAAAAAAAGTCATCCATTATGTATTAAGTTAATACCTTCTAACCTCGTTCCAATTTTAATTCTATTTTAATCAATTTTATCAGTGTTAATTGTCACAGTTTGACAAAACTTAACTTGTTAAAGAAGCTAAAAAGAAAAAAGTTTTAATCAATTTTAATTCTATTTTATTTCTATTAACCAGTTTTATCAGTATTAGTTATCACAATTTGACAAAACTTAACTCGTTAAAGAAGCTAAAAAAAAAATAAGTCATGAATTAAATTAATACTGGAAACTTCTATAATAACTTCGTTCCAATTTTAATTCCGCTTTAATCAGTTTTATCAGTGTTAATTGTCATAATTTGACAAAACTTAACTCGTTAAAGAAGCTAAAAAAAAAATAAGTCATGAATTAAATTAATACTGAAAACTTCTATAACTTCGTTCCAATTTTAATTCCGCTTTTATCAGTGTTAGTTGTCACAATTTGACAAAAGTTAACTCGTTAAAGAAGCTAAAAAAAAAAATTATTTATCATATTAAGTTAATACCGGTAATCACTAATTACCGTCGAAGAATTAAAAAAGAGATAGATTTGAAACGCGAGGCAACGCGTGCCGCTTTCTTTCTTTCTCGCGTGGAGGAGGAAACGTGTTGATCGGGTGGCGCTCGATCGTTAATAATTTCTCGCCACGTTGTAAACCGCCGCGGCCGGGCCACGATCAAACAAGCGGATAATCGAATTCGGGAAGCGTACACGGGAGCGCCGCTCACAAAAGATCCGGCCCTCCACGATCCACGTGGATGATGGTCGTAAATGGAAAGTTTGGCGGAAGACGTTCGAGAGCCTGGAGGAGAGGACGTTCGGTTAAGCGTTCGGGAACTCGATAAATTCCAAATCTTTTGTCGGCGCTAACGACCGGGTGACAGTTAAATGCTCAGCCGGAAAAATATTAGCGATAAATTTCGTTTGCTTGATTTACCGTCGTTCTCGGTTGGCCGAGTCCGCGGGTTACGCGCCCTCTGTCTGTCCGTGTCGTTTTCTTCCCGGACGCGGAACAACGTTAACGCCGCATATTTGTCTCCCCGAATACTCTTTCGATCGAATTTTTCCCACGGAACGAATATTTTTATATCGTTTCCCTTCGTCCCTGTTAGAAAAATCGATCCTGACAAGACTCTTCTGTATCAACAATACAGCGAAGTTGGTACAGAAGAAACTATCGACCTTTCGAAGAAAAAAGAAGAAAACCAAGTGAAAATTAAGAGAAAAACGAAAGAAAACGAAGCCGAAGAAGAAGAAGACGCCAAAGACGACAACGTTACGAAGAAGAAGAAGAAGAAGAAGAAGAAGAAGAAGAAGAAGAAGAGTAGGAGGAGGAGGAAGTAGGCAAAAGACTCGGAGGTTCGAGCAGAAGGATTTTCGCGTGGGTGTCGCTCGGTGGGCGTCGCGTCTGCCTCGTCGAGAGTGCGGCTGACCTCTGACCTCCTTGGCTCGGGCACCTCCACTCCTTCCAGCTTCGTTCGGCTCTCCTATGCGAGGAGAGAAGCCTCCTCTCGCATGCAGATGTTAACTCGCGTACACACGGCCGGTGAATCCAGTGCGGGCCACGAAGACAGAGGGGGAGCGAGGAGAGGAGGAGCGCTTAAGAACGAGAGAGAGAGAGAGAGAGAGATAAATACAGGCATCGCACCGAGGGAGAATCACGCGTGCAATTATCCTACGCGTGCGTGGGCGACCCCTTTCCACCTCCACCAGCCCCTTGCTTCACCGCCAGCTTCATCACCTTTTGCCCTCCTCGTCTACCTCCTCTAGAGGCCCGTCCCCGCACACCTCTTCATCCTCTTCGCCTCTCGCTCCATTTTACTATTCCTCCGTCCTTCTCCCACTCATACTTTTGCGGAAAAACATTTCGGCCCGACGAACCTCGGATCACGTCAGAATCCGAATTTTTCATTTTCCTCCTCCACAGGAGGAGGATGACCTCCTCGACCTTCTCCTTCCAAGGCCGCGAGTTTTCGCGAATTCTTTTCCTCGGCCAGGTTTAATCGCCAGGTTTTTCGGAAACAGCCGCCTAACCTCTTCTTCGCTCTAGCGCATAGAGTGCGCGTGCGCCATCAGCCATTTTGCCGGGGTTTTATCTTAATGGCGAATTGTTCCTCGCGCTACGTGGCACGCCGTGTGTAATCTGGTCGTGGCGCGCAACCAGACACCGGGGATGCGGTTGACGCGTGGTAGGCTGGCTTGGCTTCGCCTCTACGTGGAAGGCTGACGAGGTAACGAGGCATCGTGAAATGGAAATTCGAATGATTAAGTTGGACGCTTCGTTCGCCAGGATTGGTATGTGGGTGATACTGTGTGTGTGGGAAGTTTTATCTTTGCTTGTTTCGAATTTCGAGTACAAAAGAATTACGAAATAACGTTAGTTAGTTTAAACTTGGTCCAACTATCTATCCAAAGATCCTCGTCGAATCGAAATGTCGAAAGCGTGCATTATTTCGAATTTATACGTCATAAGGGGAGGTGGCCGTTACAACCTGATACCTCTCGAAATACTATTTCGCCCATTGTCCCGGCGCGGCGATGTGTGCGCGAGATAATAACGGGTGTCTGGAAAAAGTTGCAGGTTTGCCAGTGACACAGGCGACAAACTCGCATCGCCCGAGGCGGCTTCGAGGGTATCGTCTTCGCGCTGTTCGAGGTGGGACAGGGACGCGTCGTCCCCCCGCAATTAACGTCTTCTTGACGCACCCACGTACGTGGATTCGCCTGCGCGTATACCCGCGTGGGGGCCGATATGTATCGAATTCAAGGGGGTTGGAATTCTCTTCCTGTCGAAAATTATTCGTCTCCTTAACGTTCTCTCAAACATTACTTCGTTTGATTGAAATTAAACGACGAATTTGAAGATCTCGATCGAAAAAATTGCCGAGTTCGGCTTATCGAGCATCTTCGTTCCTCCACCAATTTCCCGTATATCGGGTGTTGAACCGATTTCACGCATAACGCAAACGAAGCTCGCATTCCCGGCCTGTGTAGACCATGGAGAGGAATCCTAAAAAAGAATCGGAGGTGCGAAGACGAATTGGATACACGGGTGGAGGCATGCGAGGGCCTTGGTTCGGGTCAATTAACCGAGTCGTGAGATATATTAGCCACCCTGCGGTCCGTTCGCCTTTCGTGGATCTCGACACTTTATTTACGAGGGGATGGCCTGACGGAGAGAGGAAGACGCCCGACGCAATCTCGCCCGGCGGATCTCCACGCTTCCGGAAGCTGTCCGTATCCCGCTCCATCCACCCAAACTTACTCTCAAAGATTCCACTCGAGAAATTTTTAGAAACCTAATCCCAATGAAATTTTCAATCGGATTCTTCCAACAATCGACTTAGAATGACTGGAGCTCACGAACTCCAGTCATTCCAATTCCAATTCCATCTGGATCTCGTCGTCGTCATCGAACCACCCCTCCAATCGAGGATCCTCCACGTCCACGATAAGATCCGGCGTGTCGTTGCCAGCTCGTGCCGCGGAGCTGCTCCTTAAGAAGGGTGAGAAGTGTCACTAGGTTTTATGTCGCGTCCACCACGACCACGTCGAACGGTCGAAAGAAAGAGAGAAACAGAGAGAGAGAGAGAGAGAGAGAGAGAGAAAGGGAGAATAGGAAGCGAGACAGAGAGGTCCGGGAAAGGAGGATGCGGACGGAGGGAGGGGGGAAGAGATCCCTGAATGGAGATAGGAGGCACGAGGGGCCGACGGAGCTTTTGGCTGTCGCGCGAAGGTTTCGTGAGAGTAATTTGTCGTGCGACCACCTCCGGGAATGTTTAAATGAATTGCTCGGGGTGGGCCCCACCACGAGTCCTCGGGGACTTTTATCGGCGCGACATCTTGTATGGGAATGCGGGCCCAACAGGAATAAACAGGCGAACCGAAACCCGCGCCTCTGAGCGAGAGGAAAAGAGGGAGAGAGAGAGAGAGAGAGGGAGACGGGTGTTACTCCTCCTCTCCCTTCCTCCTCTATCTGGGGTATGGGTGCTGGAGTCGACTTACCTCCCAGTTGGTTTATTGCTCAATCCGCGCTCACGGCTAATGGATTCGTCTTCGCCGGCCCCGATGCATGCCTACGTACCTTAGACACGCATTGACCACCACCTGCACGACCGTCGATCCGTCCCTCTCCAAATGTCTGAACCTTCTTCCCGATCTCCCCTCTCTCTGTCTCTCTCTCTCTCTCTCTCAGTTTCCAACCACCTTCTCCTTTGGATCCGTTGTTGAGTGCTAAGGGGACCCTCGATTTACGAGCGAACACGGTTACACCGCTAAGGGGACGTTGACGCGCTCCTTTGCGGATTTCAACGAGGCGCGTGAATTTGCTCGTTTCGAGGAGGCTTGGAATACGATGGATGTTGGGAATAGGATGGTTGGGAAAGAGGTTGGTTGGTTGGATGGATGGTTGGATGGATGGATGGATGGATGGATGGATGGATGGATGGATGGCGTGGAAGAGAAATTCGTTTCGATCGCGCTGCCGGTAAATAAGTGGTAAATACGAATTATTCCACTCGAGCCGATTCAATAGGAAAGAGGGAAAAAATTTTACATTTCATTCATTCGGAAAGGGGAACTTTTACGTTCGAGCAAATATTTATTAAACGATATTCGATTTTATTTTTTATTCACTTAACAATTTTCACGGTTGAAATCAATTTTGCATTCTATCATTGGCAAATTATAACTTCGTTACCCAGAGCCCCTAGCATGCCCCGTTCCATTCGCAATAATCCACGCGTATAACTATCGACGTATCGAAAAGCGTTCGGCGAACGCTGTTAAGCCGCGGATGATAAATTTCTCGTAAAGCTCATCTCGTTATCTCCTTGTGGCAGAAATATTATCCAAGCGAGCCTCTTGTTTACGACATCAAAGGAACGCGAACTTGCAATAATTCGTTTAACGCTATCCGCTTTTTTCAACACGCTAATCATTTTTTCAATTTCGAAAATTTTCCTCACCCTTTATTTTTCTTTTTTTTTTTTTTTTTTTTTTTTTTTTTTTTTTTTTTTTTTTTTTTTTTTTTTTCTTTACATTTCGACAATTGGCGTAAATATATTGTAAATTTATTTTTTTTACACCGATTACGCTGATCAGGAAAATTGAGAGATGAAAAATTCGGTTTGTTATTATTATACCGTTATTATTAATTGGAAGAATAAAGTTAAAATCGATGGTATAGAGAATTGATAAAAAGAAAAAACGGGAGTAAAAATGATTGAAAAAAATTGAAAAAAAATTACGATCGTGGTAAAAAAGGTTATTTTCATTTTTCTCAAAAATATGTACCATAACAGACTTTCTCTTTTGAAATTATCACAGGTAAAAAGTGAATTATCTTTTGCCACGATTCAGAATTCCATTGGACAATGCGAGAGAGGTGGCGATAAATTTCATTTAATATTACTTAAATTTGTTTTCGATCAATGGAAAATAACCGATAATTTTCAATTCGTATAGCTTGCAAAATTTTCAAGTATTACTCGAGAATAATCCACTTTACAATATGCAATGCAATAAAAAAGGAATGCATATAATTCTCTCTTAAAAGCACATATTCAACCCGCAATATCGATAAGATAGGATAACGAGTAACTTTCTTGCATGTCCACTCTCAACGTACGGATCTGTTTGAAGCTGCAACATCGTTTGCTTCCTGGGAATGAAAAATCTACTTTCTACTTATCCGTACCACTTAACAAAGACAATAAAGTTCCACAAACCCGTTCAATTTCTACAAAATCGCCAGCAATTGCTGTCACTGCAAAAGTGTGAATGAATTACGAATCATTATTTTAATAAAAAAATGTTAAAATAACCCAAAGATAAATCTAAAACTATATATTCGACTCAACATCTTGGCAAGAAATTCAAATATCGGATTAAAATGCAAATTCGATCTCACGTATCATTATTTTAGTAAAAAATTAAAATTAAAAAATAACTAATTAAAATTAAAAATAGCCTAATTTCAGAAAATTCGATGAAATTATATAATTTCATTCAATTTCTTCTCAAAAAAAAACGAATGAAGAAAAAATTAAAAAACAACAAAGTAAAGTCAAAAAATCCAATATTCAATTTGCAAACATTAATTTAAGTTCCATAACTTAACATCGTTTAATGAATATCGTTCAATTTCTGGAAAACTTTATTAAATTCTCCAAAAATATAAAAATTACGAATCATTATTTCGATAAAAAATTAAAATAACAGACCAAAATCAAAAGACCCAATATTCAATCTATAATCATTGAAAAAAGTTCCATAATTTCGTGCAATTTCCAGAAAACCATCGACAATCCTTCTTAACTTCTCCAAAGCTATAAAAATCACGAAGGTATAAAAATCATAGTTCCGATAAGAAATTGAAACAAACGAAAGTCAAAAGATACAATATTTAATCTCTATTAAAAAAAGTTCCAATCTTCGTAATTTTTATATTTTTGGAAAAATTAATAAATAATAATTTATTATTTATTAATTAAAGTAATATTAATAATAATTTTCCAGAAATTGAATGAGATTATGGAACTTAAATTAATGTCTACAAATTGAATATTGGTTCCAATTTCCAAAAAAACCATCGACAATCCTTCTTAACTTCTCCAAAGCTATAAAAATCACGAATCATACTTCCGATAAAAAATTGAAACAAACCAAAATCAAAAAATCCAATATTCAATCTCTATTAAAAAAAGTTCCAATCTTCGTAAGTTTTATATTTTTGAAGAAATTAATAAAGTTTTCCAGAATGAGGTTATGAAACTTAAATTAATGTCTGCAAATTGAATATTGGTTCCAATTTCCAAAAAAACCATCGACAATCCTTGTTAACTCCACCAAAGTTATAAAAATCACGAATCATACTTCCGATAAAAAATTGAAACAAATCAAAATCAAAAAATCCAATATTCAATCTCTATTAAAAAAAGTTCCAATCTTCGTAAGTTTTATATTTTTGAAGAAATTAATAAAGTTTTCCAGAATGAGGTTATGAAACTTAAATTAATGTCTGCAAATTGAATATTGGTTCCAATTTCCAAAAAAACCATCGACAATCCTTCTTAACTTTTCCAAAAGTATAAAAATCACGAATCATACTTCCGATAAAAAATTGAAACAAACCAAAATCAAAAAGTCCAATATTCAATCTCTATTAAAAAAAGTTCCAATCTTCGTAAGTTTTATATTTTTGAAGAAATTAATAAAGTTTTCCAGAATGAGGTTATGAAACTTAAATTAATGTCTGCAAATTGAATATTGGTTCCAATTTCCAAGAAAACCATCGACAATCCTTCTTAACTTCTCCAAAGCTATAAAAATCACGAATCATAGTTCGTGATAAAAAGTTGCGAAACAAACAAACCAAAAGATCGAAAGATCCAATATTCGATCTGCAGTCATCGAAAAAAAAGTTTCCCAACCCGGTTCGATTTCCGGGAAAAGCAGGGGCAATCCCTGTTAACCTCTGGAAAGGTGTGAACGTTACGAATCATCGTCGCGATAAAAGACGACCGTCGCGCCGGTTACAATGCTCGGTCGAGCTGCCCGTACCTACCTGTACGTGTTACCCGTACGCAGTAAAGTTTATCTCGCGAGTGTCCGCCACCGACCACCATGGCTCTTACCTGCGGTTCCATACCTGGCCGTGTTTATACGCGCCTAACTGCCGGGACAGTTGGAACAAGACAGGAGAAATAGAGAGAGGACAGACGGAAACGAAGATAGGGTACCACACCTTCAGGGAGTTGATTTCACTCGGCGATTCGCGTGGATCAACTGGCCAATCACTTACTCGATTTTACTGCCGGGTCTGGAACGATATTATTTGAAACAATATTTCGAGTTAACAGGTTATCATCATTTGTCTCGTGTTAATTGCTTAAAATAATAAAAGGTTAGGTCAACGAGGTTCTGTCCAATCGATAAACTCTTGGTAATGGAATTTTTTAAAAAAATAGATACTTCTTTTCTTTAAATTTAATCGAATTCTTTCTTCCTATTGATAATAATGTAACAAACGAGGAAACGTATTTTATAAGAGTTAAATTATAATTCGCGTTTCTTTTTAAGAGCGATCAGTGCAGTAGCAGATTTTGAGGTTAGGTTAGGGTGTGCCTATTGAGAAATTCGGGATGACTGGATGGTTTCCAGGTGATTTTTTTAGGGCGACAGTTTTAAAGTAACGATCCTTGCGAATGGACAGGTCTCGGTGTGGGAGTTCTGAATGATTTTGGTGGAGGAAGGTTGTTTTACACGGGGACTATGTTTTTCGGTCTCGGCGTGGGCTGAATGGGTTTGGGGTAAGAAAGATCTTTTTTTGGTCAGGTTGAATCGTAGAGCAGTTTTATAGTTCGCTTCTTCGTAAAATAGTTCTTCATTTATTTTTTTTTTCTTATCCTCTGGAATAATTTATCGTTGAAGGTAATTGGAGAATGATATTGTTAACCCATATAAATAACACTCACACACGTAGTCGTTTATCTCGTATTGCGAAAGTATCATTCTCATTTTCGTTCTCCTGTTTTATTTTTAATTCCCTTGAAAATCTTGAAGAAGATAAGGTGATGACAATAAGCTCTATTCGCGGAGGCATACAAGTTCTATATTCAGTGAAAGTATATTATAACGACTTTTCAGGAGCGAAGTATAAATAGATCTATCGGTCCTATGAACGTTATGAATGAACATATAAGACGTTAAACCGGTTTAAGAACGAAAGCAGAAAATAATTTATTCTCTTTCTTCACTTTGTTTCCCTTTCAAGATGTTTAAAAATAATGATGAAAACGTTCCTTCTAACAGAATCGTGATTCATTACTCGAGATACGGCAAGATATCACGAAGAACATTATTCCAATGCGAAACATTAATACCATCTATTATTAAAATTCAACTGAAAAATCGTTTCATTAAGCAACGATTAAAAAATTCCTCGTTGACAATCGTTCGACGTAAAACCAAAAATTATAATCGATCATCCAACCACGTATCACGCGCATTAATCCTCCTACTTTCCCTAAATTAAAAAAAAAAAAAAAAAAAAAACAATTTCAATCCAAAAGCACACAAAAATTCCTCACGTGCCCCAAAAGCAAAAAAAAATTAATATTTACCTTCTCTTTCCTACCTTCTTCCTTGAGAACACCATTAACATCTCTCCTCCCCCCTTCCCTCCATCGATGGAAGAAACAAAAACGAAGAAGAAAGGACGCGGCTTTCGCAACCCCATAATCGGGACGATCCTCCTCCATCCACCATGGGCATCGGTTCGGGCCGCGGTTTCCGCGCGAGGACACCCAGTGTTCAGCTGAATGAACAGAAGAAGGAAGATATCGAACCGGTTCGTAACTAAAATAGAGGATGATTTCTTCTTCGTTCGCCCCCTTTTTCCTCCCCCTCCTCCTAGCGGCGCATAACGGCGGTGGTACGGTTCGTGGGGCGGTGTTGTGACGACGCGACCGGTACCTATATAGTAATAATGTGACATGGTTGTCGGTCGCGCGTCGTCGGCTCGCACCAGGAGGCCTTATCTTACGGTGAACGGGGCCTCCATCCACGGGCCCCCTGTGAAGCGTATACGGAGAGGGCCTCGGGTCTGGCACGCGGCACACCCCCGTATGCACGCCACTCGTCTCCACGGGATTCCACTCGGCCTAGCTCTCCTCCTTTCGACCACGAGCGGGAGCCGTGCCCTCCTCGTCCGACTTTCGGGGAAGAAGGGAGGGGGGGAGGTGGGGCCCTCTCGGTGTCCCACCGAAATCACCGTCCATCGAGCTGATTTCATTATGAATGCTTCTTTATCGTGTTGTCGGTATTGTTGTTAATAGGAGAACCTCGCGGCGCTATCCCCCTCTAGGGGGGGGAAGAGGAGGGGAAGGAGAGGAATTTATGGGCCAGGAATTTGTACGCCCCGCGGTACGCGGTACGTTACGGTATTCGAAATACGGTGTTATAGCGCGTTTCGGGGAGGATTATTTTTAACTTTGGTTGCCGTTCCACTTGGTTACCGTTTTCGCCTTGGACTTTTTCATGCGAAAACTTCGTGTTTCTCTCTCCCTCGATTTATCCGTTTAACAATGAACAAGGAGTACCTTCCTCTGCTCTCTCTCTCTCTCTCTCTCTCTCTCTCTCTCGATCTCTCTCTCGATCTCGATTTCGATCTCTCTCGATCTCGATCTCTCTCGATTTCGATCTCTCTCGATTTCGATCTCTCTCGATTTCGATCTCTCTCGATTTCGATCTCNTCTCTCTCTCTCTCTCTCGATCTCTCTCTCTCTCTCGATCTCTCTCTCTCTCGATCTCTCTCGATTTCGATCTCTCTCGATTTCGATCTCTCTCGATTTCGATCTCTCTCGATTTCGATCTCTCTCGATTTCGATCTCTCTCGATTTCGATCTCTCTCGATTTCGATCTCGATTTCGATCTCGATCTCTCTCGATCTCCCCACCGCGTCGCTCCTCTTTTTCGCCATTCTAACAAGCGAAACGGAGTGAACAGCGGTCGGCACGCACGTGATTTCCACCTATACACGTCCTCGCGGCCGGTGGAGGAGGCGACGAGATCTCTCTCCTCCGGTACACCCACGAGACGAGGCAAGAGCTCGCCATTAAGGGACACGGATATTTCATCTGCGCAGTCATCGCATATTTCGATTTCTTCCCTGTCATCCGGCCGGCTCGTACGGGTCACTTCAAAGGAGCTGCCTTCGAGCCCGTACAATATACCTATGTACCATGTCCCTCCTTCTCCTCCTTCTCCTCCTCCTTCTTCTTCTTCTTCTTCTTCTTCTTCTTCCTCTTCTTCTTCTTCCTCTTCTTCTTCTTCTTCCTCTTCGTCCTCCTCCTACTTCGTCGTTTCTCTTCGTCCCCGGTATGTTTCGATGATTTTCTAGCGGACCACGGACAAAGGTGAAACATCGATCGATATTTTCTGGAGTACACGGACCGACTCTGTGATTAATTCAGGAATGTTTCATGCGCTGTTCCTCTGATGCATATTTAAACGAGTGATTGGTCATTGTTTGTCTCGTTCGTTCGTTCGGCTTATCCGAACGAAACGACTCGTGGGAAGGAATCGATCGATGGGGAATAATATTTCCGCGGAATCGTTTTCGAAGCTTCGAATTCGTTTTTTTTTTTTTTCTTTTTTTAATGGCGATAATTAAACTTGACGACTCGTCGTTTCGGTGACGAAGAATCGAAATGTATATAAATATACAAAGGACGTTGAAAAGAAGAAAAAATATTGGAAAAACGGGAGTAATAAAATTAGCAAAATAATTTCGGTATGCAAAACACGCGAATCCAAGGAGAGAGGATCTCGAAAAAAAAAAAAAAAAGAAAAGAGAAAAGAGAGAAAGGAAAAAAAAAAAAGATCTCGAGTATCTCTGCTGCAATCGTTTCTCGAAAATACTAGTGTCAAGAACGGCTCACGGATCGACTTAAGAACCTCCTGAAACCCGATGCCTCTTCTTCTCTCTTCATTTCTTTCGTGCGGCATTGTCCTCCCCTCGGATTCCGAAACACGCATCACGATTAAATCCCCCGTGGAATTTTAAAGCAGACACCTACGTCGAAAAGCGGAAAGTGTGAACACGGCGGAGAGACAGCCGGTGGGCGCGCGCAACTCGTTATTAATTATCAGTCGCTTCGTTGTCTCGGATTTTTCTTTCTTCTCGCCCGTGCACGCTCGAGAGTTAACACCTGTTACGCTCTCTCTGTTTACGGCATAATCGGTGACGAGGTGTTTCCTCGAACCGCAAGTGCAAGATTTATGATCTTGAATCTATAATTCCGCTATTATATGATTTATCGAATAAGAATAAATTTTGTTTCATTGTCAAAATAGATTAATGATTTCGACGCGTGGAATCATCTTAGAAATTTCTTTTTCTATGTAAAGATTTGGATTTACAGTTATAGCGAACAGAATTGGATTCCTAATCCATCGGATGCAAATCTTGGATGTTGTATGCCAGCGAATCTTGAATCCTTTAACTGCGGATACTTTTAGCACAGCCGATCTAAACGCGAAAAAAAGAAAGGAAAAGAAATATTTTATCAAAATCAAATCATAATACTCAAAATATTTATTGATTTCCAAAACAATAATTGTCATAAGTCGTTCATCAAAATATTTAAAAAAGTATTCGTATTCTTGGGACTCTATATCTACATCAAAATTAACATTGTCGTTTATATATCACGCAAGAATTAAAGAGTTGAATATAAAAAGAAATATAAATATAAAAAGAAAGGGATGATGATATTCCCAATATAAAACAATTTCAAAATTTCAAAATCGCCGTATCTTAAAATTTCTCTCATCTTCTTTTTTTTTTTTTTTTTATTTCCCCTCATCGTGAAAACGGGTGACGTATAAAATGGCCGACGCTATCGAATTCCCCCCCTACTTTATTTTCCCCTCCCCGAGGAACCCGTGAACGGCGCCAACATGCCGTTAAAAAAGTGAACGATCAACGAACAGAAAACGGAGAGAGGGGGTGAACGAAGGGGAAGAAAAAAATCGAAGAGAAAGAAGTTGTCAAGCGTTCATATCCCCCTTCCCCCTTTTCTCTCTCTCTCTCTCTCTCTCTCTTTCGAGGAAGGATTAGCGGAATTAATAAACCTTTTAACCTTAACGTCGCCGATAAATTCTTATTTATATTATAATCTCGCCACGGAGCCACCATCACGGACGTTTCGCCGCGTCGTCACTTCGTAAACTCGTCGAATAAATTCCAACGTGGCGCTACGTTCCGTTTCTAACCTCTCGAGAGGATCACTCGTTAGGATGCGTCAGCTTCGCTCACCCTGTCGCGCTACGTGAAACACGCGTGGCCGTGGAGGAGGAAAAGTGGACGTTAACGAGTATGTCCTCGTAAAGAGAGGGGATAGCTCGACTAGGGGAATTGAACGCTCACGGTTTTACGATTATTAAGGTTGATTCGGCCCGATTCGTGGGAAAACGAAGCGGAGGATATTCGATGTGGAGAAATTTCGACCGTTATATCAATCACCTTTCTCGCAATTGACGCGCAATGAGGTGTGTGCATAATCACACGGATCGACGTTTGTCGATTTTTCAACTCACTCTCCCCTCAGGTCACGTTCTTTGAACTGAACTCGTACCTTACTTCGCCTCCTCCAACGACGAATCTCCAACATCGACTCTCTCGAAAATCCACAAAGAGAGAGAGAGAGAGAGAGAGAGAGAGAGAGAGAGAGAGAGAGAGAGAGAGAGAAAGAGAGAGAGAGAAATCAAACTCTCTCTCCATTATCTCATTTTGTACCACCGATTCGGGAACACCTCGTGCAACAACGGTATAATCTTATCAACCTTCCTCCCCCGAGAAGTCTGAAAAGAATCCAGTAGTGTCCCAAGAATCGACGCGAAGATCCCACGATGCGCGTGTTTCAATTAATAAGGCCACGTATATATACCATCCGTACCTGGTCATCCTCCTGGAGCAGAGGGAGTATCCCTCGAGATGAATCAGCCGTGTAAATTATCGAGCGGCGTTATCTCTCGGGCGTTGGTATTGGGTGCTCTGGGGTACCTGCTCTGGCCCGAAGCATTCACACGTAAAATTACGTTATCTGCTCGTTTCCATGGGAGGCGAAAGAGAGAGAGAGAGAGAGAGAGAGACGTTTGAGCAGTACTCTTGGACTCGCTACAGGTAGATAGATCGTCGTCGTACGACTCGACGTGTCGAGAGAGAGGGAGAGAGAGAAGAGGAGGCGCGCGTAAAACGATCGAGGGAACGGGCAGGATCGCATAAACTGTGGAGATTTAAGCGGCTCGGGTCCGTTCTCCAGCGGACGAGGAAACCATCTTCCATGCCGACCACCATGGCTACGCTCTTAGCCTCGCCGCTCTGCAACACCGAACAATGTTTCACTGAAAGGTGAAGCTAAATGTCAGGCGGCCGCCGATCCTTACGGCTTTTAGGGGAGAAGATATTGAAAATGAAATCGGGAAAATATCATTTCAATTACTTGGAGGAGCGGGGGAGGGGTTGGGGAGGGGAGTTGCTTTATTGGAGTTGGATACGGGACGGATATGGTGACAGGTAAATGAGGCGAGAGGGATGGAAGCGATAGCGAGCGCCTTGAGCGGAGTTAGGAAGCTATATTGGTCGTGTGTGGACACGAGGCCAAGGTATGGGGCGACAATTTGATTATCCTCGTCGTATTTCACCGTGGCCGTGTACACGGAGATTCTTGCTGCTTCGATGGTTTTTTTGTTATATATTAAATGATATTTTTAAGTCCATTAAGTTGTTGATCGTTCGTGTTATATCGTGCTTCCCTGGGTGCCGAGAATTTCTCGTTTCCTTGTTTTTTTTTTTTTTTTTTTTTTTTTTTTTTTGGTACTTAAAGCGAACTCTAATCGGAAGAATCAGTGTCGAGACCTAACCTCAGCCACTTTCGATCGCGATCCAATGTATTATTATCCTTTTCTTCTTCGATCGAGTTTCTATTTTAGTCCCGTCAACTGTGACGAGGTTCTTTACAAGCTTTGTCCATACGCTTATTAATGCGTATGGACAAGTATTTCCGATCGAAATAACGTTGATACGGAATAAATGGTGATACCGAATGATGCGAATAAGCGACAAATGGACACTCGGTCCGTTGGATGAAAAGAGATGGAGATACAGAATGACATACCGCGCCGCGGCGTGGCGCGACGATGCAACTGTGAGATAAAGCTGTCTCGCTCTATCTCACTTCGGCTAAGTATCAATTGCTCATAACTCAATAAATAAACTTCAATTTCTGTGGTCATCTTAGTATCATCTAGTATCAACTATAAAACTCAAAAGTTGTACGAATATATTAAACTTTTGTTATAAAAAAGTTATATATACTGATTTTATAAAATTGAAAATCGAGAGAAGAATAAAATGATTTTTCGTTAAAAGTCAAACGATACAATAAATATTTTTATTACACATTTTAGCTATACGATAAATGAGATGATAAAAGAAAAATAGTAGATAATATTAGAGAAAAAAAATAATCGATCGATAGACCGATATATGGAAATGTTTTCTCACGATTTTTATTTGTTATTTTATAATTTATTCATGAAAACGTCGAAGTGTAAATCTGATAACTCGCAGTTTGCTCGAAACTATCATTAACATTATTTGCATTGGTTGCATTAAAGATAACAAATAACCGATAATCGAATGGAGATCGAAGATTTAGAGGCCCCGAGGTCTTTCAAACGAAGAAACGATCATGGTCGTGAGAATGCTCCTTGCTCATTTGTCTATTTTTTTTTTAATAATTGTGCAAAAGGTGAGGCAAATGTCGTGACTAAATCTAATAGAATACATAAAATACGAATTGTGAAATGAAGTGTGGAAGTGAGGACGTTATGAATGTTGAAAAGAAAACTGAAAACGTGATATGCCGTTGTACGTCAACAACAATGCAACCATAACTTCAACATTGCACGAACAATGATCCACGTCTATTTTTATTATTAAATGCAACACATTTAATAATAATTTATATTATATTATTACATTATTATTTAATTTATATTTATATTATTACATTAAATGCTCACATTTAAATTCAAATTCAAAAAATATTGTAAAAAAAAATTAAAAACAACTTAATGCAATATCCAAACATTAATACATTAAAATCTCCTCCATATCTCCATATCGTTTAAATAATAAACTGATTAAATAATAAATCATCACACCAATACCAAAATACTCATAAATTAATATATAAATAAATTTTTCTTCTCGAATCTTTTTTTATCAGAATTTTTACTAACAATTAAAATCTCCATATCTCCATATCGTTTAAATAACAAACTGATTAAATAATAAATCATCACACCAATACCAAAATACTCGGATAAATTTTTCTTTTCGAATCTTTTTTTACCAGAATTTTTACTAACAATTAAAATTTCCATATCTACATATCGTTTAAATAATAAACTGATTAAATAATAAATCATCACACCAATACCAAATACTCAGATAAATTTTTCTTCTCGAATCTTTTTTTACCAGAATTTTTACTAACAATTAAAATCTCCATATCTACATATCGTTTAAATAATAAATCATCACACCAATACCAAATACTCAGATAAATTTTTCTTCTCGAACCTTTTTTACCAGAAATTTTTATTTTAACAATTTTAGAAATATCGTTCCGATAACATTTTCCAATTCGTTGGAGATCTTGGTGAAATAAAGTTTATGCACAGGACGAACAGCTTGTCCCGGTGAATATATTCACTGCACTGACTTAAGAGGTTAACTATGCCCGGCGATATTTCAATAGGAGGCGAAGCAAATATCATGTTCCAGCCCAATCTGACGGAGGGGGAGGGGGAGGGGGAAGCGGCGAGAGAATAAACTGTAAAACGTGTAAATCAATGAAGTAATGTAAAGGTGTAGGGATATATATTGGTAACGTAATAAGTAGTCGGATCGTATGTACGTCGTCAATGCGCTTTAAAGCTGGCCCCACACGATTTGTATTCTTGCCTCTCCCCAATGGAATTTCGCTTCTTGTGAAAAGAATTCATGGAGATATATTTATACGCTTATTCTTACGTGGAAATTATGCATTTATTATTATATGCTTCTTCTTTCTCATAGGATCTTCTTCTTTTGGAAAAAGAAGCGACGATCGGATTTAATAGATCGTTATCGAGATCATTATGATCTATTCGTTGGATGACGATATGATATTGATTTCCTTGATGACCTTGAAATATATCGAGGAAGTATATTAGGAAAATTAATTAATAAATTTGCAAGCGGAGTAACAGTGTGAACAGTGCTTAAGAGAGAGAGAGAGAGCGGAATTCCGTGCGTACAAATATGTGAAATAATAAAATAATGAAACATAGCTAACGGAGGGTATAAGTCGGTAATATAATAAGTAGTGGTGGATCGTGCACGCTCAAGTATGGGTGGAAAGAGGAAAACGGTCGAAGAAGCTTCTCAGAAATCCGTACGGTCATTCTGTATCGATATTACAGCAGTCTTCGTTACCTTAAAGACGTAATATCATGGCAACATGCGAGTATAGTTTTCCTTCATAGGATTCTTATATTCGGTACATTCTTGAAGTCGTGGATGAAATTTGAAACTGCGCCAACGTGAAGTAAATATTTGCTTGATATATTTCGCGCCTTTCTTTGAAAACTATCTTTTTTTTTTTTTATTCTTATAAAGCTTTTTGTGTATTCGTCTATAAAACTTCTGTCTTATATAGTTTTTTTTTTTTTTTTTATTGAAGAAATTGTGATATCTTTAAAATGATATCTTTAAAATATCTAAAAAATGTTTTTTTTTAAGAGCAAAATTAAAAATTTCTAAGAAATTTCGACAAATTTTTAGATGATTCGATTTTAGCTGATTACGCGATAAAGGAAAAAGGAGAAGATAAAATGGAAGACAAAACGATCTTGTGGAAGGGTAAAATGGCAAGTTGCCATAACTCATCAAGTTGGCTTCACAGTACTTACAGAAACTAATACGCGTGTTTCGTTTGAGTTACTACCCCTCTGTTCTCCACGGTTCATATATTTCTCGTTTATCTCCTATTCCGTTGCTAACTCGGTCATTTAACCGAGAAAGAAAAGGTGAAACAAACAGAAACAAAAAAGAAAGAAAGAGGCTGAACTAACTAAAAGGGAACAAGCGGTTTATACGTTTCTTACCACCATTCGCTCGTTCTCTTTAATCTCTCCATCCTTAATTTTTCATTACATTTCTATTTTACACAACTTTCCATCACATTCCATTCTTCCAAATTAGATTATTTAACTTTTATAATAGACAATAATTTGCAAAGAAATTCGAATATAAAAATTTCTATAACTCAATATTTCAAAATTTGTTGCAATTGTTCTTGACAATTTGTACATATAATCGCATATATAAATCCTAACCTAACCTAACCGTGCGATTCCGTGTTTTATTTTTACATCAAAAAATATTTTACATTAAAAATAGATACTTGATAAAATAATTTTTATCAAGTGGGATCTCGTGGTGATGTTTCCCCTTGAAATTATCTCTTCCCATCCTTTCTTATATTACGAATTATTTAAGGAACGTATAACCATTGTTGGAGAATCAATTTTCCGCGATCTCTTCTCACCTATCCTCTTACACGGTAAAACAAAATAATTCTCGCCCGAAGGGTTTGACAACTAACGCAGACGCAATAACGCGACGCCTAATTTTATGCCTCGATTCGTCGCAGTTGCATCGAGTGCGGCGAAGGGAGAGAGAGAAAAGGGAAGCAAAGAGCAGACCGCAAGTTGTAACGTTTCGCAAGAGATCGCTTATGCGACCGACCATGATCCCCCTCGACCGTAGTTCCTGAATATCCTTTAGACAACGATGATGATGATGGTCGCGCGTTCCCGGCTATACTTGCGGCTGCCCGCAAGAGGGAAGGCTCTCCGAGAAAAGGAACAAGGAAGTCGACGCATGCTGTACGCCATAAATAAAATCGGCGATTCCGTTTCCCTCTCCACCTTCCCTCCATATTTTTTAATTCGAATACAATTTTAATATGTTGATTTTTGGAATCGTGGAGTTTTCAAAATGTCTCCATAAAAAGAAAAGGAACCTAATTTCTTTTTTATCTTCTATCCATATTTTTTAATTCGAATACAATTTTAATATGTTGATTTTTGAAATCGTGGAGTTTTCAAAATGTCTCCATAAAAAGAAAAGGAACCTAATTTCTTTTTTATCTTCCATCTATATTTTTTAATTTAAATACAATTTTAATATGTTGATTTTTGGAATCGTGGAGTTTTCAAAATGTCTCCATAAAAAGAAAAGGAACTTAATTTCTTTTTTATCTTCCATCCATATTTGAGAATTTTCAAATGTCTCAAAGAAAAAAAGAATTTAATTTCTTTTCCATCTTCCATCGATATTTCTTAATTCGTGTACAATTTTAATATATTGATTTTTGGAATCTTCAAATATCTCAAAGAAAAAAAAAATTTAATTTCCTCTCCATCTTTCATCGATATTTTTTAATTCGTATGCAATTATAATATTTTTAGAATTTTCAAATGTCTCAAAGAAAAAAGGAATTTAATTTCTTTTTCATCTTCCATCGATATTTTTTAATTCGTATACAATTATAATATTTTTAGAATTTTCAAATGTCTCAAAGAAAAAAAGAATTTAATTTCTTTTCCATCTTCCATCGATATTTTTTAATTCGTGTACAATTTTAATATGTTGATTTTTGGAATCTTCAAATATCTCAAAGAAAAAAAAAATTTAATTTCCTCTCCATCTTTCATCGATATTTTTTAATTCGTATGTAATTATAATATTTTTAGAATTTTCAAATGTTTCAAAGAAAAAAATAATCTAATTTCTTCTCCATCTTTCGTCGATATTTTTTAATTCGTATTTCAAATGTCCCAAAGAAATTACTCAAAATTCATCCAAAAAAAGAAAAAAGAAATCTAACCTAACTTAAGACAAATAGAATATAAGAGAAGAGAAGAACGAGAAGAAAAAATTGAATGAAATAGCAATTGATCCAAAACGAAAAGGACCAAAAGAAAGGAAAGGAAAAGTAGGGACAAAACGTTATGAATGAAGGAAAAGCGGTATAAGGTGGAGTAGGGTAGTCTCGTAGGATACGTGGGCGAGTGTGTGAGGCTGTGTCACCGCCGGTTGCCCAGGGCGTCCCATCGTCCGTCATCCTGTCCGCCCGTCCGTATTTCGTGGCTTGGCGTACTGGCGAACGAGCGCACGCACACGCGTGAACGCGTTCCGCCAATCACGAGCGGATGCTGGCCGAGCCGCGCGATTCTTTGCCCATTCAAAGTGTCACATTCTTAGGGCAAGGGCGTATTGTAATTTAACACGTCCTCGTCCTTTTCCTACCCTCTCCGAATCACTCATCCATCACTCCCCATCCCATTTTGATCGTTAAATCGAACGAGAAAGTTAGGTCAGATTCATTTCTATCAGAATCTTTCTCGTTCGAACGAATTTAAATTAAAACAAAGAAATATCTCTGAATATTAAAATTTTCCTTTTTTCCCAAATAAATTTTCCGAAAACGAAAATTTCCATTGATTTGAACGATCGAGGTGTAAAAGAAGGGAAGGGGTGTTGAAGCACGCGGCCCCTGGCCCAATAACTGAAGGATACACGCCTGCGGAATTGCGGGTGGCCACCTTCTGCGTGTGCATCCGCCGATCGTATATCGGCAAGTACAACTTCGTTCAGCCGGCTATGGAGACGTTATACCAGGGGCCCCTTGCGCAAAACCATGTACGGCTTGTTACTTATTTATTTATCCGTGGAATCACGCGTAAAACGAAAATGGAAAGGGGTGTATAATCGTGGCACGGCTTTATGAATTCGTCCGCCCAATATTAAACGCGTTCCCGTGTTCGTGTTATGCGTAATTATTGGTTTTCTTTTTCAGAAAAAAGAGACGTAACTTTACGGAGACATAATATTTGGTATTCATAGATTGATCCTCGAAGAGGTATTTCTAGCCATTTCTCGATCCATTCGGAGGGTTGAAGTAAAGGTGAAATTAGAAATAAAGTTTTATCGAGGGAATTGTTCGAATAAATTTTTTATTTTTCGTTCATTAAATAAGTTATTTCGAAACAATTAATCGAAAGATGCATTAGAGTATTAATTTATATAAAAATAATTTAATTTAAATAAATAATTTAATTTAAATAAATTAATTTAAATAATTTATATAAAAAAGAGTATTAATTTATATAAAAATTTTGTTTCGTTTGAAACTTAGGGCTTAAAATAAATAATAATAATAATAATAATATTTAAACTAAACATCTACAAATTCAATAACGTGTATCTGAATATTGATCAAAGATTGAAACTGTTCACTTGTACACAACTTAAAATCAAAATCAATTCACAAAACGAGTCACATGATACATCACGTTCTGTCCTTTTGATCATAATTTTGATGAAAATAAAATAAATCCTTTTTTATCGCTCGTTTCGGATTACGAATAAAAGGCTTCATATTTGACTTTGTAAGTTTTTCCACTTAAAACATTTGTCGTGTAGGAATCACGATTTTCTGCCAGTAGAAGAAGAGTAGAGAAAAGAATAGAGAATTGAAAAGAGAGAGGGATACAATGAAGCAATACTAATGATAAATTGGCAAAAGTTGATTCAAAATTTCGTTAACACTTATGAGATTTTATGATGATTGAAGTGAGAAACGTTATATTTTAATAAAATATTACAAAGTTATAAAAAAATTGAAAAGATTCGAGCGATTTGAAGAATAAAAATATCAATATCTAATGTGTTATAATGAATCAGTGATCGTTTAATGTATTGTACAATGATTTATAAAGGCAAACAAGTTCTGAACAAGAAATTATAAAGATAGGGTAATTAAGACAATTGAATAACACGTATGTTACAACACTTTGTCGTTTTTATCTGTTGAACAACATCAGTTTTGCATCTCAGTTTGCGATAGAACGAAAAGAATTGTGTAGATGAAATAAAGCAGCTCGAGTGAACTTTGATATATGATGAGCAACACATATTTTAAGCATTGAAACATGAAAATAATTACCAGTATCGGTACACGGCTATCATTTCTCGCAATCTGATATCTATCTAAAGTTCAAATCGACGTCTGAATAGAAATTACCAATGCAGGAATTCGATGTAAAGGTTTAATAAAGTGGAAAGATTCATATGTATCGTTGATTAGCATATTAATGGATAAACAAGTTTTTTTTTTTAATTATCCTGATTTTTATCCAGCAATATAGATTAAAAATTCTCGCGTGTAATTTTGCTTCCATTTCAACGATTGCGATTGCAAATTTTCCAATTAAAGATCACCGAATGCTCGAATTCGAATGATTCGAAATTATGGAGGAATTATCGATCGATCGATTTTGTATTTTAGAAAAAATAAATTTTTAATTTCTTGTATCAATCTTCTTGGTATAACGTATCCATAAACATTCTTCAATGTTCCAAATTATATGTTATAAATTTTTAAACTATGTTATTAACAAGATAGAACTTATTTCTGATTTCAATGTATTTTAATGGAGGAATTGTTATTTTATTTTATGGAGGAATTATCGATCGATCAATTTTGTATTTTAGAAAAATATTTAAAAGTTTTTTAAAATATGAAATGTCATATTTTCTTGTATCAATCTTTTATAACATATCCATAAACGTTCTACAATGTTTTTTCTTCCATTTCAACGATTGAGATTGCAAATTTTCGAATTAAAGATCACTGAATGCTGTCGATACCTCGAATTCGAAATGATTCGAAATTATTCGAAGGAATCGATCGATTTTGTATTTTAGAAAAATATTTAAAAATTTTGAAAAATATGAAATGTCATATTTTCTTGTATCAATCTTCTTGGTATAACGTATTCACAAACGTTCCAAATTATACGTCATAAATTTCTAAACTATGTTATTAACAAGATTGTAGAACGTATTTCTGATTTCAATGTATTTTAATGACCAAGAAATCAATTATATATCCGATCTTGCTTTCCAAACTCGTGTCCCCTCGAGCACAAACTATTATTAATACGTCAGAGATATTCCCCCTCCTGTAAATCCAAGTATTACAAGTATTATTTCTTCTGATTTAATAAACCGATAAATAATTATGTCAACAAAATGTTAAACGCGCGTCAATAAATCCCCTTCACGGATCTATCATTCTCTTTCACTCTTAAGCAACTATGTAAATATACCGATTCGAAAAAAATTAATCGCCATTCTGAATCACAAATCTTGAAAATGATAAACAGAAATAGAAAATTTTTACCCGAAAAACTCTCTTCCGAACGAACGAATTTCAAGCCACGAATCGAACTTTGTAAGAAATAAGTAATAAATAAAACCAGTCAACCAACGTCCATCCAAAAGAGGAAAGAAGGGGAGAAAAGGAGGCGAGTTGTAAACTTCAGAATGGAGGGGGGGAGAGGATGAGAGAGGAAAAAGAACGTTTTGGTCCCCCGACACGGCGCGGAAAGCGTATCGTCAGGTAGACACGTATTAAAATCGCATATTAACTCTGTCATTTCCTCATTTAAAAGCGAAGAGAGGTATAAACCGGTAGGATCCAGGAGAGAGGATCCAGGTATAAGATGAAAAGTGGAAAGAGCGGCGGAAAGGGAGAAGGAGATACACAGAGAGAGAGAGAGAGAGAGAGGTTGGAGGACCGAAGCGTTCCACCTCGAGCATGGTGGAAGAGACGAAGGTAAGGATGGGAGTTAAAGGGGACATAGAAGGACCACACGCACGCGCCGCCCACAGATACGCTATCACTTGGCTACAACCAACGTGATCTGCATGCGCATGTCCTCTCTTCGTCACGAACTGGAGAAAAGAAGAAAAGAAAGAAAGAAAAGAAAAAGGAAGAAAAAAAGAAGGGTGGAGGAAGGAAAGAAGAAAGCGAAGGGATGAGAGAAAGGGAGAGGAGGATACCTCCATCTCTCTCTCTCTTCTTTCTTCCTTTTTCTTTTTCTTCTTCCGTTTCACCCCCTTGGCTCACCTTCGCTGATTTAAGGGGTTGGCAGAGCGTCGATAACACGTCTGGTCAGTCCTACTCTTCGTTCGTACGGAATCTCTTCTTCTTCTTCTTCTTCTTCTTTTCTTCTTCTTCTTTGTCTTGCTCTTCTTTTTCCTTCTTTACTGTCGTCGATGGTTCTTCCACTTGGAGCTTAGCGGAACACGTAGTTCCCTGCGTATGGGTATCTTTACACGCGTGCCTCGAAGAAGAGACGATTGGGTTACTCTCCTCTTCCTCCTCCTCCTCCTCTTCGATACCGATGTCACGATCGTTTTGCGACTGGTGGCCTGTTTGACCCGCGACGTCAATGGTGAACCTTTGGATGCCTGTTGAATTTGTTAATTTCGAAGGCATTAAAGTTACGGAATTGGTTGCGAACTGAAATCCTTTTTTACTGATTCTTCGGTAATTTTTTTTATAATAATAAAATTCTCAAACTTGAGATGAAAATAGATAATAAATACGAACAGCCCAGTTTGAATTGAAAAATATCTTTTCACGAAAAAAAAATTGTATCTATTGCACATCCTATTTTTCACAAAAAAAAAAAAAAAAAAAGGATCCTCAAAATCGTCGGAGAACGATATAACAATTCGTATCGTGGATATCAAATCCATCGTATCCGGATTAAAACCGAATTAATTTCACCGCTATAACTGTCAAGAAATTATGTAAATTCGTCTTACAAGACTGGGACACGAGGTTTCACTCGTTCCTTCTTTTCTCTTTCTTCCCTTTTTTCTTTTCCCTTTTCTTTTCTTATTTTTGATCCGGATCGAAATTCCTCGAGTTTCCAAGTTCGAGAACGAACTCCTAGTCGGAGCGGTCTGTTGGAAGAAGAAGTGGAAGTCGACCGGTCGTGCGAGATTCTCCTTATCGACGCGAGCTGTCCCGTGTTCGGGCCCGTTCCCGGGGCCCCGAAATAGCGTATTCGGGGCCCACCTCGTGCCTTTCCAGCACCTACCTTCGAAAAAGAAACGTAACCCTAGACGTATCGCGGTGTCATGTCCCGCGCACCTGGCGGCCTCGTTCTTTGTAACACGATACACGCGTTTCTTCTTCTTGTTCTTCTTCTTCTTCTTCTTCTTCTTCTTCTTCGTCGTCGTCCTCTTCGCTGCTTCTTCTTCTTCTTCTTCTTCTTTAACTAATACTATTATTTCTCCTTTCACTTTGTTGTTGCCTTTCTGTTTTAAGATAGATACTATTTCTTCTTTCAATTTGTTGCTGCTTTTCTGTTAGAGGCATTACTGTTTCTTCTTTTGATTCGTTGCTGTATTTTTTTTTTTTTGCTGTGTTTTGTTGTTATATGCGAGGTATTGTTAAGTATTATTTTTAAAGTGAAAAGAATATTGGAAATAGTTTTGCTTCTTTTATTTTTATAGTATTTTTCTTGGGTTTGGGTTTTTATCCAAACATTGATTATTCGAAAATTAATTATTGAAAATTGATTTGTTCGTTGCTAGAGGAAAGGAAATGGTAAAAAAAAAAGAATAATTACAACGACATATTTAAAAAATAATATAATAAAAGTTTATTTTACACGTACAAACGAAACACAACATGGGCACATAGGTACACAGTGTGAGAGATAAGTTCTTACTCCGGCTACCTATACATGTAATACGTAACATAATTACAGATCTAACGAACATGAATCCATGAATAACATCTTTATATGCAGTTATAATTATATATCTACGCATTAACAACTACGAAATACATACGCAGCTAAATACACGCTAAATATCAAGGACCCAAAGTCCACTTAACATTTACGAATCTTTAAAGTTTCATCTATATTTCACAAATTCAAACGATCACCGATACCATATAAACGTTACTCTTTCGTAGACTTTGAAATCCGTTGAATTTGTTTGAATTCGAAATTAAACGAATAAAAATTTTCTTAATACTTAATTTTATCAAAATTTCTAAAAAATTTACTCTAAATTCGATACAAAAGTAAATATCCCTAAAGTATAATGTCAAGATTTTTCACAATGTCAATCCATTTTCCTCGTTCTCTTTTTATGTCTCATTAATTCCTTCAGGATTTCTAAATCCGTTTCAAAATTAAAATGGAAAAACGAAAGTGGACTCGGTATAAAAATAAATATCCCTAGAAGATATACCAAAGATTTTTCACAATAATTTATAAAACCAATTATAATCCTCTTTTCTTCTCTTTTCGCTATCCTACGAAAATTCCCCAATTTATCCCCCAAAATGGATATCAAACTTGGACTCGGTGCAAATAATAAATGTCCCTAGTACAATATTAGACTTTCCACTATCAGTCTATCGAAACCAATTACCTACTCCTTTGCCCTCCCTTCGCCGATTTCAACGTTCAAAATCCTTGGAAAATTCCTTTATAACTCGTCTCGAAATCGAACGAAGCGAAAAGAAGGACTCGGTAGAATAAAATGTCCCTAGCACGGTGCCGAGACTTGTCACAGTCGATCCACGCGCCCACTAGGACGTCTCTTGCAGCACTACGGCCCCTGTACCAGGCACAGGTATCCCTGGTGGTGGAGGGGACGTCGATACACCCAAATTGTGAGTCAATGAGTGCCTCCTCAGGTCGCAATTCCTGCGGAACACCTTGCCGCAGGAGGCGCAGTGGTAAGGTTTGATGTCCGTGTGCGTGAGAAGATGGGTCTTCAGGTTGCTTCTCTGGTTGAAACTCCTTGCGCACACGGGACATTTGTGGGGCGATTCCTCCATGTGCAGGATCTTGTGCACGGCCAGGGTCCTGCTCTGACAGAATCCTTTTCCACACTCGGCGCATTTGAACGGTTTTTCCTTGCTGTGGATGTACCTGCAACGGATCGATCGATTTTTCCTCTTTCAATTATTGAATTGGCCGAAGATAATTTAATCATATCTCGTATATAGTTTAAAGAGTATAAAAAGTAACGTTAAGTTTTGGATAATTTTAATTGGCGCAAATCAGTTTGATCAATTTAATAAGTCTTTACGTTAAGTTAGTGACGATATCGATGACAGATTTTCAGAAGGTTGGAGTGGTCAGTGTAATGGGATTAAGAGAGATTAGAGGGATTAATGATTGTCGAAACGACGACGCGTGGAAATTTTCGTTTGGATTTTGGAGAACGATTGAGGAGGTTTGTCGTTGGTCTAGGCACGTTGAGGATGCTTGCGTGGGATTTGGGAATTTGTGTGAGAGTTGTTTGTCAATGGTGCAGAAAGTGGATGGTTAAGGTTTTGGTATTGTATGTTAATTAGGATTATAAATAAATTGCTACTTAGTAGAATGAAATACGAAAATCTTTGTTCGCAAATCGTGTCGGTAGCGAATTGTTTAGATGATTGGGATATTAGACAATTATTTATATTATTTGCAGTTTATCTGCAGTGAGTGGAGAGAAGAAAGCTTGTAAATACTTAGACAAAAAAATATAATTTTTCTTAGAAATTTTTATATACGATATATCCATATAAATAATCTAATGAAACTTATTAAGCGACGAAGAAACTTATTAAAATTTATAAGAGTCTATGTATTCTGAAACTATGCTAATATTAAACGCGTTAATAAATTAAGAATTAAAAAAAAAAAAAAACAAGTCGAGATGAATAATTCAACATTTTCAATAAATATTTAAAATAAATAAAGCTATAAAAAAAATTTAAATTATACAAATTACAAAAAAAAAAATTACATCCCAAAAATCCTGACTCTTAAACTAGACTCTGAAAAAAATTAATTCAAAATCCTCGAATCGATTACCAAATATCTTTATCTTCAATTTTTCATTCGAACAATAAACCGAAGCGAAAACATTCCTTCATCTTCTTCGTGAAAAAAAAAAGAGAGAAGAAAATAAAAATAAATCACACAAAGATTATTCAAAAAAAAGGAAAAAAAATAGTAAAAGATACGAGGAATCGAAGAATGCCTAACAGTTGAATTAACGGTTAATTGCGAGCGCGCGCGTCGACATCGTTGGTGATCGATGATCAAAAAATACGAAAAATCGCGATAAATTGTCAGGAAAAATTGTTCGATATTAATTAATAGTAGGGGCCGTCGTCGTAATTACACGTTCGAGCCGTATCATTTCGTTGTATTTAGACGGAATACAGAAGATCGCAATCAATTTGAGCACGAGAGTTGAACGGGGAAGAAAGCGTGTTTCACGAGGTGATTGGGTATATAACTATGCTATCGCCCGATGCGCGCTTCCCTCCGCCAATAAGCATATATAATAGCGGCTTTATCTTCCGTGTCCTTTCCCCCCCCCCCCCCCGATTCGATCCACCCTCGGCATAATTTTTGAATATTAATGATTTCCTGAATAAAGGTGAAAATATTGAAGTCACAATTATGATCGTGACTTCGATCGATCTAACGATTCCTGAATATTTATTTTGTGGTTTAGTACAAGTTTCTGAGATGGATCGAGGATCGTTTTAAAATTGTAAAAGAATTAATCGCGAATTAAAACAGGTTAAAACGAATGAAAAATCGAGTAATTGTTATATGGAATACTTATTGGAATTGGACAAAAGTTATAAGAAAATACGGAAGACTCTATTCTACAAAATTCTACGATTCGACGATTATTAAAGATTATTAAGAATCGGAATTAATTTTAAAAAAGTCGAAAGATCGAAGCGAAAAAGATCGCGATGAGGTTCCAAAGAAATTCGATCAAATCTCAATTCAAAAAAAAAAAAAAAAAAAGAAAAAGAAAAAGAAGAAACGACCTAGAATCCGAACAATCTGACCAGAAATTCTTGCAAAAGAGAATCATGAAACGAAAGCGAATCACACCAGTCCCCTGACTTACCTGTGGTCCCTCAAGTGATCCTGCCGTCGGAAGGCCTTTCCGCAAATGTCGCACGAGTACGGCCGCTCGTCGGTGTGCGTTCTTTCGTGTATCAGCAAATTATAGCTTTTGGTGAACTGGCGGCTACAGAACTTGCAGATGAACTGCTTTTTGGGCCTGGACGCCCTGCACGTCCTCGGTATGCCCGACTCGGCGGAGGTGGAGGTGGCCTGCAGCGGCGACGAGGAGGACAACGACGACGAGGACAGCGAGGACGAGGAGGACGAGGAGCAGGCGGACGACGACGCCGGGGACGTGAAGGAGGAAGCGGCGATCTGGGACAGGGACGCGGAGGCGGCGGTGGTCACCGAACCCGAGCCGATGCGATTCCCATCCGTCGATGATATCCGTCGCAGCAGGGCCTCGTGGTCGGTTGAGGAGGAGGCCGCCACGGATGTGTCCCTCAACAGCGCTTCCTGCTCCTCCAACAGGGCCAAATCCTCGTCGGGGTCCCCGATAAAGTCCAGCCGTGCCTCGTCCTCGTCGTCCCCCGAGGACTGCAACAACCTCTCCGCGGCTAGGTGATCGCTCTTGGTCGGTGTGGTGGAAGTGAACGCGCTCTCCAACCCTGTGTTAACCGGCGAACACCTCTGATTGCCCAATCCGGAAGCGGAACCGGGCGACTGGCCGACACTCGACGCGGTGCTACTCGCGTGGAGGCGATGAAGGGTCAAGTAAGTCTCCAACGCTTGGAGATTCAAGGCGGCGGCCGCGGCATGTCCAGGTGGTAGCAGAGCGACTCTCTGAAGGGCGGCAAGAAGGGCACCTTGGAGTCCAAGAGCGACGCTCTGCAACGTGAAATTGGGCAGTCCAGCCTCTGTCACACTCGCGATGTCTCTGAGCTCGGCGGACGTGGAGGAGGAGGAGGAGGAGGAGGCGGAGGAGGAGGAAGAGGAGGAGGAGGAGGAGGAGGAGGAAGAGGAGGAGGACGGGACCATTACGATTCCCCGGTCCTGCTCCTGGTCCTGTTGTTGTTGTTGCTGCTGCTGCTGCTGCATCCTCCCCCGTCGCTAGAATCGGTCAGGCTGAGGGGCTGCCGACTTGTTGCCGGCAGCATTGGCGAGGTCTGATCCGTCGGTTGGTTGTTTCTGGTTGTTGTTGTTGAGCAGATTTTCGGCTTCGGTTGACTGTCACTGGTCGGTCGAAGGGGCCCGCTGGTTGATCAGGGGCCTCATGCTCGGCGATTTCGGCAGGGTGGACGAACGTGGTGACGGGAAAGAGAGGAGACGCGCGCGATGCTGGCGGTGCGAAGGCGCCTCGACGACTGCTCCTGCCTCTCGCTGCTGGGCACTGCTCGTGGAGACACCTGGTGGCAGGTATCCGAGGCGAGTTGGGACCGTCCGCGAGGAACGGGCCCCGGATTCTGGAGAGAGAGCCACACAGCTGGCCACGCAATTGCTCGCCGTTTCGGCGTAAACGGCGTCGTTCGTAATCTCGCGTGCACGCGTCACTGCGCGCGCGCGCGCGCGCGCGCCACCCGCCCGGCCATAGGGGACATCACCCCTCGACCGTTCTTACGAGATGATTCCGACGCGCTACTTGGGATTTACGTGGGGAGATGGAAAGATAATCGAGGAATGTGGCTCCGATTCGAGTTGTATGTTTGATAATCCCAATGGATTTAGGAGGAGACGCGTTGATCGAAAGCGTGTCGCATCGCACGGAATATAAGAATAGATGCAATAGATTTCTAACTTTTCAACGAAATTACTTGTTTATTCGTTGATGACAATTGTGGCAACCGTTGAGAATATTTGAAAAAATTTTTGTAAAAAATATAGAGAATGTTGGAGATTTTTGAATCGAATTTTCGACGAGGCAATTTCGAGGGAAACTTTGCTACGTTCCATATATAATATAAATGGAAAAGTTGTTTTCTATGAAAACGTGGCTTAATAAATTCGCGCCACCCTTCGTTCTCGACGTAACCGAACAGATTTCGTGGAGCAGTCAGGAAACGTTTCATTCAATTTGTACGTCGCAACAGAGCTCGAAGGTTAAATTAATTTCTGTCTAGGAACGTATCGGTAAATCTCCGCGCTTCTGTGTCCGCGGCTATCATTAAAACGTCGCGAATTAAGAATTATGAGGTACTTACGTAACATACCGTGAGCCGTGAAAGTAATGAACAGCAAATTCTGTCATGGCGAGTGTCACCAGCCACGATACGTACACGTCGGGCAATAAACAATGTAAATACGACGTTGCTTGTTCGTACTCGAGCTATTCGCGCGTTTAACAATCCGAACACGCGGATACAGTGTCATTACGTTGATGGAAATGCTCCCAGGTCGAGATGCTAAACGATGTCTCAGGATGAAATTAATTGTTTAGTTGCTTGTAAAATGTTCGAAATGATGCGAGTTATTAGTTTGTTTTGATGAATTTTTAACTTCTCATTGCGGATGTTTATGCGTTTATTAAGTATAATTTGAAGTTGAGAAAAAATTGAATGTAATTAACTATTTGTATAATAAATCTCTTTTATTATTAAATTATCTTATTCAGTTTAGAAATGAACAAACATCGTTCGTATCTATGTCGAAACGATTATTAAATTATATTGTTATCCGATATCCAAATGATTGAAAAATGTTGGCACGCTTATACTCGTGCCAGTGGAGAACAAACATTGGGACTTTTGTCGGAAATAAAATACTCGAAAGACGTAAAAAGTTCAATAAGGATGCGTGTACCGTTAACTTGATTTATCGTTCTGTAGATCACTATGCGATGAGTTGCAAACTTGCGCACACGATTTTATATACCGATGAAACCAATCTTCGTTTAACGTAACAAGCAAATTTTAACTATCTACCATATCTTCTTCGGCTTTATTACATACCGAGTCGTGTGAACGTTTCTTATAGGCATGCCAATTCCACACTCTATCGCTTTACCAGTCGATAATAATCAGTTTCTCAGAACCCAGCAAATTTTCAAACATTTCTCTCCCTAATATAGAATCCCATACGATTAATAAATTATCGAGACACATCTCCATTTATCACAAATTCTATTGTGATAATCGATTCATCCTCGATCCGACAATTATCACAATCTTCCATTTCTATACCTTTCTAATCGTAACAATTCGATCGAGTTCTCGATACCTCAACTACTCCAACCAACTCTTTTGAACGATCCCAAAAGAAGAAGAAGAAGAAGAAGACATTTTCCACCCCCTGGAAAAAGAAGAAAGGCGTGGGGGGGCTGGCGTGCCTTGTTTCGGCCGCAAAACCGGCAACAATTTACGATGGCAATTAATGGGCGCGAGTAAACCGTGTATAGCGCCTGTAGTTAGCCGGCCCTTTGGCGGACGAGGAAGAAGGAGTTGGCGAGGAAAACGCGCGCCAACCTCGATAGAGAGAAGCTCGGGAGACGGCGGGAAGCGAAGACCGGGCAACGGGCGACCAACCTTTAGAAGAATACTTGCATACTTACTTACGAAGTGAGGGGGGAAAGAAAGAAGAGGAGGAGGAGGAGGAGGGGGAGGAGGGGAGGGGGAGGAAGGAACAAGCGCGAAAGGAGGCATGCGGAGGACGAGAGTGTGGAAGAAAGTGGAGGGAAAGGGATCAGAGGGAGAAAAGACAGAGAGAGGTCGAGGAAAGAGGCGAGCGGGCCCGGGAGGGAGGGGGAGGAGGTGAGGCGAACCGAGGCAGACTAAATAATATTATAGGTGGTGTTCTCACGGTCCCGGGACGCCCGCGGGCCAACTCGTCACCCCCTCCGCCCCCCCTCCACCGCTCCACGCGGCCCACCTCGGGCCCCAGCCTCCCCACTCCCCCGCGCCTGAGTTTCGCCCACGCTGCGGCCCCACGAAGTCGTTGGGCACCGTGGGTGGGAGAAAGAGGAGCCGAGCCGAGCCGGGGAACGAGTATGGACGACAACGGACGAAGGGTCAGGGTTCAGCCTCGCGCTCGCTGACCGTCACCGTGCACGCTTTTCTTTCTCTTTTCACTCCTCTCTCTCTCTCTCTCTCTCTCTCTCTCTCTCTCTCTCTCTCTCTCTCTCTCTCTGTCTTTCTCTTCCTCCTCGTCCGTGCCTCCGCCCCAACCCTACTTCCAATCTCGAAGGCCCCGTTCTTCTTCTTCTTTCTCTTCTCTTCCGTTCGAGTTCTTCTTCTTCTATCGTCTTTCTTCATTTCCTTGCTCGTTCTTATTCCTCTTCTGCTTTGTAAGTCTTCGCTGTTTGGTCTTTTTAGTCTCCTCCTATGAGTACGATTTTTGTATTTTTCTTTTTTTTTAATTGTTAAGTTAAGATTCATTTCCATTCTTATTGTTCTTATTTATGCAATTCATTAGTATATGTATACATATGTATATTTTCGAAATTTTCATTTTCGTGAACGAGAGGTTAATTAAGCTGCTCTCTCCGCGACCCATACCGCTTGATTGAAAAAAGATTCTCGGTTTACTCGCGGATCAGATGGATGGGGGTATGTGAATGAAGCGTTCTTTTTATAACTTGTTCGAATGGAACAAGTGCTTTTTATTGTAAAAGAGGTTTTTTTCTTATAATTTGTTTGGATTAGATGATTGATTTCTTCATTTGTTGTTTTCGTGAAGTGTATGACACGTTTATGAATAGAAAAGATGAATGAAAAATCCAAAAATCTTATTTCAACTCTATTTATACAATTACTTACAAAGATATTATACTTACAGTAAGCATTATTATGGTAAATTGAAAGTGAAGTATTAAAGATACGATGAATGTTTTCGAGATTCAACTGCACGCACGATTTCTTATATTATTTTTTTTTTTTTTTTTCTTTTGACACACATCCTTTGATAAAGCGACAATACAACATTGAGTCCTCATGCTTACAACCGGAATTCCATTACGTCAGCTTTAGTGGAATTCCATTCTGACGATTTCGAGACTCGACCTCGCGACAACTATATTTGGTCGATAGAGACTTTCTCGTTTTACTTTATTCCAATTGTCAAGATGTCTCTCTTTTTTCTAATTTTTCTACGAAGATAATCATTGCGAACAACGTTAAGTTAAAACTTCATAGTTTTTCATAATCTAAATATTTTCATGTAACAATGCCAAACGATTCTATTGAAAGTCCATTAATTATTGTCTATTTAATTCAAATCAAATCTCGTCTCAAAATATCTTGGCTTGAAACAAGCAATCGACTCGGTTGCCGGCCACTCGATAAATCTTCTTTACAGCACCTCAAATTAGCATACACCCGCTAGTTAATCCATCCTTGGCTGCGAAATGTATATGCATTAGAATTTTATTACACATTTTTACTTGGCCAAAAGAAACTATATACCAACAATAACAATAACAAGACCAAACGATATTTAAAAAAGAAAGGCAAAAAGAAACTCGAAACAGTCGAAACAAAATCAATCTATAGCTGAGCCACCGATTCCACAAAAAGTACACGCTGCTCATCGCGCACACCAAGATAAACGAAAGAAAAAAGGAACGATTACAAATTAATCCGTTCGACCGGTTTCATTTATCATTCTTCATCCTCGTTCACCGTGTTTACACGTGCTCCGGGCCGCGGATGAGGTTAATTCGACAGTGTTAGGAAGAAAGAGGTCTGTCATGGATTTGCCGCCATTGCAAGTGAGAACAACGCCGATACATCAACGCGCATCAAAATCCTCAGAGACGATCCCCATCAACTATTGTTCACCTAACAGCACCTGCATCTGGTAAACAACATCGAGCACAGATGCTCAAAGTGCAAAAGATTGCACGCAATTGTACGCGTTATATCGTAAAAGTTGACCAGAATTTTATGACAAATCGAGTGAATATGACTGGGAGAGATCAAAGTCTAATCATTTTTCTTAATCTAATGCAAAACAAGTCAATTTTATATATATATATATATATATATATAAAATGGTATATGTCATATGTACAAGTATTATTATTATATTAGGAGTGTCGTTGTCCAAATCGTATCCTTTTGCATCCTGACTCTTAAAAATCCTATTTTTCTAAACTCTTAATTCTTGTTTAACGTCATTGTCAATATATATATATATATTTTTTGTCAATATATATATAAAATGGTATATGTCATATGTACAAGTATTATTATTGACAATGACGTTAAACAAGAATTAAGAGTTTAGAAAAATAGGATTTTTAAGGGGATACAAAAGGATACGATTTGGACAACGACACTCCTTAAAGCTCGCATTGACGCGTGCTCGTTGAGAGCTCATTCGAGAGCTCCCTTCAATTTGCTCTTGTTTCCTGAATGCGGTGAAGCGCAGAGGGAGGTCGCGACTTCCCGCCGCGTAGATAATTAGATCGCTACCAACCACCACCTCCACTTTCACGCATCTTCACCTCCGCGGTCGCGTACCGCTCGCCGTTTCTTCTTTCTTTCCGTTCGTGTACCGAAGCTTGTTCCCTTCGTCCCGTCGGCTCCTTTTCTTCCGTCAGCTCGCCAGCAGCGAGCCGGCGTGCGAGCGAAACGCTCCCTTCGCGGCGTGATGCCGATAGACGCGAGCGATGTGAAAGTAGCATCGACCCAACAACCACCATTGTAACTGATTTCCGATAGAATTCTTTAATTCTGCTCGTTCTTCGAATAACCAAGATGAAAGTTTGTTGGCTTCTTAAATTCCATAATAACAACACTTCAGTCAATCCAATATTGCGAAATAAAATATCACCCAAACATTTAACTTTGTCAAAAACAAATAATGTTAGTTAAGCTCTAGTCAATGTCTGATATCAAAGACTAACCTAACCTAACATTTCGAGATACGTGAAAATGATAAACAGGTTTCTTCAAAAAGTCAAGCCATCATTGTCCACCATGCACGACATCTATTTCTCTCACTCTCGATCGCTCAGAGAGGCACAAAGAAGATTAAGTCCAAAGAGCTCAAAGACAAAATTCGGGCCACATCACCAGCCTATATATATATATATATATATATATATATATATCCGGAACCAACGAGATTGATTCGTCCAATTACGTTAAACAATCCGATCGTGGATCCCCTTCCAATAATCCCTGAATGTAAATTTGAGGCCGCGAAATCGTTATACGCGGCGAACGAGGCAACGGATTTATCGTGTTCACGACACTGAATCATTAGTCCCGGCCCGTCTGATTAATGACGCGGCCACGCCCCTCCGTGGGGGCAGCACTTGATAAGATTAATGCGTCACCGGTCACGCGCATCCTCCGTAGTACCGCGCACGCGCGTGTGTCACCGAGCGGCCTTTTGTAAATCTATTACCGCGGCCGAGTGGTAAAGCGACGCGCCGATTAAACCCGCGCTCCTTACCGATGTTATTCCATTTTTTAAATTAATGTCGCCGGCTTGTCGTCGGCTCCGTCCTCCGTGATTTATACCTCCGGGATCGCGGTACGATCTTTGAATCCAGTTTTTTTTGTAAACAGACGGAACGACGGGGAGTGTAAAAATCGGAGTGTAGATCGACGAGAAGTTTGGACGGCACGAGAATTGGAATTGTTTTTTTAAAATTGTGAAAAATAGGGAAGTTATTTCTTTCGAAGATGAAGAAGAGATCTTGTTGGATGTGATTGTTATATTCTTGTTACGAATTTTTGTTATAAATTTCGTGTATATGTTTGTGTATATGTTTCGATTTCGAACGAAAATTATTAGGTACGTATGAAAGTCACTTTTCAAAAAATTGCCGCGCCAATATTTTAAGTATCGAACTGTATTGCATGGTGGCATAAGGAAAAATTATGATTCAACTTTAAAGAATTACGCAGACAGTCTTTGCGGTCTTTAAAATAATTTATGGGGCAATCTCGTCCCTGCAATCGCGAAGTACTCGCAAGTATCACCTTCAACTCGAAACTTTATTACCGTCGCAAAACTAACTCGTGCCCGGAGAGTTAGTATACGCTTACTTTTCATTTAAGACAGAATATTAGTGCAACATAGTCTCGAGAAATGATTTAAGGAGTATACGTATGTACCTCTGTATATTCATCTTCCCCTCCCGTGAATATCTGAACATTAACTGCTTCGAATAGCTAGTTGACCAATCATCTCTTCATTGCGTATTATTCCTTCTGCTAATACCGGTTATTTTCTACCATTATTATCTCCCATTATACTTATTTTTTCTTTTTTTTTTCCCCCTATTATTTAACAGCTCGACTATACCTAAGAAGAAATTACTCATTTCTGCTTAATGTACCTCTTTTCTAATACTTGGTAATTATTAATTTATTTCACATTTTCTGTCGTAAAAACGATTCCAACGATCTTTCTATATCAAATATCCAATAACTATATATATATATATATAATCCAAACCGACAAGTGAGAGAAACACGTTCCCCAACATCCCCCATTACCGACGAAAACTCACCCAACCTCACTAAACACCCAATGAATAATCTCCCAAACGGAAGACACCTCGGCGACGTATCAACACGTCATCTCCCGAACATTTCTCCAACGCCCCACGTTATATCCACGTTCAATCTCGTGGCTAATCGAGGCAAAAATCTTCAACGTGGAGAAATATCTCTCGGGGTATACGATCGTACGCGGTAACACAGCCCTCCTCACGATAACAAAATACCGGCTCGGGTGCCTGGAACACGGGGCAGCCATAATAAAAGAGTACCAATCGTGATCCCGGGTGGCGGTCACCCATGTTTCTCGGGGGGGGTGACACGGCCCCTACTGTTTCCCAGGCGACTGGATAAAGTGCTCCCTGTCGCGTACAATGCGTCCTGAAAACCGGGCCAATGAAACAAATGTGATACTTTCAGCACTGCCGCCTTGCTTTCCAGCCACGTCTCCCTTCCCCGGCCAATAAATAACGCGCGACTCCACCCCTCTCCGGGCCCCCTTCCTGTCTACGAAAGAGGGAGGGGGGAGGGGCCTTAGGTGGCTGCCTAGAAGCGTTTCTATCCGGAACCGCTTGTTAAATAAAGGAGAAGAAGGGGGAGGGAAGGACGAACGAAAAATCCTTGGTGGATGCCACGTATCACCAGGAGGCAAAGCGTGATTCCATTAGTCAGGACCTCACCACCGAGGATCACAGGTTTAAAGCACCGTTTACACGCCTCGACTACTTGCCTCCACAGATCCCCTGGCGGATCTCTTTTCAACCTGTGAAACTGATACTGATCCCTGTGAATTGAAGGGGTTTCGGGTTTTTGAGATCGGTGAAATTGGGGATGGAAGGTGAAGGCAGGGTAGTGATTCAATTGGAAAGGGAATATTGGTGAAGATTTGGGCGAGAATAATTTGTTTGTGAAAATGAAGAATAAGGGGAAAGGAGAAAGAATTTTTTAAATTCTTTTTCTTTTTTTTTTTAGATCCCAGAAGCGACGCTCGATCAGACAAGGGAAGAAGAGGGAAGAATTCGGAGACAAATTAAAACTTGTGTCTTCGCAGAAAGCTTGGAAGCTAGAGTAGCTTATCGATCTCTCCCGAAAAAATTTCCGTTTGCTCCCGGATCATAATTCAACCAGATTCTCATCTCGTGGACGAATAGAGTTCCCAACTGGAGGGAAAAGAGTATGGGACGAATGATTTATCGCGGATACGAATGATCGCAACAATTACAACTATGTAATGTAATGAAAATAAATCGTTATGTGTACCCGAATTTTCAACTTGTTTTGCGATATCAACGCGATGCACACGTTGACACGCGTGAGAGCGAGGAAGCTCCGTTGGTGGAAGGACGCATCGACAGGCGTTGACCGCATGCGGTGTAAACTCGCCTTCAGGGGACCTGGAGTTACCCTCGAAACCCCTGGCAGGGGGTCCGTACACCGGCTTCTTCTCCTTCCTCTTTTTTAAAAGTAAGGATGCCTGTCACCGATAGTGATTTGTTGAGTGTATTTGCATTTTAGATTTAGGCTGCCGCGCCTGCTGCTCACCCTCGCCCGATTCCTTCCTCTCCTTTCTCTCGTCTATCTTCCTTTCAAGCGTCGTTCAGATTAGTCGAGTTGCCTGGATTCTGAGCCTATGCTCAACCCTTTTTTTTTTTTTTTTTTTTTTTACCGGTGTGAAACTTGTTCGCTCGATTTGAAATTCTTTTTTTTTTTTTTTTTTTTATGAAACACAATTTTGGTAATAAATTATATATATTATATCACTTATAAAAGGGCGTAATTATCTTATAGCAATTGTTTCTCTTTATTGCATTTTCAGATTGCGCGATACGATTTTAATATCGATTTTACACGTTCGTTCGTTCGTCCATTCTTTTTCATTCGTTTCTGATAAAAAAAAAAAATCAAGCGATGTTATGCAACACGAGGGTGGAACAGCGAGCAACAAAGGGGAAGGAAGGTTCCTCGGCTCTGGAATGGCATTAGTCATAAAGCATCCCTCGATGGCCAGCTGCGGAGACTTGTTTATGCACGTTTAAAGAATGATTAGGCGACGGACTCGCGGCAGGTGGTGGCCTCCACCTTCTCGTGTCTTTTACTCGTGATTTCGGTTTATCCCTCGTTCGCAATCTGCCGCCTCGATCGCAGCGTGAAAATGACCGTACGCTTTTCTTCGTGATTCGAAGAATCTCTTTCTTTCTATTTGTCGGGTGAAAGGGAATCAAGAATGATCCCCAGAATCTTTTTTTGGGAGAGAGAGAGAGGGGAGAAGGGAGACGAAAAGGATTGATAATTGGAAAATTGGTTTCTTTTTGCAGACGAGGAAAGGAATGGACAGGGAAAGTAGTTTTTGGAACGAAGGAATTTTTGTTGATAACTTAAAGTTACGATTTCTTATTCCAATTAAATTAACCAATTGTGGATAGATTATTTGGTTCCAAGAAAACAAGGATCAGAGGATATGAATAATTGTATTCGACGCTTAAATTACATCGTACGGAGTTAACACAAGAATCGTTTTCAGAGTTTCAAGTATTATTATTCCAATTAGCACCGTCACAAAAGATAATGCGCGACATTTAACAGGTTTCGAACGAAGGGAGCAAACACGCCGATTCGAGAGGTGACACGAAAACGAGGTTGACACGTCCATAAAACGAGGTGAAAACATCGTCGAAGGCCCGGGTAATCCATTGACACTCCCTTTCTTCCCTTCTTCCCGAAACAGTGCATAATCGCGTAATGTTGAGTCGGTAAACTTCACCGACCCAACAAAGATCTCTTCCTCTCCCTTCAACTTTACGTAGTACAGTATTTGTCCGCCGGGGGGATCCAGTTAGCAGCGCCTTTTACTACGTAACCTGCCGTTATTATTATTATTATTAATTTTAGGCTTTTTGCGGCGGCAGCCGGTAGTTACTCGTCGGTTTACTGCTGTGAGAAAACTTGGTGAGCTGAAAATTGGCCCAGTGATGTATCAACGCAACTTAACACCCTTCTGTATAAATTGTTCCTCTTTATTTATTATCCTTTTCTTTACGACTTCACCGTGTGAAACTGAATCTTTTATTGAAATTCTTTCAATAAAACAATTTTTGCAATTTTCCCTTTTACAAGTTATCGATCGATTAAGATCAATATTCTTACGATAATAAAATTAATTATATAATCATCTTTCCTCGTCCATAATCCGGCTCAAATAACGCTCGTGGTTCAACGATGGACGCAAATATTGTAAATTGTACAAAGGCATTTAACCTGATGCAACTCGTGCATCATTAACATTTTCGAGAAAATGCTACTAGAAAAATGGCATGCGATGATCGGTCGATGATAGGAAAGGATGGGAAGAACAGGAGGAGGGGGGGAGGGGGGAGGATCGAAGGAGGCGGTTCTCGGGAGAAGAAAGAGCAGGAGAAGAATCGGTGGGCGACGAAGAAAAAGAGTTCGATTCGTCGTGCATTCCGTCGGCGTATCCTTTGAATGACAGATCGATAATTGATCATTATTATCGTATGACTGGGCCCTATTGTCGAGGTATTTCTGCGTCCACTCCTCCCCCCAACTCCTTTTCGGGCCTTTACCGTGGACCCTTTCGGAGACTTCCAGCGCCGCACCCTGCTTGGGGTACCGCCTGCGGGGGTCACAGGTCACTCGTGTTACTTGAACACCCGCCGCGAGTGTCGCGCATTCCAGCCTAAAAATCGTACTCGCCTATGCGTACGTCCCGAACGTGGACTGTTATTCTTGGATAAAACAATGGTAACAATAAAACTTTGTTTTCGTAGCAGAAAGAAATTGCCTCGTTAATTAAATAAATCGAAACGTCGTAATAAATTTGCATCACGCAAGATTCTCTTTTAAAGCAATTTTGCAGGCAAAAATCGAATAGGATCTTTTCGTCCATTTTTTTTTTTTTTTTACGTTAAATTCATTCATCAAACGTTATTAATCCCGATAAATCGGTTCATCAGCAGAGATTGTGCCCCGCCCGCTCGTCTCGATTTTCGTCGCGAGTAAAAGTTTTGGTCGTAAAAGGTTCACGTGACATTTCGGAATGAATATGGCCGCGTGCAAGGGAGGGCAAGAGGAACGTCGAGCGTGCGAGCCTCCGTACATATTTTGGGAGAACACCACGCGGCCGAGCTGGTCATGTACCGCCGTGGGCAACAATATTCATAACTAATAGATCGCCGGCCCGTGGGTGACAGAGCAATACGTCCTGCGTTTCGATGTTCCCGGCTCAGAGAGATCGAGCTCGCTCGCGCGCGCGCGGGGTCGTGGCCGGATCCGTCGCTTGGTCAGGTCCGCTTTACACGGGCCGAACATTCCGGGAAGTCCGCCACGAACGACCATAAACAAACCGATAGCCCTGTTTCTAACTTGCCCGTCTTTTTCCCCATTCTCGACCCATTTTTTTTTTTTTTTTTTTTTTTTTTTTTTTCATCTTTCGATTCCTCTCTAATTTTTCGCGTCTCACACTTCTCTCACACTTTTTATTAGTATTCTCTTGCCGATTTTTTCGAACTGGTCTCGATTTTTGTTTTTTTAAGAATTCGTAATTTTCCAAGAATCCGTTCTGCCATTTTATTTTTATCCAGGAAATAGATATGGTATGAATTCTTTTTCAATATAACGTTATGATTAATTAGATATGAATTTAAAAATATTAAATTCATGATAATATATTTTTGTTCTGCCATTTCTTAGATTCTATTTTTATCCAGAAAATAGATGAATTCTTTTTCAACGCCACAATTAATTAGACAAAAATTTAAAAATATCAAATTCGTGATAATATACTTTCATTCTGCCATTTTTCAAATTCTATCTTCGTCAGAAAATAAATATGAATGATGATATGAATTCTTTTTCAATATCACGCTATAATTAATTATCCAGAATTTAAAAATATCAAATTCGTGATAATATACTTTCTTAGATTTTATTTTTATAGGGAAATAGAATTCTATATGAATTTTTTTTCAATATCACGTTGCAATTAATTAGAGAAGAATTTAAAAATATCAAATTCATGATAATATGCCATTTCTGCCATTTCTTAGATTTTATTTTTATCCAGGAAATAGAATTCTATATGAATTCTTTTTCAATATCGCTACAATTAATTAGACAAGAATTTAAAAATATCAAATTGGTGATAATATTTAACTTTCGTTAAAATAACTTTCGTTATTCACAAGGAAAGAAAGGGAAGAAAAAAAATAAATGGAAAAAAAATGAGATAGAAGATACGAAAGTGTGACGAAGAAATTGTTGTTTGTAGGGAACAAAATATTTATAGGCCTGCGAAATTGACGATCCATTTTGATAAGTTTTAGTTCCTTTTATTCCATCCACCGTCACTCATAAACCTGCAAACTATTAATTACGAGCATAATTGCCTATAGCGTTACACGGCGACCGCATGGTGTTCTTCCAGAAATATGAAGGCGGGATCCTTTACGCCACCCCCTCTCCCATACACTTAACTATATTTGTTCCAAAATATCAATACGTTTCTTCAATACCCTATTTAATGATGAAAAAGGTATGATCAAAATTTGCCATTTCGATTTGAAACAACACTGCTATTAATTTTCGAATAATTTTTAGAAAATAACTTGTGTTGTGTGCCGACGCAACGATACGTAAGAGAAAAAAAAAAAAAAGAAAAAAAAAGGAAAGGTCCGTTGTTTAAGACCCAATAACTTATCTTTTTTCTTGGCTATCATCAACACAACCACAATTCTTTTTAACCACACAGAACAAACTAATGCAATGTTACGCTTTGGCAACCACAAAAGCGATAAATCTGAACACTGCGGTTATGTTAAACCAAGCCACGAAAGTCATTGTCACGGCCACCACCCCCTATATAGGACACCGCACACAATTCCCCCTTCCTTCTACCTCGCTTCGAATTTAGAATAATTGTTTCATCAAGCGCGTAATTGCCGTTCCGTCTGCCCATAGTCGAAAAAATCTTTACCTACTGCCAAAAAGTGCATCCCCCGAGGACAAATTCCGTGGCGTGGCCGTTTACGATCTTGACGGCCGGTTAAATTACCGAGTCCCTCTTACCTGTGACCCCCGAAATAGCCCTATGTCCTGACCTCTGACCCCCTGCTACCCGTGACTCGCTCGTCTCCACGCCCTGCCGAAACATCGATAGGTGATCGGAATTTCTTCGAATAGTTAGAACCCCTATTATCCGCATTCCTGCTCCCTCAACGATATTTAACGTTGCACCAGTACTTTCTCGAGAACCGCCTTTTCTCCCCTTCTCCTCTAGCTTCGTAGACTAGGTGGAAACACTTCTTCTCTCGAAATATTTCTAAATCATCCAACTTTCTTCCATCAAATATTCCATCAAACTGAACAAACAAGTTTCGAGGATTTTCAACCACCCCCTCGGTGGATCCCTCCCTTGGTCGGAATCTGCGAGGATCATCGCTTTCGAGGATGATCGATCCTCTTTCGTGTCACCGTCGCTCGTCAGACAGCGGAACGAAAACGAAGGAGAGGAGGTGGAGTGAACGCGGGCCCCGTTAGTAGTGGGAGGATAAAGAAAAAGAAAGGATATACACGTTGGCGGCGTCAGAGGACCCTGAAGAATCGGTGGAGAGAGAGAGAGACTATGGAAGAGGGAGTAGACGAAGAAGAAGAAGAAGAAGAAGAAGAAGAAGAAGGCGAAGGGAAGGGTGGAGGGGTTTGAGGGGGCGGAGGAGGAGCGGTGAGCGCGGGTCGCCATTAAGCGGACCCCCTGCCGCGTGGCCCGCGGCAACCCTTCACAAAAAACTGTAATTGGAAATACTTTTCCTCCTTTTTTCCTGAAATAATTTATGAATCTTCCACCGGTCGGCCGAGGCGAGGGCTGTGGCTGCTTCCACCAGACACGGTTCCCTCCGTACCTCGGGCCCCGGCTCGAGGAACCGTTCGAGGTTGAAGGAAATATCACAAACGCTGTCCATCTCGCTCCTGCGACTCCATCCACCCCTTCGGTGGAGGATGATGCGAGGCGAGGATGTGGCGCGAGCCGACGTTTCGGCTGCGTTGCCCACGATGATGAGAACGTTCTTCTTCTTCTTCTTCTTCTTCTTCTTCTTCTTCTTCTTCTTCTTCTCTTCTTCTTCTTCTTCTTCTTCGTTGGTCGAGATCGTGGCAAAAGGAGGTGAAGGACAGGTGAGGGATAGGAGAGAAAAGGTGATCGCGGTTCTTCTTCTTGCTGCGGGGTCCACGCCGACACCCTGCCGAGACAGGATTCCATCGAATCTTGTGTCTCTTTCTTCGCAGTTTCGTTAGCTTTCTCTTTCTTTTTTCTTTTTTTTTTTTTTTGCTTTTGCTTTTTGGCTTTGAAAAAGCCAGTTCGCAGCGTCATTTGGACGTTGTCGTTGATTCGTTGGACGATGTCGATGATTGAACGATGATGGTGCTATCTTGCGGTATATTTAAGAGTGAAGTTTGAGTTCTTTTTAAAGTGGAATTTTAAGCAAGTTCCAATTTTAATAAAATTGTCAAATGATCGGACCAATGGAGCAAATTCTTCCAATAACGGAGAAGAGAACGATAATCACGATTCCATTCGTCGCGTCTCTCTAAAAAAAAAAACCAATCTGTTTGAGGCTAACTATTTGGATTCCAAACCCCGCCTCGCCACGATAACAGCTATTCTAAATCAAAAGTTTCTTCTTTCCTCTTTTTCCAAAAAATGAAATATAAAATCTGAAACAAACGTCCACAATGTGTTTCTCCGTCGATCTATTTTATAGGACTAAACGTTTAATTTAAACGAAGAAGAAGAAAATATTCCTGTTCCTCGATCATCCATTTTGATCCATCAGAAGAATTAATAGAAAAAAAGTCAACGATCCATTCAGTTTCTATACGCGAAGATATACAATTCTTCGAAAGCTCGCCTAAATCTAAAAATTATATTTTTTAGATCCAACTTTGATTCATTTTCTCCAACTTCATCGCAGAAGTATAAACACAATTCTCGAAAGATCGAAGAGAAAAACTTCGAAACTTCACTTTTACTTTTATATTTCCATCCTATTACTCTTAATAATTCGCGTTTTCTTCGAAAAAACGATTCCTGAGAAGAATCGATGCAAGGAAGGAAGGAAGGAAGGAAGGAAGGAAGGAAGGCCAAGTTCTGAACCTGTGGAAACCGTCACGGTCAGAAGCAGGCGAAAGGATGGCGCGCACCGTGGTCAGGGGCGGGGGGGGAGGGGAGGCGAAAGTGGCCTCCTGTTATTTCGTTGCCGGGGACACCCCGCTGCGCGAGGGTGGAGGTGAGCCCTCTTTAGAGTATTACGAGGATCTTTACGGCAGCCTTCGGATGCCGTTATCAATTTGGGTGATTCTCAGGATTTATAATGAAGACGCAATGCCCGCTCCGCCCCTCCTCCTCCCTCCTCCCTCTTGGCCCCTTCAACAGGTAAACAGCTCTCTCTCTCTCTCTCTCTCTCTCTCTCTCTCTCTCTCTCTCTCTCTCTCTGGATCTCGATTTCGATCTCTCTCTCTCTCTCTCTCTCGTCATCGCGGGGCCCCGATCGGGGCCAATCGGAGGGCCAGGCCTGCGGTTTCGTGTTAGTAATTACACCGGCCCGCCACCCAGGACGCGGGATATCAGATTTGGCGAAGACAATGCCGATAATGCGCGGATAATGAGCGGAATAGCAGGAGGGAAGGTACAAATTCCCTCTCGCTTCTTCCCTCCTGCTTCTTCCATGTTATGATAAAATGATAAAATGAACGGGGCTGGTACGATAAAAAAAAACTTTCATACGTTTACCGCCAATATTCAATTGCGTCTCGTTCATTCGTTCAAATATCGTTCGTATATAACACAATTTCCTTTCGAACAATCGAAATCTCATAGGACAGGATCTAGGGTGGCGGTCGAGGATCGGTTCATCATCATGCAATCAGATTTCAACGGTTCGATAACGAGGATAGGGGGAGGGGGAGGGAGGCAGAGGAGGCACGGTCGGTCCAACTCGGTTCGACGCGAAGGGGGAGGGAGCGAAGGAGAGAGGATCCGTGGAGAGAGAGTCCCCGCGGGAATGAGACACGACAGGTCGTCGGACGACCCTACGCCGCGACCTCTATGCATCTAAATTGGCTGCGCCCCCATTCGTCATGCAGCGGCTCGCTTCCCCCATTGATCCCGCCTCGTGGGAAGTGGTATCGTCCTTTTTGCATCTCCCTTCGTCCCGAACGGTACACCCTGGAGATCGTTCCTGCTCGTGCCCTCCTTCAATGAGACGGCCGTTCCTCGGCCGGCGACTCCTTGTCGCAACGAGGAATCCGTCGATTGGGGGCGAGCGTTGAGATGCTTACTTTTACTACTTCCCTCGATTCTCAGTCGGTGCAGAGGAAATCGACGAGGCACTTGTTGCGCCGTGGAGCAAATTATTCGTTAGACATCAGAGGATAAAATTTGTAACGACAAAGATCCTTCCTCAACCCCCCCCCAAAGAAGGATCCAATCAGCCGTCCAACCGCACAGCGACTGTCGGAATCCCCTTGTTCCGACTTACTAGACACGGTTCGATCTGCGAGGCCCATTGTGTTACGCTTAACCAAAGACAAGGTGTTTCGTTCCTCGCCGGGCTGACAAAAGGCAGCACCGGCACAACAAAGGGGCGCGCGGCGGATCGAAGAGTAGGAAGACGGACCAGCGTTGGACCAGCGCGACGACGAAGAAAAGAAAAGAAAAGAAGAGAAGAGAGAAGAAGGGAAGGGAAGGAGCAATCTTCTTCTCTCCCTCCCCCTCTTCATCCTTCCTCTTCACCTTTTCCATTCCACGCGCCTCCCTCCCCTCTTTTCCTCCTCCTCCTCCTCCCTATCGCTAGATGTCACTTATTAATTCTTCCATTCTCTCGGAGGCAGCAAAATGAATAGCGGGAGCTGAACTGAAGCCAAGAAGGGAACCCCGCCCCCCGATGGAATCGGCCGCGCCGCTGGCGGAATTCTTTCGGTGAGAAAAGACAGAAGGTGGACAGGAACGAGACGTATCCCGCAGGACAGCCGGTGGAAAGGTCAAAGGATCCACCGGCTACCTGGATCCCCGATCCACTCCCGCAAACGTCGTCCAGGTAGAGGATAGGGAGGAGAGGTGTACCGATGTACTTCTTTCTCCTGCTGCCTTTTCACCGATCCCACTACCACGATTAATAACGTCCCCCCTCCCCCTCTTACATATATTCCTTCCTCCTTTCTTCTTCGTCCCTCCTTTTTCCCTCCTTTCCCTCAGGGAGGAGGGGAGTTTTAAAGCCAGCGGATGAAACAGCGGAGGAAGCTGCCGTTTAAGGAAAACCACAAATTTTCGAGGCGAGCACACGCGCGCCGGCCAAAGCGGGGAGAATCTCGTCTGCGTGTATATATATATATATATATGTGCGTGTTTGTGTCGTGCACGATGGCGGAGGAGGACCGTTCGAGGACCCCCGCTGATCAACTTTGAAGAATCCCTCGGCTCGGTACTCATCGTCTCTCGGATGCGCCTTCTAGCGTTTGATATATGGATTTTCGCGAGGTGACGTCATAGGAAGCTGGAACCCGTGAATATCGGCACGCGGTTCATGCATCCGAGCGTATCTTCCCCTTGGAAGATACTGTACTTGTTAGCAATAATTCGGTGAGAAATAATTTATCTCCGATGATGCAACCACGCTTCACCCTTTCCTTCTTCTACATCCGCTCACCTCTCTCTCGCTAACAGGCCCCCTTAAATCTCCGAATAAACAAATTTTCTCGGTTTCCTTTCGCACAAAGGGGTGTATTCCCCCAGAGAAGATTTACGATATTATTCATTACATTATTTCGAGAAAGAAAGAAAGAAGGAATGGGGGAGGAGGAATGGAAAAGGGAAGAAGGAAAGGAGGAAGGAACGAGATATATCTCTTTCGCCACTTTGGGACGCGAGCCAAGCAGCCGGGTAGCATATAATCGAGAAGCAGGTAGTCGTATATCGGTCCTGGGATGAGTAATATCGCGGGGGGACCCTTCGTGTCCGTGGAAAAGACGCGTGCAATGGGGAGGGAGGGGGGAGGAGGCGAGGGTGTCGCGACATCCCGCTGAGAGCTGATGGGGGCCCAGGGGTCCTAGGGGTCCCGGGTGCACGATTTCGGTAATTAGCTTTTTTCGTTTCGGTGCCAATTACGGAAGAGGCGGGTGATTTACATAAGATGCTAGGGCTGTTCGATTGTTCGGGAGAGATTCGGTTCTAACGAAGGCAGCTTTCTCGGTGACGGATGTCTCTGGGATACCTGAAGGAATTAGTTTATAGAATGCCGCTGGTTAAAGGGGCTCCTTGATGTCTTTTAACGAATGTTTCGTGGTGGTTGGTGGAAGAGATGGTTTCGAGATGAATCGGATCGATTTCGGGTTATTTTTCTTCTGGCCCCCGGGCCTCAGGTGTCTCTTTCACGATTAACAAGTGCTTAGGTATCATTGATCATCGAGGAATAGGAATAGCATCATCGTGGACGTGTCCAAGGGGATGAAGGGGGTAAAGTGGAAAATAAATATTTTTGTTAGAATTTTTAAATTGTAATGATTGAAAGTTTATAATAGATTATTTGTTAAGTCAATTCTTTTGAAGTAATTAAATTTTTTATAAGATAATGTAACGTAAACGAATAAGTTTAAATTTAAAGGAGGGAAATTTAATATTATTAAAATTATTTTAATATTAATAATCTCAAAAATAAATGAGCTCAAATCTCATATCTTTCTTTGTTTTCTTTTGTTTAAATAAAATTATCAATATAAATTAAATATTAAACGAATTTATTAAAATCTAGTTTTTTTAAAAAATAATTGTAATTCGGTTTTAATGAAATTAATTTTAATATAAATTAAATATTAAAAATTTATGGGATAAACTATAAATTTAGTTAGATTATACTAACTAAATTTTGTTTCGTAAAATTTGTATCATTACTCGATTGTTGAAAAATAAATAGAGATACATCTCTACGATTAGAAATATTATTAAAATAACGATGCAAAAGTTTTACAACTTTCTTCGATAAGTTACTTCGATTATTCAAGAATTTTAATAATCACTTAATAAATAACTTTATTCAAAATTTTTAACTTTACTACTTTTTCAACTCTGTTATTAATACCCAACTCTGCTTAAATTATGAGAAAACGCTTCGATACATCTTAAATTCGAGGATTAACGATATGCCAGAACAACAGCATACCTATATCACAGAAATCAAAAAAAGAAGAAAGCTATTCCATCCCGATTAAACCGGAGCCGTCCATCAAAACCATTCAATATTTTTCCTCCATCCATCCGTGGTGATGGTGGTCACAAAATCCGAAATCAAATTACACGTGTAGCGCGTAGTTCACTTGGGCACAATTACGCATGGCAAGTACAAACGTACGGATCTACGATTTATCGCCGACCTTCCACCCCCGTCCACCCCCGCGCGGCCCCAAAAGAAAACCGAACCGCAACGGAGAGAGTGTCGGCGATATATTTCATTTCAGGCACATTAAAAAGCGTTTTCGATCGCCGACATCGCCGGTTTCCGTGGAACACGGGACGGGCTGTCGATTTCGTGGGGCGAATAGTTAGCAGAAAAGAAGGTTGCCACCGGGTCGCCAGGGACGGCGGTGCCCCTGCTGCGTAAAATTGTCTTTTGCCTTCCGCTGACCGCGACTCGCCTCAAACCCGACCCGTGTAATTATTCCAACGCTCGTAACTTATATCCGTGCGACACGGGCGCGGCACAACTCGTGGGGAGAAATCGAAGATAGCGGATCGAGACTTGAAAATTGTTTCACGGACTTGGCGCGATCTTTCTTTTTCCTTCTCGAGATCGGGCCAAGAATCGAGCCGGGTGAGGTGTCTATTGAGAAAGTGCAAACGAATCGGTACGATCCGATGGAAGATGGAAAACGAAGCAACCAAAAATCGTTTGCAATAGCGACACAAAGCAATTAGATGTGTTTTCTATAGATAGAAGAAACGTAATATAAATATATCTGGAAAATACCCTCTGCATTTAATCAGACGAGGAACGCGATTATGAATCGGTGCTTGTCGCTCAACTCGTAGCGAAAGGCGAGTGTTAGTTTAATTTTTATGAGAGTTTCTCTTCCCCAGAAACTCGTCCGTGATTTTTAACAAAAACGACTATCTACGAATCTCTTTTCCTCGGGACAGGATATTACGTAATATCCCATTTCTCATCTCATCCGGCGAAAGAAATCTTATTTAAAAAGGGGGGGAAAAAAAAAAAAAAAAAAAAAGGAGAGAGAAGAAACAGCCGACATGTTCACAGTTCAACGAATCGTAAACATTCATTCGTTCCATCCAGTTCGCTGCTGGAGACGCGGCTAAATTCCACCGGAATCCATAAATTTCACCAACGAATTAATTTCGACTAACAAGTAGTAGGTACTATATACTCAATCCCAACCTCGAGGCTTCAACGTTTCGTTTCGTCGCCGCGATTACACACGCATCACGGTGTATTACACGTGGGAAATTCGCAGGATTTCCGTACGAAACGTTCGTACGAATACCTCGCACTTATTATACTTCGTACTTTCGCCGTAAGGAGATGCTGTCAACGGCCAGCGAAGATAACGTTCGTGCCTCTCGTACGAGAAATCTTATTGCATAGAGGAGGAGATTCAACAGGCTGTTCCGATCCGTGTGATGCCCGATGAAGGTGTCTTGCAAGGCCGTAATGATCTTGTGAATTCATTCACGTTTCAGCAATTATGCTTTGACCACGGTTCGGCCGACGTTCGGCCCTTGTATCTTGTAAAAATGTGGAGTTTACGACGCGCCGCGTGTAAGTCATTAACCAGTCGGGAATTAATGCGGATAACGCACCTTTCAATTCACTTTTTCCTAAGGCGATTCGAGAAATTGACGGTTGGTTAAAAATATCTCGTATCTTTATTTCAGGTTCTTCTTTTTTTTTTTTTTTTTTTTTTCGAGTGGAAAGACAGAAAACTTCGTAAAATCGTAATTTTTGAAATGTTTTTAATGGAACGGATAATTAAAATAATACTTCAAATTTATATTCTTTATAATTATTAATTATTAATTATTAATTGTTAATATTAATCGTTTAGAGGCTGGGACAAATAAGAGAGTTAGTTGTTGAAAAGATGTAACCAGTAATGGACAGAATTTAATAATTGAAGTTACGTATAAAGTTAGTTCGATAAGTTATTTCAATAATTCATTGCAAATAATTGCAATACGATTGAGATTATATGAGAATACGGATCTATTATAATAGCTACAAATAAATGTTATTCAAACATTTTTTAATAAATAATTATTTAAAGTAACTTTCGAAATATTTAATTACTTTTTCAACTCTGATTAATGCCCAATTCTGGATGTAACCAATCGACACGGATAGAGTGAGAAAGCTCTATTTACCTCAGCGCCGCACCGTGGCAATGTAACGAAGATACCTCTGTCTCTCTCTATCTCACTTGTCTTACGCAAACTTCAATAACTCGATAAATAAACCTCGATCATTTTTATACAATCGATTTTTGTACTCTTTTCTTACTTACTACACTCCTATATGTATTCTATATTGTAATTAAAATATGATGAAACTTAGAATCTTATGAATATCGATATAAAATTAAAATATACAAATATATAGATAATGGATGAAATATCATTTCCCTTTTGACGCAAAAATTTTCACAGCGTCGTTAACAATGACGTATAACAATCCCCGACCAGTCTCTGGGGCCTTTCGCCACGTACAAACAGGATCGTCATCGTAAATGATGGAACGACGCGGTTTAAACGCGGCACATTCAAATCAGTTTAAATTTCAAGCTCGAACGAGCCGGGATTAATGCATTCCCAGACCCATCAGGAATCGCCAACGGACACACGGGACCATTACTCGGCCACGGGACACCTTGATGAAGCTTCACAAGCAGCTGAAAACTTCCATGTCCGTGGGTTTGAAGCCAGCGAAACACGCCAGAAACACCTCTGGCTGGCGTCGGCCCGAAGAAAAGGTAATTACCGCTGAATTCCCTGAGCTCTTCTAGGCTAGATGAGGCCATCAATGCACAGCGGGGAATCGCGACACCCTCGTCTTCCTTTCTGCCTCGTGAGGGTAGCGAGGAACCCATATTACTCATCCATATTTCGCTCTCGCCCGCCACGATGTCCCCTCCTTTATTCGTGCATCGTCCCTTTAAGGCCAATGGACACCGATTCGCCTACAAAATTATTCAGAAAAATTTTCAAATTTCTCTTTTCCCGATTTTCTTCCAAATCGAAGATATTTGAGGAATAACCTCCTCGTCCATATTTCGCCAAAATGTCTCTTCTTTTATTTCTATATCGTCCCTTTAAGGCCAATGGACACCGATTCGCCTTCAAAATTATTCAGAAAAATTTTCAAATTTCTCTTTTCCCGATTTTCTTCCAAATCGAAGATATTTGAGAAATAACCTCCTCGTCCACATTTCGCCAAAATGTCTCCTCTTTTATTCCTATATCGTCTCTTTAAGGCCAATGGACGTCGATTCGCCTTCAAAATTATTCAGAAAAATTTTCAAATCCAATTTTTTTTCAAAATCGAAGACATTTGAGCAATAACCTCCTCGTCCATATTTCGTCCAAAATGTCTTCTTTTTTATTCGATCTTTTAAGGCTAATGGACATTGATTTACCTTCAAAATTATTCAGAAAAATTTTCAAATCCTTTTTTTCCAATTTTTCTTCAAATCAAAGACACTTAAGGAATAATCTTCTTGTCCATATTTCGCCAAGATATCCTCTCCTTCATTCGATCTTTTAAGGCTAATGGACACCGATTCGCCTTCAAAATTATTCAGAAAAATTTTCAAATTTCTCTTTTCCCAATTTTCTTCCAAATCAAAGACACTTGTGGAATACCCTCCTCGTCCAAATATTTCGCCAAGATGTCTCCTTCTTTATTCGTGTATCGTTTCTTTAAAGCCAATAGACACCAATTCGCTTTCAAAATTAATCACAAAAAACTTTCAAATCCTTTTTCCAATTTTCTTCCAAATCAAAAACACTTGAGGAATAACTTCCTCTCTTCTTCTTCTTCTTCATAAGTGCAAAAAAGAATATCAAAAGGATATCCTTTTCTTTTTAAAAAAATAAGATCACGATCAGTCCAAAGATTCGATTCGATTGACATCGTTGATGAAAAGAGTTTTAAATAGAAACGATCACGTTTTACGAAGATCTTCCTCCGTTAAACAAGTTCAGCGTGAATTAGCCTTTATAATATCTCTAGCGGTCCTCCGGTGAGGGTCCCCCGGTGGAGAGAGAGAGAAAGAGAGAGAGGGAGAGGGAGGGAAGGACCGAGTGCCGTCCTAATTCTTCTGCCGTCACGCGCTTTTATGATACCGACATAAAATTTGGATTCCAACGCGAGACACGAGCAGGCCTCGCGGAGGATGATCGCCTCTCCTTAATTATATCGGCGGTGCCCTCCCTCGATATCGCTCGTAATTCAGCGAACATCGTCCAGAGGATTTACGGGGATCTCCTGCTGAACGATCTGTCTCTCCGACTTTTTCTTAAGAATTCAATGGATTTGGTAAGGCCCCCCTCCCTCCCCGCTTATAATTAATCAATCTACCTTTCTACGCGACGATATGCTCGTAAGAGTTTTCGCTCTTGTTTAATTGGAGATCAAAGGGTTATTTTTGCGAGTGTAAATTGGAGCGTGCGAGAGAAAGACAGAGAGAGAGAGAGAGAGAGAGAGCAAGAGTATCAAAGAGTATTTATAAATTGTCTGATGTTTCAAATCAATTTTCTTCCAAATCGAAGACACTTATTTCAAATAACCTCCTCTCTTCTTTTTCTTCTTCTTCTTCTTCTTCTTCGTAAACGCAAAAAAGGATATCGAAAGGATATCCTTCTTTTTGGCCATTAAAGGCAATTCATCGATGCCTGAATAACTTCTAACTATATAAATTTTCTTTTTTCGAATAAAAAAAGAAAATTCCAATTCCCGATAATTCGTCCATTATAAAAGGAAGGAAGAAAAAAATTGTAACCCCTTGTAAAATTGATTGACCTTTCACTTTTTTTTTCAAGAACATCCTTCACACACCTTCAATTTCAAACTTCAGTTCTTCCTCCTCGATTCATCCACCCTTGATCAACCCCTTACCAATGACTCGATACAAAAGGGTGTCAGAATAGAAAGGGCACGGTGAGATAAGGAAAGGAAGAGGGAGGAGCGGTCTCGTATCCACGGAGGTCATCGGGCTTCAAAGAGACAATTAATGTGGCGAGGATACAATGGCGGACGAATGGGCCATTGTCAGGGCCGTACGAGAACCGAGGTGTCCCTGCAGCGTCTCTTCTCTTCTCGATCTTCCCGACTCGCACAAAGGTTTAGATTCAACTGGGTGGAAGAGAGGGAAGGAACTCGGTATGGTGTTGAAACATTCGACGAGTGTCTTCGATTTGATCAACGAATAAAAATAGGAGTGAGGTATCGGATCGAACAATTCCTTTAACTCTTTCCAATAACTAAGTTCAAAGAGCTAAATTTAATAAGGTATAATTATATACTAAAAACTAATCATTTTTCATTTCGAATAGATTTGATTAATTTTTTGAAAAATATACATATATATATATATATATATATATATATATCCCAATCCAAAACGTCATTAAATCGTTTATCTCTTACTGAAAGAAGAAAAAAGAAGAAGAAAAAAAAAACAATAAAAGTCTATATAAAATTACAATGCATGTAAATAAGTAACACCACGATAAGTTCCACCACCTTTAAAAGACCATTCTCAAAGCGTCTGAGCTAAAGGGTCAATTATAAATACAAAGAACGACCATGGCACATAACGCAATGAAAGTACTCAAAGGGTTAACATTCCTCTCTCCCCTTTTTGTTTCTTTATCCCCGTTGTACGTATTTACAGAGACTTATCCCTCGGAATAATAAATGTGTTTGATCCCTCTCTACCGCCCAGCCAGCTCGTGGTGCCCGCCCAAGCAGCCGTCACAATTAAACAGAGAAAGAGAAAGGAACGGGTGTGAAAAGGAGGAAGGAAGAGAAACTCGGGAGAGACGTGACGACGGGGACGACGACGATGACGAAGACGACGACGACGACGACGACGACGATGAGGACGACGACGATGATGACGACGAAGAGTCGAGGAGAGGAGCACGTGTCCACGACAACTCGAGTAATTCGTTTCGTTCCATTTTGAATAAGCATGCACGAGCCTAAAGAGAAAATGATAGACAGGCAGAGAGAGAGAGAGAGAGAGAGAGAGAGAGAGAGAGAGAGAAGGGGAAGTATCTGGCTGTGTGATGCCCTGAGACACGTTGGACAAGAGAAGTGTCTCGAGGATGAATGGCCCCCCCTAAATGAGCGGTCATACGCGATCGTGACTCAAAAATGACGGGCAAAGGATCACGCGTTACCGTTTCGGGGTTTGGACTCTTCTTCTTCTCTTTTTTTCTTTTTTATTTTGTTTTTTTTTAGACGTATGAAAAATTGATACCTCGTACTCGGAGTAAAAGGAGCATTAGCGGATATCTGTGTTAACAGATATCTTTGTTTCGCACAGTAGGATTAACTAAACTAAATTTAAAGAATTAAATCTTTGAAATCTCTTCGAAAATATTAATCCTGAGTTATTGGAGGGGATGTCGAAGAAATTAATAACTTTAATTTTGAAGAAAAGTAAAAACACAATTCCGACAAACATTGCTCATTGTCAATAACAAAATTCATAAAGGAAGAATGGAAGGGTCCATTTTAAATCCAGAAAATATATACTAAAATAATAATTCCAACAATGCTAGCCATTATCGATGGCGAAATTCATAAAATTTCCAAGAGAATCCCTAAAGGAATTGATTTTAAACCCGCAAAATCCATACAAAATCACGTTCGCAAAAAAGGAACCGAGCCTACTTCTCAATGCTCGCAGTTCTCTCCCTTCCCATTCGTCGGTTCCCTAAGCCCACAAGCCGGTCGTTCGAAAATTAAATTTCTCCACTCTTTCACGCGGCCCATTCCCAATTACGTCCACGACAAAAATATAAATTCCCGCGTATTTCACATCGATATATCCGGGGCTCCTTTCTTCGTCTCCTTGCCTCGAGACGCATCTAATAATTGGCTTCGTTGAAAACCGCACTCCGCGACGAATCCTTTTCCTCCTCCTCCTCCTCCTCCTCCTACGTTTTCTTTCCTTATCCATTCTCCTTCTTCATCCTGCACTCGAACGAAACACTACTATAAACCTTCCCTTCCCTTCTCTGGCCTTCACGCGTCTCTTCCTCTCGCTCTAACCTCACTTTCCGTGTCCGTCCTCGAGGATCCGGAGCCGCTCCTTCCCGGTCCATTGAGCCGGCCACGTGGGAACTCGAGGGGTATTTTTACGTTTCGCCATTCATAGTGGACCACTATAACAGATTGTTTCTCGGAAAGGGTGAGTCGACTCGGGGGTCGCCCCTTTCGTAACACGGCCCTGTATCTATCCGGCAACCAGCTAATGACGCGGTGAGAGCGTGGAGAATGATCGTAAAAGGCCGAGAATTGGTTCGTTTTGTCTCCACGCTGTCTCAGTTCCTTCTCTTTCCTTCCTCTTCCCTCCCCTATTCTTTCTATTCCTTTCCTTTCTTTCTTTCTTTTTCTTCCTTTTCTTCCCCGTATATTATACGTATATATACAGTCGACCGCAAAAGTTTTCGCACGAGATTGATAAAGATGCCATTTTCAAGTAAAAAAAAAAAAAAAAAGGAACACGCGATCGTTCTCGAAATTTGAAATTTGAGAACGATCAACGTGAAACGTATTTTTTACGCGTACGAAATTTTGCGAAACGATTTTCGCGTTCGAACTGATGCGCGCTCTGTGAGCGCGGTGACGAACTATTCGCAGTCATCAAAGAGACCAGACCGACCAACGCGATTCGATCGCTGGCCATCCTTTTGAAACGGCCGTGTGTTTAGCCTCTCATTGTCATGATGATGGGGAATTAGTTGGAATTTTTATGGACGGCGACAGGCGCGTGTCCACGCGGTTGAATAAGGGAATAACTGTTACACAGATGTGAGGTTAATGTATTCCGTTAATTCGATAGAGAGCCGGCGACAAGAGAGGGCATTGGTTTCCGTAGTCCGGAGGAGGTGGAGAGAGAGGCCGATGTGACGTTCTTTGTCAAGCAATTGCTAGACGGATCGAGGATGAAGCAGTGTTTGATTAGAGAGCGTCGTCTATTTGCCTTCGAATAATGCGATGCGTGGGCCTTATGGGGTTTCAGATTCACGTTTCAGAATGGTTTAGAAAGAAAGAGGTAAGGTAAAAATACGAAATAGCAGGTTGATAGGAAATAATGGAATAAAAAAATTGCCCTCTATGAATGGGGTATTCTGTTTGGGGAAGATAATGGCGCGCCTGTTTAAAAACTGGGAAAGATTTGTGAGTCATCGATATTGTTCTCAGGATCGATAATTTGTAAATTGTTGTTGCCCTTTTGAATGGATATTGTACATGAAACTTTACACTTTACCGTCCAGAGAGGTTAAAACTCATATTTCTAAATACAAATATTTTATTGACAACTACTAAGCAAAGAAAAATACTCATAGATAACGCATCCGAAATTTGTTCAGATTCATAAAACCAAAAAAGGAACTTAAGCAAAATTCCATAACGATCTTATCATACTTGAACTCTTCGATCTTTCGTTTGCATTAGCAACGAATCAAAAATCACAGGAAAGAGAAGATTTTGGAACAAAATGTAGCGGCAACATAGTCGTAGATTCTTGAGGGTTGATCACGCGATACCGTCGCGTTCTTCGAAATCAAGCGGAATTCCTTGGAATCACCTCCTTGGGGAGGTCGGGGGAATACCCTTTCGGTTGGTACCCGCGTGTTGGTCGATTTCTGTTGTCATCGTGGCCTCCGAGGATGGACGTGAGAATGCGAATTCGTAGGCAAGGGGGCGTACGAGGCCCGTCAGAAGGCCTTAAGGCTGGCTCATTACCAGCAATTGTGGCCGAACGGCACCCTGCGGCGTCCTACACAGCGCTGCACCGGCCCCCACCGACCCCGGGCACCGGTTCAACCTTCACCGGCCCTGCCCCCGCCTGCCCTACGACAACGGAATTTAATTGCTCGATCAATCATTATTTTCGTGACTCCGCGATCGCCACCGTGCTCGGCGACGCCTCTTTTCCTCTTCCGTCGCGATTTTCCTCTCCTTAATTTTCTCGCTTATCGGCCGAAATAGATTTTACCTTCGTTCGTGATTTGTTTCCTTAAATGTTGCATTATGTTAAACACTGTCGTCTTTTATTAAGTTTTGCATCTATTAGTCTCTCTGCTAATCTTTGTATGCACTTCATATTTCATATCGTTTTCCAAAGTTATTGCGTTGAATTGGTTCGTGTTTGAGGTTAGGTTCGTAAGAATCAACACGGAATAGAAATATTTTCGCAAAGATTTTACGAAATATATATAGGGGCATTAAAGTGAGAAACATCGAGACTCGAAAAAGCCCTCCTTCGAAGACAGGAGGACAGAAGGACAAGAAAGCAAGGTTTGCAGGAATGGTCGTGACCATTTCGCCAACAACCACACGTACACGCTCGCTTTGGACATAGGTTGGCGACGCTTCGTGGCCTCTCCCCCATTTCGAGTTTCTTTGGCACCGAGGGCAGCGTGGGTGTATCGACGGAGACAAGATGAACGTTAGAACACGAACGCGACGTCCTCTCGTTCGGCAACGTTCAACCGGGTAATGCATGGGTTTTGTGTCGCGGCGGGCGGCACACTTTGTAACGACCGCGGCCTTTTGACTCGATTAATCTTCGACGTATGTATGTACACGCGCTACATATATTCGGGAAAATATCGCCGCGTACGCGGATCCGTGTCTGTGTGCGTGCGCCTTCGTGTAGCGCGCGCGCGAGTGCACGCGGCGGCACGCCGCTGGGATACATTCGGAAATAGTGTCGTGCTGCGCGGATGGGAGCCGTTCGAGTCCGCCTGCCGCTAAGCGCCATGAAAATATTGCCTCCCGCCCGACCTGTATCCACACCCCTTTACCACCTTCTTCTTCTCGGCGAGGAACGAGGTGACACGAGGTGGATCGATCCTCCTTTTTCTCCGCGTCAACTTGCTGGACGGGACGTTTTGTCGGGCGACAACGATTTTCGACAAGGATCGATGCGAATGACGCGACACTAGCGCCACGTGACTATTAACTACTATTTGTGCTTAATATTTGTTACATTGTAACAAATGCATAATTGTGTTACATTTCGTTCGCATTTTGCATTTAATTATTGCTACTTATTTTTATTTTTGAAAAATTGTAAAAAATATTGTAATTGTTAAAATATATTGTTAATTGTAATTATGAAGTTTTATTCTATTTAATGTGAAGCATTATAATCCATAAGAATCTATGTTACAAAAAAGGATAATAGAAAATTACATCGTTGTAAAGGTCTTGGCAATTTCCCATCGTATTATGTTATCCTCGTTAAAAAATTGAATATAATTATAGAACAAACGCGCTATAACCAATCGATAATAATATACCCATCTAATTACTCAAACAATAGTACCTGCACTTTCACAACACCGTGCAACGTTGTAAAATTCAGCAACGATCCAACGAGCCCAAATAAACGATCAATAATTTTTCTAAAATATAAGCCAATGATTCCCCTCCCCCCCCCTCCAAAAAAAACTTAGAAATTTACTCGTGAAATTAACCTTATTGCCAACTTATAATTTAATTATAAACTGAAGTAACTTGCAACTTGTGAAAAGTATCGTCGTTTGTAAAAGAGGATCCATATTTAAAAAAAAAGAAGGATGCGAAACACGAGACATTTAAATCATCTTGCACGCTTCGTTTCCATCCCAATTAACAAACAAAAAAAGGAAACAGCCGCTCGATAAAAGCAATGATTTCACAAAGATTGCACGCCATTAACCGCATCGAAGGTGGCTTTCAACGGAACCTTCACCTACTTGCGACGAGGACAAATGTATCCCACCTCTTCCCTCCAATCCCTTGGATATTAGATCAATTATTCACCGTTGAACCGTTCGATACTACCGGCCAAGCATAAATGAAAACGAACAAAACGAAAGAAAGAAAGAAAGAAAGAGAGGAGGAGGAGGAGGAGGAGGAAGAAGAAGAAGAGGAAGCGTCAGAATCCTTGCAGCTCCCGGGGTGAAATCGTCGATTGGGTACGCAGACATGGCGGTTGCGTGAAAAATGGCGCGCGAACGGTGCCTAAGGGCGGCAAATGAGGCGCGCGCGCGAATCCACGTTCGTTAATGCGCGCCTCTTACCATAATCTAATATCCGTTGATATATGGGGTGAGCCAATGGGGCGCCGTGGCCCGTGCAAAGGTCGTAACACCGGGGGTCGGCCGTGGATATTTACAATTTTAATCATCGTCTCTGCGTGGGACCCGATGCAACTCGCCAACTCGCGATTTCTCCTTCGAATCCACCTTCTATCGGACAGTTTTCATTTCGCATGACGGATCACGTGTCGGATGGTCATCGGGGAAGACCAACGCGGGTTGTTCCCCTTGATCGGTGGGGAGGGGTGGGGAGGAAGAGAGGATGAATTCGTGCCTCGTAGTTTTGGGCCTTGAGGCGTTTCGAATACTCGATACTTGAGGCGATACTTCGATGATCGAGTGATTTCCATACTTGGAATTATTATTTTTTTCACGATTGAATGTGATTTTTTTGATTGTAAAGAGATACGCAGAATATCTCAGGTTGACAAAGTTAGTTGATGGAACAAAATGGTACAAAATGAAATGAAGAAATAGTGGGGAGAAGGAAGAGAGAATGAATTAATAGTTTTGGGCCTTGAGTGATTTTTTTTATTGTAAAGAGGTATGCAAAATATCTCAGGTTGACAAAGTTAATTGATGGAATAAAATGATACAAAATGAAATGAAGAAATAGTGGGGAGAAGGAAGAGAGGATGAATTCGTAATAGTTTTGGGCCTTGAGTGATTTTCTTGATTGTAAAGAGATATACAGAATATCTCAGATTGACAAAGTTAGTATCAATGGAACACAATGATACAAAATGAAGAAATGAAGAAATAGTAGGAAGAAGGAAGAGAGGATGAATTCGTAGTAGTTTGGGGCCTTGAGGCATTTGAATACTTGATACTCGACTATTATTATTTTTTTCACGATTGAACGTAATTTTCTTGATTGTAGAGAGAAATTTAGAATATCTCAGGTTGACAAAGTTAATATCGATGGAACAAAATGATATAAAATGAAATGAAGAAACAGTGGGGAGAAGGAAGAGAGGATGAATTCATAGTTTTGGGCCTTTGAATACCATACTCGAGGCAATACTTTAACGATGAAGTGATTTCCATACTTAGAATTACTATTTTTTTCATGATTGAACATGATTTTTTTGATTGTAGAGAAATATGCAGAATATCTAAGGTTGACGAAGTTAGTTGATATATTGATGGGTGAAGAAAATGAAGAAATGAAGAAACAACTAAAATAAGTAGAAACTTTCTAATTCTATCTATTTGCAACCTGGAAATCTAGATGAATGGTGAAATAAATTTCGAGAAAAGAATTTGTCGAGCAACGAACCTATTTCAAAATGACTATACTAATATCAAACCGGATACTTTTTGGAATAGTGAACAATAAGAAAGGAAAACTGAAAACATATGGATAGAAAAATATTTCTTCTTTTTCATCCTTTCACCTGTTTTTCTTAAATACCTATAGCCTTTTATTCACTTTCTTATAACTTCTCTCTCTCTTTCTCCCATTATTCGCAAGGGATTGAATATTCCTTTCACCCCATGGAACACGAGTCCCTTTGGTAACATCCCCTTCGTTATTCAAAGGATAATGGATAGCGAAGCGGTAGCTTTGACCACCTGTTGCCATTCTCGTTTCTTCTTATGGTATTTCACAAGGGTTCACTTTTGCTAGTATTCACCTGTACCATTGACTCGACGAAAAAAACAAAATTTCCTTAGTAATCATTTTTTCTTATGTGTTATTACATATATATATAGATTAAAATTTTCAATAATAATATATTTAAAAACTTGCAAAATCATTTTTTATCGTTATTACTATTATTATTATTTTGTTGGTTGCAAGACTTCGTTCATGGTATTTTCTTAATCGAAAAGTTCTACACCAACTTTCTATTCATCTATCATTCCTCTTCGCATCCGATTTTCAATTCGATTCAGTCGTTTTCTTACGTTGTACTTCTACCCGTCCACGATATCTCTATGAATAATTAAGATTATTAATTAACTGTGTTAAATAATGCATCTCGTGTTTATTTTGTTGAAAAATTTGCTGATCGTGTCGTTATCAGGATCGACGAAAAATCTCCATTCTCGTCTTCACCCGACATATAGTTGACAAACGTGTATCACCGGTGGTCGAATAGAGTAGCAGCAACACGTGGGTATACGTAATTAAACGGGGAGAGGCCCGATAACTTGACGTGGCGCCGGTTTAACGCGTTAATTATCTCGTTCTTGCGAGTACAGTCCGGTTAATGAGGCTTTCGCTTGTAACTCGCCTCCTACGTGCCCAGCACGCGCGCTCATCCCGCTGAAATTGCTTTTATCGTTCGTTTATCCGGTTTCACGGTGTACAACACCACGTTTCGTAATTATTTACAGCCCTCTGAATTCGAAATGGACGATTCATAAATTTTTCCCAGATTCAGACTGGGGCTTTCACGAGGACTCGTTCGTTTCTTTTTTCTTTCGAAAGGATGAAAAGAGAAAGATAAATAATTGCTCTGAACAATTTTTAGGATTCAAAATAATTGTAATTATTACAATAATTGCAATATTTACAATTAATTATTTACAATCTGAATTAGAAATGGACAATTCTTTTCTCAGATTTAGACTGAGTAAGAGACATTCATGAGTTCGTCTTTTTTTTCTTTCGAAAGAATGAAAAGAGAAAGATAGATAATTGCTCTGAACAATTTTTAGGATTCAAAATAATTGCAATATTTACAATTAATTATTTACAATCTTCTGAATTAGAAATGGACAATACTTTTCTCAGATTCAGACTGAATAAAAAACTTTCACGAGTTTTTTTCTTTCGAAAGAATGAAAAGAGAAAGACAGACAATTGCTCTGAACAATTTTTAGTATTCAAAATGTTATAATTAATTTACAATTAATTATTTACAATCTTCTGAATTCGAAATGGACAATTCTTTTCACAGATTCAGACTGAATAAAAGGCTTTCATGAGTTTTTTTTCTTTCGAAAGAATGAAAAGAGAAAGATAGATAATTGCTCTTAACAATTTTTAGTATTCAGAATAATTGCAATATTTATAATTAATTATTTACAATCTTCTGAATTAGAAATGGACAATTCTTTTCTCAGATTCAGAATAAATGAATAAAAAAAAGACTTTCACGAGTTTTTTTCTTTCGAAAGAATGAAAAGAGAAAGACAGATAATTGCTCTGAACAATTTTTAAGATTCAAAATGTTGTAATATTTAAGATTAATTATTTACAATTTTCTGAATTCGAAATAGACAATTCTTTTCACAGATTCAGACTGAGACTTTCACGAGTTCATCTTTTTTCTTTTTTCGAAAAGATAAAATGAGAAGGACAGATAATTGCTTTGAATTTGTAGGATTCAAAATGTTGTAATATTTAAGATTCGGTGTCGGATATCGAAATAAATTGAAGCTTTCAAAAAAATGAAAAAAAAAAAGAAAAGAAGTATTTGCAATACGTGAGCAAAAGACGTGTTCACTTTTATCGCAAGAAAAAAATTTGCGGCCGTTGATTTCACCTCGATCTCGAGGCCCTCCTGTTTATTCACGCTCGCTCTCTTCGAAGAAGAGACTCGAAGTACAAAGTATCGACGTGTTCGATGAACCGAGACCCGAGTTCGCACATAATTCAACCTATGTCTCAATCACAGGATAACCCTTGGAAGCTGGAGGACAAGCAGCATTGTAAAATATATCTGTAAAATACGCGTGAGAGCCGCGTGGTGCACGGTATAGTAGCAATTTACCAAGAAAAGCAATCATCGTGACGTCTTGTTGCGTAAAAGCAGACAAAGTGGACGATAAATCATATTTTCTACCTTTTATTTCGTTTCCTCTTCTGCCTTCTTTTTTTTTTTTTTTTCCATTTACTACAACAAGTTTAAAAACAGTTTTTAATAATTCTAAATTATACGGAGAGGGAATTATTCTTGGAAATTGAAAAGCGAACGAGGCCTCTAAAATGAAAATGAATAATTATTTTTAATCCAACAAGAAATTATATTATTATTATACTATATACAAAATTGTTTGTTTATAATTTAGAAATTATTATTTACTTAATAATATTTTAATTTTACGACGAATCATTCGATTGAAATATCTCGCGTAAAGTAAATTAAAACTGTAAACAAATCGACGCCGCATACAATAATTTATCCAATAATTATTTATTTACTCGCCCGATTTACGGACGTCCAAATATTGTGACACGAGCCACTTAACTCGAGAACGATCGATTATTTCACGCCGTTCAAAGGCGCAAGACAGCCGATTTAATTGATCCGATAATATTACGACGCGCCGTCTGTCGGGAGTGCCATCAATTACAAGATGCCCAGCTGGCCATTTGCATCACGGCACGCACGATTTACGTGGCAAGATTTGATCGAAGACGGGGAAAAAGTAGGCGGATAAAACGAGTAATCGACAAGTAACTCGGGCGTGCAAGCCGATTACCAGCTTGTTCTACAGACGATCGTTTCGGTTCGGTCGGCCGAAGATCTCCAAGAACAGATCCTTCTAGATCGCCGACAAGAAACACTTCTCTCTCTCTCTCTATCGATCATTGATTTTCATCGGATGACTGATTCACCAACCATTTCACATGCATTTCCCCGAGTTGGTTAATAATACGTCACGAATCGGTTGATACTTTTGCAATTCATTTTCTCAGATCGTTTAACAAATACCATATCATTCTACTTTCCTCACTCGAAAAAGAAAAAGTTACGCCAAAACACCTCTCTAACGATTACAATCGAAACATTTCATTCACGATGCAAGCCTGTTGTGAAAATTCCAAAAAAGTTTATTACAAATATCATAAGGAGCGAAATTTTGATCCAAATTTTTGCAAAAAAAGAAAAGAAAATTTCCCTCGACTCAAATTATTCGTCTCTTCACCTTTTTCGGAAGAAAAAAGAGAAAACATTTTCGCCCATTGGACGAAAATGTTCGATTCGAAAAAGCTTCGAGTTTCCCAGAAGGGGCACGGGCCCAGAGGGCGAGAGTCGCCTCGTTAATCCTGGCCGGGGAATCGGTCTCGCGGGGAATAAGTAAGCCGGACAATTATTCAAGCGGATTTTTCGAGCGGTCCGCGGCGGGTTTGGTTGGCCTTCGGCCGGCCCTGGGTCCGAACGAAGCAACCGCGGCCCGTACGCGCGCGCGCGCGCGCGCGTGTACACTCTTGCGATGCAGCAACCATAAAGTCTTGTTGTTTTTCGTGGCGGGTCGAGCCGACGGGGGAGGCTATGCGGCGCCTGGGGGCCCTCTCACGAGGAGGAGTGACCTCGGTTCCAGGCTTTCGCTCTTGGGAATATCTGCGAGCGTCTCTTCTTTGGCGGCGCTCGCCACGATCTTGGACCCCCACACAGCCCTCCACCTCGCAGCTGTACTTATGCCCGTACCTATGCTTTTTCTTTTTTGTTTTTCTTTTTTTTTTTTTTTTTTTTTTTTTTACGCTTCGTAGGAGAGAAACAAACGCGTTTGGATCTTTCGATAGCCGAAATCGAATTTTACGATCGAACGGTGTTTGTTACGGGAAAGGGGGGGACCTGAGATGTTTGGAGCGATTCGACGCTTTTCTGAAGGAATTTTCTTTTTAAAGAAAAAAAAGATTGGACGACTTCGAAGTTTGGATCTTTCGATAGCCGAAATCGACGGTCAAATTTTACCATCCAACGGTGTTTGTTACGGAAAAGGGGGGGATTTGAGATGTTTGGAGCGATTCGACGCTTTTCTGAAGGAATTTTCTTTTTAAAGAAAAAAAAGATTGGACGACTTCGAAGTTTGGATCTTTCGACAGTCGAAATCGACAGTCGAATTTTACGATCTAACGATGTTTTTTATGGGGGGAAATTTGAGATGTTTAGGTCAATTCGACGCTTTTTTTAAGGAATTTTTTTTTTTTAAGAAAAAAAAATTAGACGACTTCGAAGTGTGAATCTTTCGGCAGTCGAAATCGACAGTCGAATTTTACGATCTAACGATGTTTTTTATGGGAAAGGGGGGCATCTGAGATGTTTGGGACGATTCGACGCTTTTCTTAAGGAATTTTCTTTCCAAAAAAAAAAAAAATTGAATTTTTCGATAATCGAAATCGATAGTCGAATTTTACGATCCAACGGTGTTTGTTACGAAAAAGGGGGAATCTGAGATGAGATTTTGAGGCGATTCGACGCTTTTCTTAAGGAATTTTCTTTCTAAAGAAAAAAAAAAGATTGGAACTTCGAAGTTTTTGGAAACTTTGAACTTTGATTTTGTACGAGATTCGAGTAATAATTTCAGTTTCAAAAATTTGATTGCTTCTTAATATTAGAAGGTAAATTAAACATGGTTTAATTATAGCAGGATATCGCGGCAGAATAGAAGGCAAACACACACGTTTCTATCATATTTCCCGCTGTCGGAAGTCGTAATGATACTCGTACTCGTAAAGTGTTTCGGTGAACGCATTGAAATTATAAGCTGACCGAATGATCTACGTTCCACTCCAGCATTCCAGCATGGGGTATGTTGATATGATGAATAATCCATGATTTTTATTTACGGTAGTGTGCGCATTACACGCCGTTTCAAACAGTTAGATCATTTAGCACAAATGATCACCACGTGTTTCGCAAAGAATGCTATACAAATTATGGAAACGATTTAGTTCTCCCCGAGAACTATATCATTAAGTAGTAAATTCTAAATGCCAAATGGATTCTCTTCTAAATTCTCGCTCTTCTAAATTTTTCCAATCTATTTTATAACCGTTCCAATGAGGATTTAATGCCCCTCTCTCTCTCTCTCTCTCTCTCTCTCTCTCTCTCTCGATCTTTCGTACTATTTTCTATAATCCTCAAACGATCGTTCCTTTCACCAATCTTTTATTAACAAATAAATTCCATCTATTAAAAATTCGATCGAATTATTGCCCCTAAATGCATACTATTTCCATTGACTCGTACTACTTCGTATGTAAAACGCATCAAATATTTCTTCTACATCTTGTACAGGATAAAATCTGTCCTCGTCAAATTCATCGAGCCTCCTCGAGAAAATATTAAAATTCTCGACAAGCAGACACGAGTCATTTAACATTACTCTGTTCGACTCGAACGATCGTTATCAAAAATTACCTCTCGATTAGGATCGATGAACACCACGATTTCACGGATATATTCCCGATAAGTATCCGGTTTCGAAGAAAAAGTCGGGGGAAACGATTGCATTTTGCCGTTCCGCGTGGTGGCCGGCCACCTCCCAGTTTTCAGTGGAAGAGGAAGCCGTGTCGTTAACACGAAGACACGATCCCGGTGCACCACGTCGCACCGTTTAACGCCCCTTTCGCCTCCGAGAACTTGGCCTAATGGATTCACCGCCCTACTTCAAATTGCCCCGGGAATTGATGCCCCGGTTGCCGCGAAACAACTCGCTTAATGACGGTGAATCGGAACAAACGAACCTGTTCGCGCAAACTCTTCCTTCCCCGGCTATCTCGCGGATTATTTCGCTTCTCTGCCGATTTAAACGACGAAGCGAGACTTTGATATTTTATTTTATTGTCTTTTTTTATATTGTTATCGGGTTAATAATAAAATAAATTCAATAAGAGCGAAACTTTTGTTAGGTTGACTTAAGAATAATATTTCGCTAAGTGATTCGCTAAAGTTTTCATTCAAAAATGTAAAGAAAGATCGTCGATTTTTCTTCATAAATTATTAAGATTCTAGAAAAGTATCGTATCTATGTCAATTTGCAGAAAACTCGTTTCTCTAATTCGTTAAAGCCTCACTCATTTTCATCTCATCAGTATCCTCATTAACAATGTGAAAAATGTAAAAGAAGCCTTTTCTTCGTTTTATTTAAAATTACCAACATCCAAAGTTTTAAAAAAGTATCTGCACTAATTTACAAAAAACATTTCTGTAATTCATTGAAGCCTCACTTACTTTCATATATTTCATCAACATTCGAAAATGTAGAAAAGGTTATCAATTCTTCATTAATTTAAAATTAACATCGAAAGAAGTATCTACACTAATTTGCAAAAAAAATCTGTAATTTATTAAAAATCTCACATTCATGTATCTCATTAACGTTTTCATCCACATTCAAAAATGTAAAAAAGATCATTAACTTTTCTTCATCAATCTAAAATTATCCAATATTCATTTAAAAAAAAGTATCTTATAGTAATTTGCAAAAAACATTTCTATAATTCATTAAACTCTCACTTACTTTTGTGTATCTCATTAATATCCAAAAACGTAAAAAAAAAACTATTAACTTTCCTTCATCTAAAATTATCAACATTCAAGGTTTTAAAAAAGTATATCTACATTAGCAACATGCAAAAAATTCATTAAAATTTTACTTATTTTCATGCATCTCATCAACATCCAAAAACATAAAAAGAGCCATTAATTTTCCTTCATCAATCTAAAATTACCAACATCCAAGATTCTACAAAATATTCTATCTACATTAATTTGCAAACAATATTTCCGTAATTCATTAAAATCTTACTTATTTTCATGCATCTCACATCCAAAAAACACAAAAAGAGGCCATTAATTTTCCTTAATTAATCTTACAAAATTACCAAATCCAAAATTCCAAAAAACTATCTATCTATACTAATTACAAACCTCCATACATTAACCCAATATTAACCCAACATCCATGATTCTAAAACAACATACGTATCCTGTAATTCGACCTCTCATTCTCACTTTCACCATTAACCATCAACATCCCATTAACAATATCCAACGCTTTAAAAAAAGGGAGAAACGTAATTCACCAAACCTTAATTTCTCTTAATTCATCGTTTCCGAAACTAGCAACTATCAACGATCATCCAACACGTTAAACTACCCAAACGGACATCCCCAAAAAACGTTCATCTTGAGAACCGCCATCGAATAAGCGAGCAACCCTCCCATCTGCACTCCAACCCCCCAAAGGCCCCACCTCGAAGCGGAGGGTCCCCAGCAACATTCAATTCCCCGAAATTCCCTTCGAGGCACGACGGCCTCGTTCCGCGAGCGAGCCTGCTACGTCTATATCGCATCGAGGCAGCGTGTCTAACCGTGCGCGCAGGCCTGCATGTGCGAGGGAGTCGAGTCGTCGGTCAGTCGAGCCGGTAATGGGAGGTCAGAGGTGACCGCGCCGCCAACGCTAGCGAGGAGGATGGAAGGACGAAGGAGTGGTGGCCGTGGAAGAGATCGAAGGGGGTGTAGGAGGCCCCGGGAACCTCTCTTGCCTCGTTGGCCACGCCGCGAGGGGAAGGGGATGGCGTGGCATTCTACCGAGGGCCACGTATATATATATACATATTCTATCTGCGCGTGTATACACGTATACAGGGTGATTCAGAAACTCGTGTCTCGTACACGAGGGGGTGAAAGATAAAGGGGTCGTGTTATAATTACATAGTCCATAAATAGTAATCGGTGAGAGCTCGTTTCTTGCAAGATGGATGACATGAAATATATAGTTTCAAAGTTTAAATTATTTTATACATTTATAAAATTATTTTATACATTTAATTATTATATAAAATTATTTTATATAATATTATTTTAAACATTATTTTTTACATTTTTTTATTTTATACATTTTATTTTATACATTATTTTATACATTATTTTATACAGTTATTTTTTTTTTTTTTATATTTTTAAAATTATTTTATACATTTCTGTCGAAGTTTGAACTTTTAGTATCTTTTTTAGGTATCGAAACAGGTGTTCGTATATTCACGAAAGAATTTGTCCATTTGTTTGTTTTACCGTTCCTTTTCTATTCACCCCCATCAAGTATGGACGCGCACTTGTGAATCACCCTGTATGAGTACGTGTATACGAGTACACGTCCACCAGGTTCTGTAAGTGTATGCATACACTTGAAGCCGTATATAATGTTGTATAAGCATCGAGAGCTGGCCTTCCAACGTGGTCCATCGAGGGAGGGGATGAGGGAAGCGAAACGGAGGGCTGTGGTGCGATATGCCTCTCGAAACCGTGGGAACGCACGTGGCCCCACGCGCCTAACTAACCCCCTTTGCCAGTTCTCCACGATTCACTCGTCCTCTTCTCCTTTCTCCCTTATCTTGCACTTTCGATCCAAACCCTCCTCCTCTATTTCGTTTTTTCGGGTCCTCCGTTCGGTGTCTTCTTCATTGCTTCTGTCGGATCTTCTTCTTTTTTTTGAGAGAGAGTCTTTGAAATTCGTTTGGGGATTGCCTTCTCTCGTTGAACTTTTCACGGTTCTGTAACAAAATTATTTTCTGTTAGAAAATGAAGTGGGATCGTCATTAAATTGGATATTGGAAATTCTTTTTAAAATCTATGACGTTTGAGTCTGCTGGAGTTGTGCATTACACTCTTTTGTAAATTTTTAAAATAGATCCTTATTGTAGGTCTGTATAAAATATTATTACTTAGAAATTTTTTTAACTTGAAATGTAATATTACATTGAAAATCGTTTATAATTTATTATTCCATTTAAATTTTATAATTATATGTAAAGATCATATAGAGAACACGTGCAAAAACAAATATTATTTTAATGTATATAATATTAATAAAAAAGGATAGTATAATAGAAACGGATAATTATAATTTAGATTTCTTCTTTTGAGCAAATTTTTTATTTACGCGTAATATTTCCCTTCCCCTTAAATTTATTAACTAGTATCTTCGCAGATACTACCCTCTTCCCATTCCCACAAAATTAACTTTCAATGAAAACACGTACTTGGTTCCCTTTGCATCCGTTGTCTGATCTACTTTCACCGTGTTTTGAAATTCTTTATGAATCTTTCCATTTAAAATATCGCCCGTCACGATCCTTCGTGATCCCATCGTAATCTACCTTTTCTTGAACTATTTCAACTTCTAATACTTATTTTATTACTATTCTCAAATTATATTTCACTTTTTTCCACCTCCAACCCCTCGTCCTCCGCGTTCCATCAATTCCATTCCCTCTGCAAACTTTTCCAAAATACCGTGTCCCATAATCTAAAAATCTAACCTTTTTTTCAATACCAAAATGGAAGACCGTGTCGTGGAGCCACCTCTTTCTTCGCGATCTCTCAACGTGACGGACACCCATTAATGATCCCGTTTCCCTCGAACGACTTTAGACCGACTTTCTCGCAACATCCTCCGCAATTCTTCTTGCCTCCTCTTTCTCGAATACCACCCATCACCATCTCCACCTCCCGACGTTTCTCGTTTCGCCTCGCTCTCGAGCGCGCCTCGCCCGCTTCCTCGTCCGCTTCCCCTACCCCTCCCCTCCGCCGTACACCGACGCCGATGGTCCATCCTCCAGCGGACCTCTTCCACCTCTCTGTGCCGGCCACCGCCTCCTCCACCTCCACCGGCTTCCCCTTTTCTCTCTGTCCGAGGCACCGAATCGCGGGCCCCGCGGTTTTCAGCCCTTTCATTACGACGGGGAATTTCTCCGTCTGTCCAGCACGGCCGTCTGGATCCCCCTCACAACCACACTGATTTCGATCGTTTGCGGAATCCGTACGAAGGGAAAGTAGGGTAAAGATTATTAACCTGCGGTGGTTATTCATTTTCGAGTCGAGAAAAGTTTGGGAAAAATAAAGATTTGTTTCCTCTTTTCTTTTCTTTTTCCTCAATGACGTACATCAAAAAGTAGAAAGATATATGTAAGATGGGAATAATGATATATTTATTTGATTAAAATAAATCGTGTTAATAATTTCCTATGGATAAATATTTTTAATAATTTTTAATAAAAATTAATATGTGCACGAATGACAATATAAATAATAAAATAATAAAAATAATAATAAAAATATAAATAATAAAAATGCGTAGGTAAGATGATTTAAAAATGTCCATCCCAATTAAAACCTCGGCCAGAATTGGAATCAGAATTGGAATCATCCTTTTGCCTCTCGAGAAACAGCAAGCGCGTTATATCGTGTGCAGGAATCAAAAGTACCGAGCCGACAGGATTGAAATTACGCGTCGGCGGATGCAATGGTACAAAACGGTTCCCTTTCTGGCTCGCGCCGCGTACGAGAGTACTTTGAAAATTGATTATCGCGTCGGCCTATAATGATCCATTACGCTGATTCGAGGCGAGTTCGAGCGGATGCAGCGCCGGTGCAAACTGACAATCACTGTCTCGGCCCGCGATGAATTATGAGCCGATAATCCACGGTTGCCGCGCGGAATTTACGCGCGTTTATCGTTCGCAAGCCGAACCTTTTTCTTTATACACGTTCGCAGAGAGTCCAAGTGAGAAAAGTTGCGCGTACTTAACGAAAGTGTGCGAGAATCATTTCTATGCGGACGAGTAACGAATTTTTCTAAATGCGAAAGGAAGAAAATTTTTTTTAAATTTTTCAATTCAATTCGAGTGCGATTTTTCCTTCAAAAAATATAAAATGTCATAAATGTCGATTTTACGTGAGATCTTAAAATTTTATTATGAATAATTTTCTTTTTTTGGTACAACTGAGATTACAGGATCATATGAATTTTTATTGTTTTATTGTTGCATGCGAAAGGGAAAGATGAATAATTATTAATTTTTGCTATATTTTAATAATGATAATTATGATTATAGAATTTAAATCATGCGAATTTTGATTTTTGTATAAAAGATGTAAGAAACAAGAAATTTGCCAATTTAACGATTAATTAATATATAATTAACATTGTTATTCGCAATTATTTGAAGATGCAAATTTATTAAGTTCGAAAAATAAAATATAATTTCTCATGGCATTTTCGTCTCGCAAAAGAGTAAAATTTCGCGCTCGCGAAACGTAAAAACAATCTTATCGTTATCAAATAGGCCTTCAGATGGCAGCATCGGGTGGATGGAATCGTCGCGGTGTGAAGTCCATACTCGAGGCCACGAACGCATCAGAGAACGGCAAAATCTGCATTCGGGTGTGACACAGGCGACACGGAGCAACTACTCGTCGCAGCGCGCTCCGTCGATAACAAGGGCTCGACACTATCGACCGTAGCAAATCGGAAGAAAAACATACCAACCTTTCTCCCCGAGGGAAAATCAAGAAAAAATGAATCGCAAGCAATGTCACTTGTTCAACGAAACAAAGATATTCTAAGCCACAAGACTTAGACTTCTCCCTTTCGTTTTATATCTCTTATTTCGATCTCCGCTCTGACCTCGAGAAAAAAGAGAAAAACATAAAAAGCAGAGGAGGAACGAAATGAGGTTAGCCGGCGCCTGGCCAGGTCGCGAATTAGCGGCGTTTAAAAGGGTGGACCCCGAGCTTCCTCCTTCCCTTCCCACTCTTTTTTTTTTCACGTGTTCATTCTCTTCCGCGCCCCATCCCATCCGGACGGCGTCTCGAGTTTAAACTATACTACTAACTAATAGCAGGCCTAGAGTGTGTTTCTACAATGTGGGCACACTGTGCACGGCTACCCAGCCAGTTTACCTAATCGTCGGCTAGCAAAAAAGAGAGGCTGCGCACCGCCCTAACCACAGGCCATGGGCCCGCGGGCACCAGGTTCTTCGCCTTCCTGAATGCGCGCGTCCCGTCTTCCCGAAAGAGGTTCGGGCCACCTTCCTTTTCCCGAAATTTATTATTGCACGTTTAATCGTTCGTGCGAATCAAAGGCAACCGATCGCACGGTGGTCGCATCGGGTTCCTACGATTAAGAATCGTTGTTAGATCAATTATATCCGTCTGTAATTCTTACAGCTTCTCCTCGTGTGAGCTGTGATGGAATCGCATAATTAATCGTTGAGATTGTGATTCAAGGAAGCTGATGAATACGATTAATTTGAGCGGTCAAAAGTGAAGGATAAGTCGAGAGAAAACACTGTATTAAGACTAGGGTTATGCACAATGGGTAAAGGTGACCAGTGACTCCTGGAATTCTGCGGAATCGCCTGTGGGACTCTGGAGGTCGCGGAGGCCCTATGACCCTTAGATAAGGCTCACGCCCTAATAAGAGGGTACACGAAGGGAAAGAAGGTGAGGGGACCGTGGCAGCTTCTCTTCTTCTTCTTCCTCTCCCTGTTGGCCGCAAATCGTAGCTCGAGGCTTCGCCCCAGCGAGATCTAATCCACCTGAGAGAGATCTGTGGTTAACGTTTTAGGGCACCACAGGGTGGAACCCGGGGGGCCTTCACGACATTCCACCGTGCTAACTCCCACAATTGCGAGCTCGCTATAAAACTGCTACCCCGAAATCGTCGTGCAGTACCGCCCCCTTTCCTGCATTCCGCTGCTTGCACCACGATCCTTAAGTTGCGCTATCTACCGAACAGAAATGACGTCAGAATTTTAGACATATTAAGATATATATTTTATGTTATTAAAAATTAATTAAAAATATATTTTATATATATATATATAAGTCAAGAAAAAGAATTAATTAAAAAAAAAAATTCTTTTTATAATATTATTACTTAAACACGTTACAAAATCTATTAAAAAGCAGGTTTTTTTTCTTAAATTTAATATTGTTAAAAAAATAAGTAAACTATAATGATTTAAAAGGCATAAATCAAAAATTGCTTCAAAAAGTGCTTCGAAGTCATTAAACTGATTGATGCTTCCGAAATTGAAGCAATTTCAACGACCAAAGTTCTGCCAGCCGTTCCCACAATTGCCACAAGGAGTCACAATAAAAAGACTGTTATTTTTGAACAGCCCAAAATTTCGATCCTGGTGTCATTTTTCTCTTTCATTAACGGCAACCATCTCGTCTCTCATCGTTACTGTTTCCTCTGTTGGGAATTTCTTTCTCGTAGGAGAACCGGTGAAATTACCAAAGTAAAAAGCATAGAAAAAGAGTTTCTAATGAGTTACCAACCGCAACACAAAAATTACTATAAAAAGAAAAAGATATCTGATTTCCTTTTACGTTGAGAAATTATTTTTAGACAAGAGTATTGATTTAATCTATTGATCCATAATATTGAAATTATTACATAATAATCCAAAAATATATATATATATATACATATTTTATAGAATCAAATGTATTTATACACGTGATCGTATATCTCACAAAAGACAATGTTTCAAGATCTTTCGAACATATGCGATATTGACGGTATGATTTCTAATAAATAACTTCAAAAATCTTTTCACAGATAAATAACTGCGACAGCGAATTTAATCAGATACTGCAGAACGAATTGCCGAGGCAGATTGCCGTTAATATCGTTATGCATACAGGCTCGTGTTTAGATCGACCGATCGTAGAAAGTGATAAACACCGTCACAGATCAATAGGCGTTCCTCAAGTTGGATCGCAATCTGTCGTGTAATATTTCATGTATGATAAAATAACAACTTCATTTACAATGTATCGATATTGCTTACTAATTATCGATAGTTATCGAAGAATTAAATTGTTCTTTTCAACTTTTTTAAAATACTGTTTATCACGTTCCATTCTAACCTAATTTTGCATAAGACACGATTTTTGTACTGTCCATTTTTTTGTCCACCAATGGTTATTTTTTATGTTATTTGTTCAAATTTGTGTTATTTCTTCAAATTTGCAAAAATTCTTATTTATTTATTCATAATCATCGTACAATATGAATTTTATACGGGGATTCGAAATAATTACGAAGGATTAATTTCTAGTGAAATCTTTTTACACTCTATGACTCTTTATTATTATAAAAAATATTTAAAATTAGGTATTCAACTCTATCATACTTTCCCCTACATTTTTTGCACGAAGAACATTCATTCTTTTCCCCGCAATCGCGATGATTTATCGATCGAGAACTAACCGAAATGGTGTGAAGGATAATTGCAACCTTCTAGAAATCCTCCTAGATAAGGATTCGAATAAGAAAGAAAAGATACAGAGGAGATACATCAGGATGCAGGTAGCCGTAGCTGGAAGGAAGAGAAGAAACAAAAATACTATTTAGCGGAGGATGGGAAATGGGAGGAAGAGGATCCCCTCCTACCTCCCCCTTCGCCTTCGGGGACGATTTAATTACAATAATCACAGCATTACGCCAGGGTTCCTGGTACCACGATGAGTCCACCGTGACTTATTCCACGGGGAAGACTAATCACTTTTTCTAAATCGAGGACAGGATGGATCGCCTTCCCAAAACGCTTAGTTTTTTTCAGTGTTTGATGAGCGTGACGGAACGAAACAATTTGCCAACATTGGGTCCAATCTTACGATGGGAAAAATATTTTTAAAACATACCGTTGTCGCGTATTCTTGCGACGTTCTCTTGAACACATCGACACATTTAATTACAATATATAGCAATTTTCTTAGAAAGAAAATTTATTTCGTAAAATAAATAAATCAATCCGAGGGGGAATCTAAGAGATCGAGCACAATGAACCGAAGTTATCGCGAAGACGAGCAAGCGTTATAGGTTAGGTCGAATTGTTTACTCGATTTTTCATCATGCCTCATCGTCTCGAAGGGCCGGGGAAATTAATTAAAGTCAAACAAGGCTAACTGCCTGGCAAGCAGGTTAACTGCTTGCCATTGTCGAGAAAACGTGATAGTTCGACAAGCGGAGACCAAAAGGATATAATGAAACAACTGTGAAATTATTATGGACGGTGGTATAAGACTTTTGGTTTATGCGAAACTCTTTCCAAACAAGTCATTCATCGACAAGGAGCTTTGGAAGCTCCTTATAAGGGACGAAATAAAGGCTTTATTTAGTGTAAATACTTGTATAGTAGAATTAAATGGTTAATATTTATTATTTTGTAGTTACAGGACGGTGAATTATGTTAAGGATAATTTTATGTGAAATTCAATATGGGGGGAGGAGGAGAAGAAAGCGAAACCAAAAATCTATTTTAGACGAATATTTATTATTTTAATTATATAGTTAAAGAATATGAGGTTTCTTAAGCTTTTATGTAGATAATTACGAAATATTTTATATTTTATGTGCAATTTAAGGAAGAAAAGAAAACCAAAATAAATAATCAATTTTTGACAAGTATTTACTTCGTGGTAATGGTATATTTTCATGAAAGAAAAAAAATTGAAATGAAAACTGAAATTTTTACCTTTCGATTTCTATGTAAAATAAATCGTTATAAAGAATTTCATAAATTGTTTAAAACGATTTTTATTATCGATATTAAAATTATAATATTAATAATGGAATAATGAATTATTGGTAGATAAAATATATGGGGAAAAAAAATAATATTTTAAAATTTAATATAGGATAATGGATAATTTGAAAAATTATCAAGTATTAATCGTGTTTCAATTTCATTTCTATTTCCAATCAAATAACAATATTTAAATATACATTAGAATAGACTGGAGCGATACTGTATTCTTTTATTTCCCTTTTTTTTTTTTTTTTTTTTTTTTTTTTTTTTTTTTTTTTTTTTGATATAACTACGCGCTAGCACGTACATTCTTTCCCAACACATTCAAACACGTTAATTCTATTATCGAAATACACATATTACATACATATTATTTTTATACATTAAGGAAGACAAAATGGCCAACGATAAAAAAAATTAGGCACAAAAATTTATTAAAAATTTTTAGCGGCTACGAAATAATCATCGATAATATAATTAAATTATTCTATAAAAACTTTCTATAAGGATTGTTTAAAAAACTTCGATTCTAAGAAAAATCTATTCTGAATTAACTTTAAAATTTCTACTTCGTATTCATTAAATTATTCTACTTAAACAATTAATTATTAATTTAAAAAAAAAAATACTTTTACAAATATCAAACATTCGGTTTACCATTTTTGTGAAAACTCGTATATTTCTTAATGAAACAATTTTGGTATCTCTATTTTGGTATCTCTTCAGAACTTAAGAAAATTTTCAAAGATTTATAAAATTTTCTTCAAAATCATTTTACACTTTTGTTCTCATTCTGAACGAGTATCGTTGGATCAAAAGTGACTAGAACAATTTATAAGTCGATTTAAATCAATTAATTTCAATTGCAAATGATATTCAACGTTTCGAAATGTGTTGTATCTGTATGTATAAATGATATGCAGAATATATAATTTCTTTATTATTCAATTCATATACTACAATTAAAACTAGAATTAAACTTCTTTCGAGCAACTTAGAAATTCTTTTTTTTACAATCAAATCGATCGAAATCTAAAAACTCAAAGATCAAAATTTTGAGATCAATCTTCGTTAAACAATTTTATTCGCCCTTAAATTAATGGTAACGTGTTGGAATCGCCAAGAATGAGAAAGAAAGAGAAAAAGAGAGAGAGAGAGAAAGAAAAGAGAGGGCCTTAAAGTAAAAGGGCCCCGAGAAAAGGAAAACATTGAGAGCCTCGCGACAACTTCCACGATCGTGTCAGGTATTTATATATATATGTATATGTATATATATATAAACTATACGTGTATGTACAAGATGTGGGTGGTCCACGAGGCGAGAAGCGGGACCTTTTTCTTCTCCTAGATTAAACGACAATAAGAGAGAGAGAAGAAAGATAGAAGAAAAGATCTTTGGGACTACTTACAGGTCACACTGGTGAAGAGAAAGGTGGCGCATGGACAACTACCGGGACATGTTGGCCTTTTATCTGATGTGGAATTCCTAATTTTTGAGGGAAAAAATAGTGGCGATGGTGGGTACACACGGAAAAACTCGATTTCAACCTCGATAGAGGAAAAAAACATCTTGCGGCTTCCTGGGACTGATCGTTGTCTATCCCTTGGAGTGACCAATTATTTTGACGCCTTTAGAGATACAGTGACGCCTCGTATTATTCGTAGGATACGTTATTGTAGAAAAGTTTGGAAGTAATCATATTTCGCACGAAAATTTTGGAAAATGAATAAAAAAAAAAGAAAAAAAAAGAAAATTAAAATAAAAATAATCAGAAATTTGTTTGGAGATAAAAATGAAAATTTGGTCATTTTGATGAAATAAAAATTTGGTTTTTATACTCATTTGACATATTCGTTGTCTTTATTTAATTCCTTCCTTATTCGACAAGCTTTGGTTATAATAAATAATTTAATACTTAACTTTTGATGTTATTCGTATGTTTAAAATTCCTGGATGCTTCCAAACTTTCGAATAACGAAATTTGCAACGATACTCTAATAATAATTGATTTTTACAATATGAAAATGCATGTAGAAATTCTAAAATTTTATAGTAGAAATTTATACAGAGTATAAAATAATTTGTAAGATCGAAATTTCAAATTGAAAATCCGAAATATTATTGATACGTTAGAACAAAAGTTTGAGTATACGAATATATTAAACATAAAATACTCTTTTTCAGCAGAAAAATCTTTCTGCAAAAGTGAAATCAATCCCGAAATTTATATAATTTTATTTTTTAAATACAATTTCCTCGTAAATATTCTTTATAACGGAATAAGAGAGCATTGAAATTAAAAAATTATTAATACATATAAATATTTTATATATACATTTCTGCTCTTCTTCTTTCACTTATACCATTCTATCTAAAATTATAAGTTATAAAGTTTAAAATTATATTTAAAAAAAAAAATAAATAAAAAAATACTAAATATAACTTGGAAGATTCGATTTTACGCTGTTCAAGTTCATATTTCAAAAAATAGAAAAATTGCTCCCTATGTAAAATATTAATATTTCTGTGAGATTCCTTTGAATATGTAATAGATTTTAGAAATTAAAACGAGGATACCAAAAGGTATCGATCGAGGCTTATTTATGATATTATAATATAATTAAAATTTGATGAAGCTAGGTAGAGACAAAGAGAGACAGATTCCTGTTACGTCATTGTGCCACAGCGCGGCGCACCATGTCATCCTCTTTCCATCTCGCAAACTTTTCCTAAAATTACTTATAATAAACCTCACTTATATCTTTGTGTTTAGCAGTCTTCAAAAAATATATATAAAACTCATTATTTTTTTTTAATCAATTTTTAAATTATTTCTCTCGTAAAATAATAAATGTAAATCTATAATTTTTCGCTCATCAAACTTTGATCTAACATATTATGTTATACTCTGTATATTAAAATTCTGCAATATGAATATTCAAAATGCACTTTTTGAATAAGATTTTGAAGCTACAAATAAAAATTCTATATATTATAATGCTAACTGCTGTGAATTTTCGAAAAAAGGAAAATTATAAATTGATTATTCATTAATTCAATTATTTATGAAAAGAGAGAAAGCAATTTTACAAATTTTGAAATATCAAAAATTCTGCAGTATGAATTCAAATGCATGCAATTCGAAAAAATTATTAGCAGAAAAAAAATTTTAACATCCATGAAATTTTTAAATATAGAAATTGTTTGAATATTCGGAAATGCAGTTTACAATTGATCATTCAATCTGTACAAAAGATTGAATTTGTACATTACGTGTTAACAAATCCATGTGATCAATGGAAACAGAAATGTTACGCTACAAACAGTTTTTTCAAAGATTTTTGGTTCGAAATAATAAATTAGAAGACTGTAATTCGTATGAGTGTAACGATGACGATAATTTATCTATTTTCCGCGATGAATACCTACAATGTAATACATTCGTTTTCGAGTAATTTAGCTACTATCGTACAATTACATATAAGTACAAGATTATTTACAAGTCGAAGGAAAAAGGGGAAAACGAAGTTGGTAAGCTAGTCGTTCCTCCCTCTTCGCAACATGAACAGCATTAAATTGAATAATTTAATCAAGGAAATTATATTTACAACGCGAATTATACTATACTCGAAACCAGCGTGCTTCGTACGAAAATAATTATTTCTCATTAAAAATAATTATTTCTACTCGCGTAATTTGTTGAAGAATTTCAATCACGATTCTAATATCGTGATTGATCCTCAATTAACTGCGATACAAGTCAAAGTAAATCAAATTTTTGCATCTCTTTTTTTCTGTAAATAGTAAAATATGAATAGTAAAAATACAAGTAAAAGCATACATGTTTTTCTTTTTTTCTATAAATAACCAAACCAAAGTCATATCATATTGAGAAGTTAAATATATACTCTCTAAAAAGTACATAAATTTTTAAGAAATGACATACACGGTTATTACCAATTAACTATAATATTGGATAATATTATAATATTGTAATATTATAATACTAGATAATATAGTGTAACTGGCAAAACCAAATGCAAAATCAGCCCTTAAAAAGAAGACACAGAAAATCGTTTACTTATTAATTTGATTTTAAGAAACGAAGCACGCAGATTCCGCGGGAAAGCGCGAAAGCGTTGTTCATCAAAGTATCGTTAAATTAGCTTGCGAGGGATGGTATATAATTTTTAACGTCTCATAATTTCCTCTATGCTAAATCCTAGCTTAGGGGTGGTACTGGTCCTTTGAATCGGGATCAGTCCACTCACCCTATCCGCCATCTGTCTGACCGCCGTGGTGGCCGACAGATCCGAAGCCACCGATCCCTCGATTCTCAAATCTTGGGGCACGTCCGTGTGAGTGAGAAGATGAGTCTTCAGGTTGCTCCTTTGGTTGAAGCTTCTTGAACAGACGGGACATTTGTGAGGGGACTCCTCCATGTGAAGTATCTTGTGAACGGCAAGTGTCCTGCTTTGACAAAATCCTTTCCCGCATTCGCTGCACTTGAAAGGCTTCTCCTTGCTGTGAATGTAACTATAAAAAATTAAATTGTAAATTAAAAAAACGAGTCCGGTTTCTTGGGCATCTTTCTTCTTCTTCGCCATTTTTTTTTTTTTTTTTTCCTTTACATCTTTCTTAGAATATATCGGATATACAGTGAATTGAGTTGATAAGCAAGAGATTTTTGGAGGGAGAGGGGAGGGGGGGGGATATTTTGATCAATTTACGATCGTTCTCTTGAGATTTCGTCGATCGATAATACGTCGATCGAATCCGAGGAGTTCCGCTTGATAAATTTGTCGAAACTGATAACGGCTTGGCAAGTGTTTTTACCGATACAAGGTAAAAACTACTGATATTTAATTTTTTGGATCTAGAGAGAGAGAGAGAGAGAGATAGAGAGGGGGGAGGGAGGGGGAGGGAGGGGGGAGGGAGAGAGAGAATAATTGCAATGAAATATTATACAATGCAATTTTTGTTTTTTGTTTTTAAATTTTGATTTTACGTTTCGAAACGAGAGTATGACGGTGTCTCGTGGTAATTATAATAAAAAAATAAGTATGATTATAGAAAAAAATTTATTGTATTAATTATATGGAAAAACGATTAGAGAATTATTAGAAACTCTTAGTATAATTATTTATAACAAGATTTACGTTAATTTTCATTTTACATTTTTCAATTTGTTCAATATAATTATATAACAAGAGAAATACATGGAAATTATTTATTATTTTTATTATTACATAATATATAATATATATAATAATTATAACATAATTAATAATATATTAATATATATAATAATTATAATTTATTATTATTTTTTTGTCGAATCCGGTACATGTTTTTTCTTTTAACAAAAATAAATACACGATCATTAAAAATATTCTTGTCTATGATAAATATTGTCTTGAAACGTTAATTTTAATAAAATAAAAATAAAAATTCGATACAAATTCGAGACAATTGCAATTTTTGATCACCCAAAACACGCTTGTCATTCCAAAATAACGAAATTTTAACGCGACAGAAACAGAAAAGGACAGAAAAAAAAAAATAGCAGTCACGTATATAAAAAAAAAAAACAGGGTTTCGAAGAATATTTCAATAACTCAAATTCCAATAACTCACCGATGATCCCTCAGATGATCTTGTCTTCGAAATGCTTTCCCGCAAATGTCACAAGAGTAAGGTCTCTCATCCGTGTGAGTCCTCTCGTGTATCAATAGATTGTAGCTCTTGGTGAATTGTCTGTTGCAAAATTTGCATATGAACTGTTTCTTCGGTCTCTGGCCGGGCAGCCTTCTGGTTAGAAACGAGGCGGGAGGTGGGACAGGGAGCGCTGGATGGACACCTTGATGATGATGGTGACCGTGATGATGATGGTGATAATGATGCGTGGACGTTGATTGGGGGCAACAACCCCTGACAGCCAGCAACGCGGCATCCCTCAGCCAATTGTTGAGGAAAGCTGTCTGATAACCAACGTTTTGCCCGCCGTTCGAATGTTGCTGGCCAAATCTTCCGAAGTGTTGTTGGCTCGATCTTAACCATCTCGACGTGTGCAACTGTTGATGCATCGTCCTGTCCATCATGGGCGGTGTGTGCGGCGGTGTCAACGGTTCCATCTTCGTCTCCATGCCCTCTTAACAAAAACGCTCTCTCTGTTTTCTCTCGATACACCGAAGCAAACCTAATAAAATTCCTACGATTTCACGATCGAAAACGAAAGAGAATCGTCCACACTTCGAACAACTCGTTCCGATATCTCGGTCCGGGAAAAATATCTGCTCGCTCTCGACTCTCGTGCACATCTATCCGGACGAACGGTTGTTTGTTGTCGTCGTTGCACCGCGAGGAGGAGAGAGAGAAGAAGAAGAAGAAGAAGAAGAAGAAGAAGAAGGGAAGGGAAAAAGAAAAAAAAAAAGTAGAGAGAAGATCGTCGAGGCCTTCGTTTTACGCTCTTCCGTCTTCTTCCGGGATGGAAAGATGGAGAGGCGAGGAAGGAGGGAAAAAAAAAAGGAATAAGACAACGCTTGCTCGAGAGTCGGCGCGGTACTAAATGGCAACAGACTAGCCTCGGAGAGGTTCCAGGATCGTGGGTTACCTGGCGCCAAGGGGACACGGTGGCTCCTCCTACCGTACGTTGGATATGCCGGTTGGCGGCTCGACTTCCACAGGGGCGGAGCTTCCGGGTCAGAGCGGATCCCTCCGGGCGTCGCGACGCTCGCGTACCCGCACACCGTCGACCCCCCGGCTCCCCGCAGAGAGGGAAGAAGAGCGGATATACCACCGCCACCGTGCTCCCTTGCCGCTTTCAGGCTGCCGCTTTTACGCTCCGGGGATGATGCCTTCGCTCCCCACTCCCCCGCCACCAAGCTAATCGCTGCGACGTTAATTGGCCGTTAATGCGATTAAAAGGGTTTCGAAACGAAAGGTAATGCTGCGAATTGTCTTGCCATTTTGTCGCTGCGCGCGATTCGGCAATAGATATATATATATTCGTATTTACATATGTGTTTATCATGTGTTTATAAATTTGCTTCTTACCAGTTGTTTTATTATTATTATTATTATTATTATTATTATTATTATTATTGTAGGTGTTTATTCTTTCTTCGAATCGAGGAACTCTTTCGCGTGATAATTATATATAAGAAGTTTGCAAAGTTTACTTGTTCTCAGTTGTACTAAGTTTGATCTTTGATGAAGAGATTGTGAAGAGAAGAGAAGAATAATGAGAATAAGGAGAGGGAAGTGATTAAAGAAAGAATATTTGATCCTGGAATTAAATATATATGCACGAATGGCAAGGAAAAATGTCGATCGATTTTTACGAAATTTATAATATAATATTGTCATAAAAATATTTGTGATATTTATTTCCTTTTTTTTTTATTTATTATTATTATTCGTGTTAAAGGGAGAAGGTTGATATAACTTAAAATAGGGGATGTTACAGTCGTATTTTATCGAATATCCCGAAAGGATAAAGTTATAAATAATTTTTTCTTTATTCTTTTCTTTCTATCATCTATTGGATAAATATAATTTCAATTTCAATGTTTCAATATTTATTTTGTAAAAATCATGTATTGAGTTGAATAATGTTGTTAAAAATTTTTAAACCCGCTTTTCGAGATTTTTCACGCGTTTTAACGAGGAGTTTATTCGTTACAACAATTTGACTGTGGATCGAGCACGCGGATGGCGGAAATACTGCGAAAACTCGAACGAGAGACAGAATTTTTGGTATCGAAAAACGCGTGATTGAAAACGAAATTACATTGTCAAGCATTTATAATTCCGCATGTATATTCACACGCGGCTACTTGTTTTATAGTTTTCATCCTCGCTTACCATTTTACATCTATTTCTTTTTTAATCGATTTAGCATAAAATATTCGTGATATAAATATATTAACAACGTAACATGATAAAATGACGCGTATTTATATTTACATTTTAAAATTTAAAATGATTCGATCGAATTTCCAGAATATATTTTTCCAGGATTATATTTTAAGTAAAATAGGAAATTTAAATAAATATGAACAGAAATAAAATTTAATGTGTTTATTATGCAATATATTAAGTATCGAGATACTTTAAAGAGGTTTTAAAATTTATTAAAAAAAGAATTGAAACATTTTCGTCAGGCAAGTATTATTATGATAAATAGATTTTTCTTGAATTTTGGTGATTTTTCATAAATCCTTCCTCCCTTTATAAAGTAAAGGATTTTTAAAAAGTTTATAATTTATTGTCTAAAGTATACTATTCTCCAGATTAAAAATTAAATGATTTATTGATTGTTAGAAAATAGTCATAAAGGGATAAGTATTATTATTCGTTATTTATTTTCATCTTCTTATTTCTATTGAATATTCTATACATTTCTTTTCTTTGTTTTCATTATTTCGAATTCGGAAGCATATTTTGTTGTATACCTGTATTTAAAGTAATTATACCTAGTATATATACAATCCATTATACAGGAAAGAGACCGATACTACATGTCAACTGAAAATTTCACACTCTGTCCAACTATAAAAATTAATAACCATTTTAATAGATACTTTAAAGGTCAAATAAACAATTTTTCTATAATACAATGCCGAAAACATAATAAGCTCTACTATAAATTATTATTATGAATCCTTTTAATAAATTTTCTTAATAAACCAAATTTTCTTAATAAAAATATTTTAATACGATACTAACAGAATTTAAAACGAAAATAAAAAAGGAAGGAAATTATCAGAATAATTAAAAATAATAACAATATTATATATCTTAAAGAAAAAAATAGAATTTTTTCAAAAAACGTTTCTCCAATAATTAACCAACAACATAATAAATTTATTTCTTATCATATTAATCTTCGAAGTGATAATAATAAAATAATATAATTAGCGATCCATTTTTTTTAAAAAATCGAAGAACTGCAAAAATAAAAAATAGACTTGCACATACATTTTTTTGCAATAGTTTTGACCAACGTGTTTGCACGAGGATCGCCGCGAAAACGTATTCTTGCGAATTTTCACCGATCCGCAAATTTGCCGATATAATATTAGCCGAAGAAGAAACGAAAGCCGACATTCGGCTATCGTAGGCATTGCGTTGTTATCGATAAGAATACCTGGTAAAACGGTGTTATCGATTTATGACAGTGCAGACAGCGTGACACCGACGAACAAATACGTCGTATTCGCGAGATTAGAACGAATCTTTTGATACTCGACACGGTGCTTGCACATCCAACAATCCTTTTAGATCCGTCCCCTTTGTACTCACCGATTAATCGATCGCACAACAGAGCTCTCGATATGAGTCTGCGAATTTTTTCTTTCTTGCTTTATCGATCAAACTTTTAATTTCTGATACAAGTAGAAAAAATTTTCGTTATCGAAATTCTTGTAAAAATTCTATTACAAATGTTTTAAAAATGTTTTCTTCTTTTCTACATTCTAAACTTTCTTTTCTACATTCTGAATTTTCCAATTCCATCGAATTTCAAACATCAATTTAAATGGAATAATTTTAAAGAGGAAAAAAATAGACAAATAGTTGGGTAGAGTATTAGTGGTTAATATTCGCGTGGCGCTAGTATCGCGTCGCCATCTTGTTAATTACGTCGCCATATTGTACAGGAAAACGAGGATAATTCTCTCTCGGTGTTTAACTCAAAAATCGACAAAAATCGTTTCATTTTTACTAAACCAATGCTAAATTTTGTCCGGAATACAAAGGAAGAAGAGGAAGAAGAAGAAATTTCGCTTTGGGAGTCGAATATTCGGTTGTTCGAATATTCGCAAAAAAAAAAGGGGATTTTAGCACGAAAAAGATTGGAAAACACTGATGATAGCGCGTCAAAGGGAGAGAAAGATGGACAAAGAACACTTGGAAACTTACCTCTCCGTATAATTCCGCAAAATGTTTAGCATACAAAGACAAATATAATGGGACCCCGAGATGAGGTTGCGACGAGATCACGGCCCTCGGGCGGGGATGGTTAATTCAGTTTCAAGCTCCATCAGCCAGACACATCCCCTTGCCTTTCTCCCCACCCCCTTCCTCCCGTCATCCCCTGAACGTCTTTGTACGCCGCAGTCGTCACTCTTTCTCCCTTGCTCCGATGCACACCTCCTCTTTCCTCCGTTGTTAAGTCTACTGGTAAATATAAACGTTGGAATTGACGTACGGTCGCGTATGTTTAATAATTTGCGACAGACATTCGTAGATTACGATGGATCGGGTATTACATTACTTTGGCCTTTGATAAATCTTAAATTGTAATTGCGCGAAATAATTTTATATATAATTATAAATGTTTAAATATAATTGTAAATAATGTAAAATTATTTTAAATTAAAATATTATTATATATTTACCAATTTATGGAATAATAACAAGGATAATAAGTAAATTTAATTTCATCTTGTGCTCGTAAAAATTTTAATTTACATAAACATCTCTGGATGATTACGTTTCAAAGGTAATAATAAATAAATTATATAGTTTTACGTGAAATAACGTGAAAATATGAGAAATGAAAAAACCTCGTTATATTAAGTGTATAACGTTTGTAACAAATTATTATTTTTGACATTAATTACGTTAATTAGTAATCGAGCTATACGTTTATAAGAATGAAACAGACTGCGTGACTCCAATGACACATCCCTCCTTCTTTATCTTCTTTTTCTTCGCAGCTTCTTTCGAGGTTGAGGAACACTCGAGCCACTCGAATATCAACGCCAAGGGATGACAGACTGTTTGTAATATAACTTTCGAAGCTAATCACCGTCCTGGCAGTAGACGAGAAAGTTTATCTTCAACGATGTAAACGGCTGAACAGCCTCTTGTCATTCTTCGTTTTGGAGCACGAAGATGAAATTGATTCTGACTCATTTTCTTAAATAATTTTCTTTTCAAATAATTCCTTTTCTTTCACTTTTCTTTATTTTACACTCATCTGAATATTTCATTCACAGGCTATGATAACTTTGGTAAGTTTGTGCAAAAATTCAAAAAAAAAAAAAAAAGAATCATTTAATGTACGGTACGAATAAAGAAAATTAATATTTGAAAAATTTGTAAAATGATAAATAATAAGTAACTAGATTCTTTAAAAAGATTACTAAAAAAACATCAAGAAGAAATATATATATATATATATATGTATCACGTGTGATATTATTTATTATAATTTTTTATATAATTATTAATAATTTTCCTTTTTTTTTCTCTTTTATTATCCGATAATTGTACATTTTTTTTTTTTCTGTTACATTGTAGTGCTTTATCGTTATATTCACTTTGCTTAATCAATATCTTCATTATCGGAAAATTTGTCGGTATTCGTCGATAAATATTATCGATACTAATCACTTTTACGATTATAACGCGTTATCTAACTGTCGTTATCTTATATAAAACAATCGTAATGTTAAAAAAACGTTCTTAATAATTTTTCGATCTAGACGTGAAGAGATGTGTGTTTGTTTGCCATTAGTAGTATCTGTTTAATTACAAATACTTGTGAATATAAACAAGAATTCGAGCTCGATTCGATAAGAAAAATTTGACACCCTGAAAATTTCGAAATACTTTAGAGCTATTTTGAAAATCTTAAAACTTAAATTTCGACTATTATATTTCGAATATAAAAGAATTTTTGGAATATATGAAATTTCCTTGTACAGAATATCTTTATTTATTTAACAAAAAAAATCCATTACAATCGAATCGATCGAGAAATTTGTCATTTCTTTTCAAGAATTGAGTGATAATCAAGAAATCGATACTCGTTTTTAAAATGATTAATTACTCATTGTTCTCGGTAAAAAAAAAAAGAGGAAAGGAAATTAAATTTCTTTGTAAACATACATTTCCCAATAATTGTCAATATTGCTCACTGATATTATATATAATAATTAATAAAATAATTATCTGTTAACTATGTGCAGTGATTTATATGATTTCGTAATATACAATTGAAAGTATCTTATCTTTTAGAAGCTTTTTAAGTGCCTCCCCTCCCTCCTCCCCAGGGTTCGAATAACAGGAACAAGGAACATTTTTTTAACATTCCTTATTTTTCAAGTTCCCAACACACAGATGTCCTCCACCGCAAGGAATCGTGTTACGAGAGAAACAAACGAAAAAAAAAAAAAAAAGGGTCCTTTTTGAATGCATCGTGTGCTTGTCTGCAGATTTCTTTCTGCTGGTAACAATCCTTGTTCTGCTCGCACTAATTAAATGAGGATTGTCTCGTGTAATTTATTTGGACCACACATTCTGAAATGGCGTACAACCTGTCAGAAGCATCAAGAATAAAAAAGAAACGGTTTGTTTGTCACGATTATAATTTTATAATATTACTGTTAATATTTTATTCTTTCATTACACACTGTTTTTTTAACATTTTTTCAATATTTCAACCTGTCGAAAATTCTGAAAAAATTCTAAAATTACTTATAAACACATCTACTTCATGTATACATTCCAATAAAATTAAATAGCGAATCGTTGATAATTTTATCGAGATCCAATCCTTCAAATATTATTAATCAAAACGTACTTTTTTACTTCGTCCAGAGACATATAATTTACATATAATTTTTTTAATTATAAATATTTTTAATTTAATTTCATATAATTTTCAATTTACAATGTAAAATTTCACCAGAAACGTCCTCATCCAAGTTCGAGAATTCGTTCGAATAACAATACCCCTTTTGAAATTTTCCCAAATCTTAATCACTCGATTCCTCCAAATCCTTTCCCTAAATCTCTCAAGAACTATCTCAAAATCCTAGTTAGGATAGAGCGAGCAAGTAAATAAGTAAGTAAGTTTGTAACAGATTCTCATAATCGTCACGTTTTGCGGTAAATCCCCTTGTAGGCAGGTACGTGAGGGGATTGGCACGGTTTCGCACAAGCGGGGAATCCCCGCCAGCAAGAAGTGTCGAAAGAGTTGTTTGCCCGTAAAATATTAGATATTGTCTTAGCAGCGAAGTTTCCATGAAAAGTCAACGCGACTTCGCCGTGCGAAATCAAATTTGTCTAAGGTCGCCCCGGAAATCCTCCTCCCCCCAATCATTTTCCTTTACCCGTGGTGTGCGTAAACTGGTCAAAAGTTTGGGATCATTAAAGAAAATCATTATTTGAGAGATGTTTTTTAAATAAAGAATATAAGATTGGTGAGAAATAAGATTTCTCTAATTTTTTAAGTTACTTTTGAATTAATGCAAAATTGGAAATTGGAAAATTTGGAAAAGGAAAGAAGAGAAAATTTTTTACTTTTTTTAACTTTGTATAATGTATATTGTAATGTATTTCTACGTCATATGTTTTTTTCTTGCTTGTTTCTTCTTCTTTTTTTTCTTTTTTTTTTTCAGTCTTTTCACATAACACTCTAATAGCACTTTAAATCATTGGCTTCAAGTCGGAGGAAGCGGCACGAGCCGTGCTTTGCAGCCCAGATTATAACACCAAAGTTTTTATGATTTTATTGTTGAACGGAAGAAAGAAATTTTCTCTTTTTCTCCTTTCTTTTTTTTTTTTTTTTTTCTTATTTTTGAATAAACACAAGACTTCTGGATCTCTAGATTGAATTTTGCTCAGGTCATTTTCTGAAAAATAGGATGGATGTTATCTTATGAAAATTTTAATATGATTTTTTAATTGGAAATTATTGATTTCTAATTATTTAATTAATTTAAAACAAACCAAATTGTGAAAAAGAAAAATTATCGTAATATCGTTGAATGAATCTTTTTCTTTTTTCTTTACAAAATATTTATTAATTGAACGTGACATTAATTAGAAGAACAACAAATAATTTAAATAATATTAAGAAAATTATTTCATAAATTAAATTCAGTATAAAAAAAGAAAAAGAAAAGGAATTATCGAAATCATAAAAGACAATGACTTAAAACCTGCCTCATGCTACTAATTCTCGTGCCGTTAACAAAATGTCTTCTGGTAAAAAGGGCCCGATATTAAATTGCTTTTCCAGTGCAGTTTCGTTGAGGAGCCCGTTACTCCTCTTACAGAGTTGTAAAAATAATAAACATAAATGCATAAAACCATTGTTCACAGATTACGGAGTAAAAACCCGTCCTACCTAGCAAACCTTCCGTAGGTCTCGCCATCTGAAACTTACTAGCATCCTGTTCAAAATATTGTCACGGCATGTCTGAACTTTCGCGTGTATTATTGTACTAGCTATGGAAAATAAAATTTGCCTCACAAAACTTACCTTCGAAACCTATAATTCATATTTGGAACTTCTTTCTACCATTTTTCGTTCTACTTTGTAAAATCTATTTTCTTTTTTACGAGAAAATATATTTTAGATAAATTTATAGTATAAATAAATATTCGAAACAATAAGGTTATTATAAAAAAAAAATACAGAGTATTGGTATATTTGCGAGACAATCGATTCTAAAATAAACAAAAATCAATGCAATTACAAAAAAATTTGTGTAATTATTGTTGCAATTTAAATTTTCTTTTTTAGGTGAGAGCGAGATGGAGATAGAGTGACATGTCGCGCCGCACTGCGGCGCAATGGTATAACGAAGACAAAACTGTCTCACTTTTAATTATATATATGTCGCAAATTTTAATTATATATATTCATTTAGCAAATAATTTACACAAAGAAAATAATAAAAACGAAACAATTGATTTTTATTTAATCACCAATTAATTAATTAATATAAGGATGTATTGAATTAAAGATTATAAATATTTATATTTTTCATAAGATATAGAAATAGAAAGAAGCGTCTGAAAGAAGGATTGTAAATTTTTCTCGATAAAATAATTTTAGAAATCCAGAAATCCTAATTTCTCTTAATTCTTTCACCGAAAATCACCCTTCCATTCGTTCAAGAGGTGGCTGGAAGCTCAAGTCGGCAGATAAGTGTGGCACGGGGTAATAATTTTTCCGGAATTTCACACGACACCCAAGTAGCTGTCAGATGAAGCTGTATTCTCCAATGAGGCCATGCGCCCTTTTCTCCTCTGTTTCTCTTTCAAAACTTTGCTGGCGATATCGTCTGCTTAGTCTCAATGACAGAACAGACGCCCACTGCTTCTGCTGCTCTCCTTGGCCAGGGTGTCATATGCCTCGGTTCAGATAATTCCTGTGTGGCCACTTCGTTCGCACGTAACACGCTAGGATTGTAACAAACAACGTGCAAGTATGTATCGCTTTTTGATGTAGATTTTTGTATCTACTCGAGCGAGGAGAGAGCTTTTACACTTTGTGGTGGATAGACGTGTTTCGAGGATTCACGTAATGTTCAACGAAGAAGCAAGTCATTCCCTTTTCTTCTTTTGTTTTGATCCTTTGGAGATCGTTGCATATGGAAGGAAAAAGGAAAAAGAGAAATAAATAAAGAAAATTAAAAAAGAATTTCTTTTTATTTTTCTTATTTCGTGTTTCGTATTTTTTTTTTTTTTTTTATTCTTTCTATGCAATCTCCAAGAAAGAAAGAACCTCCAGGAAAATGATATATAAAGAAGAATTATTAAATGTCTAATTAAATTTTTAATTCCAATCATATCAATCATATTTAAAGAAAAAAAAAGAATTTGTATATTATTATTATATCTATTATTATTATTATAGAAAGAAGTTTTAATACTTCAATGACAATTTAATACTAATATAAAGATAATCTATATTTAGATATGTCAATAAAGAAAGCTTCCTGTAAAGAAATATTTATAACTTGTTAGACTAAAGTACTTGAAATGAAGATATACCGAATTGATAAATAACTTTATTTTATTTATTTTTTTTTTTTTAATAAAATCAAAAAAAATCATTATTTTTTCGAGATAAATATTATCAAGGTCATTTCCATAAAATCATATCTAAATTGCTTAGAAATCTCCATCTTTCCAGACTTATTTTATGATCGATATGATTGAATTGTATTTACATTAAACATTTCTTCTTTCTTTATTTTTTCAAAATAAAATTTATTTTCTCAAATTTTCCACTATTTAAAAGATAAATCTTCCATATTCTCTCAATCTTCCATGATTCTCTTCTCCTATTTATAAAAATCCACAATTTAAAGATAAAAACAACTCTTCGGAATATACGTACTATTGTATCAACTACGAATCATAATTTCCAACTGTTTCAATAACTGTTTCAATTATTAAAAAAAAAAAAAAAGCAAAACAAAAAGAAGTGAAAACAAAATCAAATTCGAATAAATAATAAATTTTTTTCCCCGATGGATTAGTGGAACTTTTATCGTTGAAAAAAAAATATAAATTTTAAGTCTAACGCACAATATCTATATATCTATAAATCTTATCAGAAAATCTTGCATATCTCTACATATCTATTTAATTAATTATCCGTGCTCACTCATCGCACGGAAATATTCTTTCGTCGTATAATAAATAAAATCAAAATGGGCAAAACACGTAATGTACCCTGACCGATATATGTATACACATATTGAAGTCACTCACCATCCCTCTCGTTCTCACCCTCTCGACCTAACCAAGAAGGCTCCAAACCTCTCGCGCGCCATTTATGAGGACGCCTATGTATACACACGATAGAGGACGAAAAAAAATTAAGGCCCCTCGAGCGCTTCACACCGAGGCCAATTAAGGGGAGTTTGTTTTTCTTAGGAAGAGTGGCGCGTCTGCAACATTGTGGATCATCGTTGTACGTAATATATATCTCGACCAGTCCAAGTTTATTTCCACGAAATTACATCTCTGTCCTTCGTCTCTCTCTCTCTCTCTTTTCACTCGATATCTCTCTCACCTCTTTGAAGAGTCATCGTTCCTTTTTTTTTCTTTTATTATTATTGCTATTCTTTTTTTCCCTTCCTTTTCTTTTTCTTCTCTTCGATAAAAGATTATAAACGGCAGCCTATATCTGACGGAGGGACCACTCCCTCGTCATTAAATTCGCTATCGGGATTCAATATCGGGTGACTCTGTTTATCTCCTCTCTTATCGCGTTATTCACCAATCGTGCATCCGTGCTACCGTGTCGATATCAATTTTATTTAGATGATTTTTTTTCTAAGAAAATATATAAAATATATAAGCCAAGTATAACGTTTATATATATCGTGTCATTGAACACACGATGACACAATGTTTCCTCTTCGATGCATGAATGTAATATACGATGACTCGTATTTCTTCTTTCAATTGGAGGTGGAAGAAAACTAAGGACAATCCACTTTTCCATCGTGCCCATACCATTAATCCATTTCCATTAATCCATTTCCTCTCGATCGAACCTCTCATCGTTCCATAATCGCGATCATAATAAGGATTTACGCTTCTGAAATATCCCAACCCTCTAAATACATATTCATTCTAACCCTTCCCCTGAAAATGGGAATCATCCACCGATAAATTCTCCATCCTCCACCGTGATCCACCTCTGTCACAGCGCAACCTGCCACGTGCACGCTGCATCGTGGGCGACTCCTACGGTGCTCCGGATGGAAGAATGGTCGACCTCTCTCTCTCTCTCTCTCTCTCTCTCTCTCTCTCTCTCTCTCTCTCTCTCTCTCTGTGGAGAGGCGAGGTCTAAGGTAAGCCGAAGGCATTGCTCGGTACGACGTACGACACCTAGGCCAGTGTGTGTTTCACGATTTTATGCCGGAGGTAGTTGGAACGAAGGCACATCAAAGGTGCCGCTATCGGTGCAAAGCCGCTTTATGCTCGCGTGTCATTTCTCTACGTGTGCGCCCTGTGTAAGTACACCGCCTGTGTATACGTACCGCTCGGCGACGACGCACGTGCACGGGTATACACGCGTAGAAACCGCGTCGGCCCGCCTCTGCCTCTTCGAACCGGCCGTGATATATCGTGCCGCCAGATATTGGATCGTATAAATTCCATCGCAGTTTCCAGCGGGGGTGCAACCGAAGTTCGAGGCCGAGATCACGGTTTCGTGGACGATGCTCATGCTTTCATGGGTGGACGAGCACCCATTATTACCATATTACCTCTTTCACTTTTACGTTTATTTTCATTCGATTTTTAATTGCTCGATGGAATTTTTCTAACTCGAGAAAGTTGGATCGCTTCGTATACGTGGATATGAAAGGCTTCATAAAATTTCCGGTGTTAACGATGGAAATGTTACTTTATCTATATATATATAGTAGGGAACGTCGATCGTTGTCTAATATTTGCGTATATTTTTCTTTTTCTTTTTTTTTTTTTTTTTTAAAGTATAGGAAAATATTAAATTACGTAAATCGTGATGTTATCTTTATATCCAAATTATTGATGGATTCATCAATAAACGGTGAACAGCTTTTTGAAAATTATTCTTCTATAATTTGGTGGAAAAATAATTTCTAATTTTTCGTCTAATTTTTTTTCACTCCTTTTTACATTATTTCTATTCTCATCTTTATTTAATGAAACGATGTATTTCTATTCTTGTTTTACAACTTCAAATCCATTCTAATATATTGTTATTGTGAAATTTAAAGATTTTTCTTTTAAGATTTCTACGAAAATCGATTTTATGCCCCCGAATTCCAAAGCGTTCCAATAAAATTTTCGATCAAACGCGCTCGTTCGTTTCATTCGTAATCGATGATGTTAGCGAAACGAAAACAATTTGACAACAGAAAATACGTCGAAACCTGTTTTATTTATCGCAAAGTCAATAAAATGAGCAATTACACGATTTTCGTTATCGGTCGCATAAAGATCGTTTCTCCAAACGAATTTTCTGAATTAAAACTTTCCATTGAATCATCATTCCGATAATTTTTTATAATAATTTTCAATGAGAAGGAGAAAAACAATCAAATAAACACGAATGATTTACCACTAATAATAACAAGTTCTAAAACGCAAATGACATTATTATCAAGAAATCCGTCGATAAATCTAAGTTCCGTTACGAGGCAATGACATATACAAGGAGTTCAATAAAATCAAGAACGACAGGCGTGCCTGTTTGCACGTTTTCTCTTCAGCACAAAGAAACGAAGACCAATCGGCTATCTCGATGATCGAATTAGCTTGTTGGTCGGTTCGACAAAAAAAAAAAAAAAAAAGAAGAAGATAAAACCGACCTAGGAAGTGATAAGGAAGCGGCGAAAAATGATTTATCTTTGCTGCAACATTTAAAGAGGCTGAGAATGTAAATTATTCAATGTTTTCTTTCTTCGCTTAGAGGAGAGAAACGAATTTGCATGAATTTATCGCGAAAATAAACGAAAATAAGCGTCTTTTTAAAAAAATAATTTTCGACACGTTTCATAATCGAAATTTTTTCACGATGACATTTTTTCAATGATGAAGATCGTCCTTTTCGCGATAAATTTCTTCACGATGATAATATCAATTTAAAATAAATATCTCGTGAAAGGAAATCGACAGTGTTTACTCCTTTTTTTTTTTTTTTTTTTTTTTTTGCGCATTACATACCGGAAAAAATAAAGGAGGAAGAAATCTTCTTCGTACGAAATCTTATCTGTATTTAGAATACCTGAGAATACCGCGTAGAAGGCAAGTCATTAATTAAATATTTTTATTCAATCGATTACACGTGGATATTGGTTTACCATATGTTGAAATTTATATATCGATTTCTCAACAAGTTCGAAGTTTGCATTGGACGAAGTCGAAGACAGAGAGGGATTCAGGGCTTTATTTCTGTAACACGGTGAGCAGCGCTGCGCCGTTCCGTTTCATCCGACGCAAACTTACATTGCTTGCTTATAACTTAATAAATAAACAGATACTTTTATCAACTTTCGTATTTGTTTTCAAAATGGATTATATCGTAACATTTAACATAACTATTAACATAATTAACTATTAACCAACATTTAACACGATTAACATAATTACATTAATATATAAATATAAGAAATACATTGAAATATATATATAATCTCACATTAAGAAATTAATATAGTATAATTAATTGAAATTACATTGAGTTTTGATCAAAGATTTTTAAGAATTAAAAATTGTGTTTTTTTCACTTAATCATGGTCTCTCCCTCGCTTAATCATCCTCCTCAAGACGGACTTCGAGATGATTAATCTTTATTAGTTTATTGCAGAAATATACGGCGTGGAGAGGAGGAAATATACAAGGCACAGTATCTCGTATCTCGTACGACGACGATCGACCTGCACAGGCAGAAAACCGGTCAACTCGAATATCGAGGGAATCTTATCGCTGTGCAAAGAGCGTGAAGAGGACCACGATGTTGGCGAAGTCGTTCGGCACTTTGATGTGGGTGTGCACGCAGCGATATTACGGTAACACGGATTCCTGGAACTGTTTCGACGAAAACGAGGCCTGACAATCCTTTATTTCCTTAGATAACCGATAATCGGCTCTGTCGACACACGATGATGTCACGGCTCCCGGTTCCGTTCACGATTCCGTGCTCGATCGGCTTCTTGAAAACTCGAAATACACAGTGTACGCTTTTGTCCTCTCTTCTCCTCTTACTACTCTCTCTTTCTATTCTTGTTTGGGCTTATCGAAGTTTTCTCTTCGACACCGATCGAAGCCATTTTGAATCGTCGATATATATATATATATATCTTTTTCCTTTCGCGAAAATATTTTATTATCTTTTATAAGAAAAATTTCTTATTTGAAATTTCATCGCAGTCTTTTTTTTCCCTTGTCTTATCGAATAATAAATAAGATTTATTGGTTTTATTATTTCTATTTTTTTGTTTGTTAAAATCTTATCAAGTATTCAAGTAGTAAGTTTTTATTGAAAATGAAACTTGTAATGATGTATTTAAATAGAGGGATCGATTTCTGAATTTTATATAGTACAGCAAATAGCTCTTTTTTATCAATATTCTCTTCGAAATAAGATATCATAGCAATCGCTTGGATGTGTTAAAAGCTTAATGCCCGCCATTAGGCCCGAACGTTGCTTCTGAATAATGTCTGCGTTCAGTTACTCAACGATTTCAATTTAATGACTGAATCAAGCCACTCATCGGCAAAATCTGTTGAATTTCATCGTGTGCCGCTTGTGAATAAAGAGGAGAAGGATAATTTCAACGTTAGCTTTTATATATATATAATGCTATAAAATGAAATCACGAGTTATCATTTATTATAACCATTGACATAAATAGTTAGGCAAAGATAAATTTTATTTAATTTTATATTTGTGATCGTATAACGAAAAAAATCTGTTAAATCTTTGTCTGTCTAAAACAATTGAAGCTGAAAAGAATACGTACGATTTTAAAAAGTCTATTTTCTGAAACGAAATGATTCGAAAAAGAAAAGAGAATCAACTTTTGCAACTGGAGCAAAAGGTTAAAACACGTGTGTGTGTGCATGTTGCAGGATCTGCCTTCTGTCACTCGACGGTACGGTAAAATACGATGTGAAGAAACATTCCTTGGATAAATTTTACACATAGGTGAAAAATTAGTTAGTCACTTGTGCTGTTTCCTTTTATTTAAAAGTTTCATTTAAAAAATTTTATTCAGTTCATCACGTATCGAATTAAAAATTTATTACATACATATAATTGCATAAATATAATTTTTTCCCTTCTTCTTTCTCTTATCTTTCAAATACTCTATAAAGAATGATAGAAGGAGAGTCTATAATTAAAAAATTTGAATTAAATAATAATAATAAAAGCGAAAAAAAGACTTTCACTTGTCTGTCCGCATATAAAAATTCCATCAACTGCGCACAAGTACAAGTAGAGATTCCAAAAATAGAAGCAAAAATTCTCATTTCAGCTGATACAATTCCCAGCGACAGATTTTTTTCGAAAAAAAAAAAAAAAGAAGACATCATTTATGTTGAATCATCATAGAACAGAACCTTAATAAGATGAGCAAGCGACTAAGAAACTACTCTACGACCTTGGATCCCTGTTGTCCCAACCACCTACCGACAACCGTTTTAATGAAAATAAGTAATCTCGCAAACAGGAATTGTACCATCGTAAACCGGTGCACGATGACCTCGTAAATATGAAAGTTTCCGGGACTGTAGGTCTCTCGGCTACCTCCGGCTACCCCTGTCCTTTTCCATCCCCATTATCCACCCATTTCTTCATCCTCGTCGGTGTTTATTGCAACGATCCCTGTCCTAAGAAAGTGGAGGAAGGAACGAGGTGGGACACCGAGGATGAAGAGGGAGGGAGAGGAGGAGCATAAAGAAACGGGAATGGGTATTCTGGTCCCCATTATAGGGCCCATAAAACACCTTAGGGCGCGTGGCCCCAAGGCCGTTCCAGGCCCTACTTTTATTTCCATTTCGTTCCATTCTGTTGTCAACGGAAACACAACAGCAACAATGTCGATTGTACTGGTATTGCGATATCGAAGCAATTAGAAACACGCTTTTCCCTCCCGATGTTTCGGAAGAGAAAAATTGGATTCGAAGGAGTAAAAATTTCCTCTCGTCCCTTTTCCAACTTTGAGGAGATAATAAGAATAATTTTATTATTGCTATTAATTAAAATTAATCGAACAGAAGATGAAGAGACGAAGGAACGATGATGATACGACTGGGATAATTAGGAACGGAGTTAGAGAAAAAGTTAGAAGGCGTGGTGCGAAGGAACGAGGAGGAGATCGTCGGCCATTTCTTGTCGTTTCCCCGTGAAGAATGCACGGCACGCGAACAGCAGAAATACTCGAAGGGATGACATCGTCTCTCCAAGGACTTGGGGATAGCTCCTTTCGGCCCTGAGCCCAGGGACACGGTCGCGTGGCGTTGACGAATCTGTTTAGTGCCGCCATAATACCCGTCCGGCTTGCTTGCCCTTCGAAAAATTGTCGGATTCGATTCTATGGAGATCTACGAGTTAAGAAGCAACTACCGTGTAAGTTCACTTTTAACGATCTCGCTTACAAAAACTCGTGCTCCGTCGAGATGAAATTCTTATTCCTTCTTTCTTATTCGACAAACTGCTGTTCGATATACAAGAAAAATGATAACACGAGAAAATAAAGAAGAGAGAGAGAGAAAGAGAGAAAGCCACGAAAGTTAAGCAAATAAAATAATTATATGACAGGATTATGACAGGTTATCGTTTGAAATGATTATTGTATGACTGTCAAGATTTAAAATATACTATTTTTTTTTAAATTGAAAAATGATAACACAAGAAACAAGAAAACTAAAGAGAAAAAAGAGAGAGAGAGAAAGTTAAATAAATAAAATAATTATAAGACAGGATTATGACAGGTTATCGTTTGAAATGATTATTTTGATTATGATTATCGAGATTTAAAATATACTATGTCTACTATTTTTTTTTAAAACATTGTAGATTTGTGAATAAAAGTCCATTTATTTCCATTGACTTTGAACATCCATTAAATATATGTTGTTAAATGTTACAATGATATATCTAAAATTATTTTGTATAGTAAATGTAGATTACGTGTACCGTATATCAATAATGATCAATCATCAATAAAGTGAAATCGATCATCTAATGATAAGGATTCACGGAATACTACAACAATAAAATGTTTTAAATTTTAAAATTAAATCGCTGACTGTTTCTAGTTCTTTGAATAGATATAATTATCATAAATTCTCTTTAAATTAGTAATATTCTTATTGAAAATCAATTACTACGAAACTACTTGCACTATAAATAGAGATACAAGAGATACGAAGCCGATACACAATTCCTAAAAATACAATATAACCTGTACGAGTTGTTTACATAATTACGATTGAATTAATCCCAATATCCGTCACAAACTCGAGACTCACTCCGAAATAAAATTCTTCTCTTCTCAAGAATTTCAATTGCATCTTCACGAGAGATGCACAAATATGAATCTGCGGGACGAGAAAAATTGAGCGGAGTGAAGGGAAGGAAAGATAAGAGATAGAAAGAGAGAGAGAGAGAGAGAGGGGAAGGAGGAGGAAATACACCGGATCCTCTGATCTCAGCGATTCCATCATCAACGACTCCGGGGCCCCAGGATGGCAGATAAAAGGCAATTGAATTTAAATCATGAATACGAACGAGAACCGAGCGAGAAGGAGGGCAAGATGGGGGGTAGAGAAAGAGAGAGAGAGAGACGAGAGGAGAGGCCAACGTAAGCCCCGACGGCAATCTGGTGGTAGCTTTGTGACGGTAATGGCTTCAACCCCTGGCCTCCAACCCCCGAGGCTTGCACCCCCTTCTCGTTTACCGGCGAACACACGACCCACACGCGCGCAACTCTCGAGATGTCGATTTACCTATACCTACAACAATACGGGATCTCGAGTTTTTCCAGTAGGAAAAATCTTAATCCCGATCGAGTCCTTGTCTCGTAACCCGGATTTAAAAAGTTCGTCGAGAAAAAGTGAATAGATATTTTATGGGATCGAGAAAGATTTAATATTTCTTCCTTATTATTTTTTTTTTCCTTTTTCTAATCGTGAGCCTCTTTGGAATTGTTTTATAGTTAATGAAATTTGTATCGATTCTTTTTGCTCCAGGAAGCAAGTTGTTAAAAAGAAATATGACTTCTTATTGGCATTCCTAAAATGAATCATCAGTTTTCTTCGATTTCTCTTTATGATTTATGAAAATATTAATCTAATCTTTTCGTTGAATTATTTCTTGAAAAATTGTAATTTAGAAAATATTTATCTATCAAATAAGAGAATTAAAAAGTTAGAAGGAATATCGAGACATTCACGTACCTCGTATATAATATGGATCGAAAGATGGAAGCTGGCAGCAATGGTAGCGTTTCTCCTTGAAAATATCTGAATCGATCTTTCCTTGCCTCGTTGAGGTACCTATGGAAGCCCGGCCACCGGCGTCGCGACGCCTACTCGAGCTCCACCCACGCATCTCGTACATGCGCAACGAAAGTTCGGGGGTTGATATGTCAACGAAACCCTCGTAAATAAAACGTCCCGTTCTTTCTAATCAGCTCGGCAGCAATCAGCTTGTCTACATTTGGGGGCAGAGTAACGTGTTCTCGTAAACGACGTTGGGCAATCGTTTCACCGATTGGCTCCGAGAATCTAACTAAATAATAAAAAGAGTAAAAGAAAATGTAACTAGATTACCGTTTCGTCGAAATGATATTTGATTCCGTATTAAAAACGATTGATTGTCTTCTCTGTTTTTATTTAGAAACTGAAGAACAATTCTTTCTATGACTAAGATTGAATAATATCATTTTTCTGGTTAATATCAAGCTGAATAAAACTCGTGTCGATCGTTTAAGAAAATTTAGTTGATTAGGAATTTTATTTATTTATTTTGAAAAACGATCAATCAATCCTTTTTAAATAATTTTGTTAAGCTTCTCACTCTCGAGAAATTGAATGGAAAAGTGCTACTTAAATTCCAAAATTTTTACCTGCCGTAACGCAATACCAATATTGAGGCACACGTTAAATAAAATTCGTATTCCTTTTAGTCGAGATTAGGAAGCATTCAGGAACCGCTGATGCGCAGCTTACCTGTCCCTCTAATAACAAGAGTACAGTGCGAACGGTACAATGGGCCGTGCTTGTACAGAAGCGGGCATCGTATATAACGACGTGACAATGGTTGCTCACGATACAGTGCAATTTTATGAGAAGTAAGATCGGTTCCGTTTTGCCATCCCTCCGTCCTGGCTTCATGATTTAGGGTATGTTTACCTGCAGTTAAGTACCTTGACGTGTCCATGAAGGCGAGGACGGGCCAATTTGGTGAAAATAAGGGAAACGCCGTAGGGAGGCCACTTCAAACGCCATGAAATCCTAACAGTTTCTGTAAACATGCACGCTTCATCCATCTTTCGGCCCTGCTGGCACGTAATCCGCTCCACATTCACGGTAAAAATCGTGTTCCCCGTGAACGGGGAAAGTTTATCGTACTGACTTTTCGTACTTACCGACTTTTCACCCCCGTTTGTTTGCGGGATACTGCTGCATGTGTTTACTCTGGATCTACAGATTATATTGGTCTTCCAGTTTTACGCTGCTAATGATAAACAAAGAGACGTTTTAAAGGCATCGTTGTACGAAAATGGACGAAAAAGTATAATTGAAAAAAAAAGAAGTATTATTAAAAATATTAAAATTATTTTTAATCCTTTGATATATGAAATTTTTTGGAGATATACATAAATTTTGCTGTAATAATTAATAGAAAGAAAAGAATATATATTAAACGTTTAATTATTAACAATTTTAATAAAAAATTATTACAATTAAAATTGATAATTTGTAGTAAATATTAAAGTTTTATTGGAAATGTTCTGTGTAGAGTTTTGTACTACCAATAATTTTTTTTTGTATAATTTGTTCAAAAATTTATGATTTTTTTAAATTATGACAATATGTTAATAATTCTTTGTGTTTTACTTTATACATTTTAAATAATAATGTATTTAAACAAATGATTTGTCAAATCAGATTTTTTAAATATTTTTTATGCATTAAATGATCCATCTTAAAAGAAAACATAAAGAACAGTGAATAAATAACGAAAAATAGAAAAAAGAAATAGATGATCATAAAATATTAATTTTATATTTAAAAATTTTTAATTTTAAATTTAAAATCATTTAAATCATAATTTTAAATTATAGATATCACTTTCCGACGAGATCTCATTTCAACCATTTTAAAATCATAAAACATTCCATAATTAATTATTTTCACTTGTGTTATACTTATTACAAATATGTATCAAATGATTTCTCATTTTGATTGAACAAATTTTTTTTTAAGTATTTGATATCGCATTTTTCGAGACTTAATAATACGATTGAGAAGTTTTCTGAAAAAAATGAATTATAAGAAAAATAATAAATAAAGAAAGGTTATAGGAAATTCCAATTTTCTTTTAAACATTATATCGTTATATCATAATAATATTAATTATAATAAAAAAAGATAACAATAATAATTATATTACAAATATTCTATATATTATCAGATATATAACGATTAATTATAAATTTCAGAAAGTTTCTCAATTGCAAAAATATATTGGTTCAAATGGTCCTCATTTTGATTAAAAATTTTCATTTAAGAGGAATTATACTTATTGATACCATTTATCTCAAAACGACATTTATTATGCAACAGTCTAATAACCGAGATTAATTTAATTTAATAGGTTGAAAAGTCTTATCTATAGATAATTGTTAATCTTGAAAATTTGATATAAATTTTCGTCGTTATTCTTGTTTTTATTATTTAACTGATATCAAACAAGTTTAATGTTAATTATAAACCAAAGGCCATAGATATTACATAAAACTGTTGATAGTACTGAAATGTCACGCGAATGAATATAATTGGCACACTTTTAGTTATTTTTCCAACATTCATTATAATGATATTTTAGTCATTTGTATTGTAAATACAAAGAGGATATCTTATTATTATTTTCTTAAATCTATTATATTCTTTTATGCTCTGTCATGAAAGATATTAAAATTATATGAAACAATTCAGTCCACAAAAGATACATGTTAATAATGAATATAATTATAAATAAGCAATAATTTACTTAAGTTTAAAGTTTTAATATTTATTAATTACACTTGAAACCTGAGAATACTAATATAATTTCTAAAAATATAATGATTAAAAAAAAAAATCTAAAACTTTTGTATATTTGATACAAGTTTCTTTCATGGCATATTACAAAGGAAAAATTATAGCTGATTTTCTAAATAGATATTCTTAAATTATTCAATATTAAAATAAATATTTGACGTATCAGTAAAATAATTTAATTATCATTATAGATATTATATTTAAATTTTATATATACATTTAAGCCAACATTACTTTCTTTAATTTATACATTATTCTTTTTTAATGTACATCTACACATAAAGGAATTAATTAATATTCCCCAATTTTAGCACTAGCTAATGTAATTTTTTTTTTTAAATTAGAAAAAAAGAATGATTGTAAAGCTATTAAATTTGGTTGATGAATTTCTTTTTTAAATCGATATTAAAATATTAAAAATAAATGAGTATAAAAAGAAAAATCATAGATGAACACATTACATGTGATCATGGATTTCATTTTGCATACTTTGCCTATTAATTCTCATTTAATTATTAAAAACTCAACTTTAGATTAAATATTAAAACTCATGACATCAAATAAATAAAATAAAGTATATTAAAATGTTATTAAAAAATAGATAGCCTACATGATAACAATATATAATGTTTCTAAAATTATTATTTCCTCTCATTAAGATACAATATTATAAATCATTCACGAATAGATATTTAACTGATTATCAACAAATAATCAACAAATTGATTCTTTTGAAGGAAAAAAAACTTAATGATCAAAAAATAAATACTGTCTTTTAATACAAAAAAAAAAAAAAAAAAAAAAAAATTAAAAAGAAAAGAAAAAATAACAATCTATGATCGTAAAACAATAAAATTCTCAAGTTTTATAATTTGCAAAAGAGTCTATATTTACATGTTAATTCTTAAATCAAACAGAACTCCTTTTACCAGGAAACTAAAAAGTTATTATAACGCGATCTATTTCAACTGGACGGACATCTTGTTAATCTGCAACAAAAAAAGATTTCGCGTATGCTTCGATTTTTTTTTTAAAATAAAAACTTACTTCAACTAGTGTCAGTCAAATAATAATCTTAAATCGAACAATGTACATGTTACAACAACATTATTATACAATAATACAATCAACATGTCATTTTTTTATCTCTTCAGAGAAGCATTCGAAGTAATTATTTATATATGTGTATATATATATATATATATATATATATATATATATATATACACACACATATGTAAGAATCGCATAATGAAGAACAGCAATATCCACTGCTTTAACCATTAATAATATACGTATTATATAACGTAATATATATATTATATTATAATATAATATATATATCTTCATAATATGTATATATACACGATATGATATAAGTTATATCCAAACTATTCTTAAAGTGCGAGGAGAAGTATCTCGTTAAAATCGAATTCATGAAATATCGGTAGTTATTAAGAAACATCTTTCTTTTCTACTTTTTTTTTTAGCAACAACATCTCGTTAAGACTGGTCTTTAATTTATTTTTACATAACCAATCATTTCTTTCCACTGTTGTACCATCTTTTACAGAATACCCTGTAAATGCGTATGTGTATGTGTATATTTGGATGAACATGTAGAGATACGTACGGGCGCGAGCACGTACACTTTTATTTAAATGTACAATAGTGTGAAAATATGATGTGAAACAGTATTTCGATAATTTTATACGTAAAAGCGTGAATCATAATGTAATACGTATATGTTCATTGTAAATAGTGTACACCTGCCCGAAATAAAAATTTTTAAAATTTAGCATCGATCCAACATTGGCGAGTAACGCTCGTCTCTCATACTGAGAAAAGAAATATTTGTTTACGTACAATTAGTTCATATTTTTTGGTAGTAATTAACATTATTAAAGGTGTCCAATTAAATTTACAAAAATTAACATGATTAATAACATTAAATCAATCGCTGTAATATCTATAAATAGATTTAAAATTACCGGTAAATACTATTATATACTTTTTCTTTTTTAAATTTAAAATATATCCTACATATTTTTATACATAAGATAATACTTTTTACAAAACATTTTGCTCGTAGAGCAAATAGAATGGATAAAATTCTTACTTAATATCAATGTTATTCGTCGAAAAAACATTTCATATAAAAAGAGAAAAAAAAAAAAAAAAAAAAAAAAAAAAAAAAAAAAAAAAAAAAAAAAAAAAAANAAAACAAAAACGTTTTAAAAACCGGAGAATATTGGAAAGCAACATGCAAATACATTTCGTCTCCGAATCGAAAGATCATCATTAAATTTATAACAATATTTCCCATAATCGTTACCATGCTCAATAAAAAACAATATCAGATACGAAGTCACCAAAATTATAGTCAGTAATCTCTCACTTTTTTGGGACCGCATACAATAGATAAAATGATCTCATTTTAAAAATTGAGAACAAGAAAAAAAAATTAATTATTTTAAATTTTATAACCAATACTCTAATCTAATTAATTTTTTCGTTTAGCTCGACCAATGTTAGAACGATCGATTGTCCTACTGATACTCGTCAATGTAATCAAAGAAAGTCAGCATTTCATGACATGTGACGCACACGCATATTACATTGATGCCATCATATATATATATATATATATATATATATATATGTATATATTATATACACATATATTATATATTATATACACATATATAATATACATGCGTATAATATATATATAATATATGTATAATATATATATATATATATATATATATGGATAGTTGCTTAGTTTTGCTTAAGTTTAGCGAAATCGATTTTAGCGTAATTGAAGCCTTCTTGAGATGCTGGCGACATGGGTGCCGCATTACCAACTTCTGGAAGATCTAGACTAGCATAGTGCAAAATTTCCGCAGCAGCTTGCACTTTATCAAAATTCTCTTTTTCTAATGGACTTGGCATTGCGGTAGGTGTAGGTGTTGGTGTTTCATCTGGCAATTTAGGAGACGATGGTCGTTTTTCAATAGTTGGCTTAAAACCAGATAACGTGGGGCTGGTATTTGGAGACGCAGTGATCAAACGTGGCTTCGATACATTTAAATCAGAAAACTTTTTTGTTACATTGTTCAATGTATTATCTTGCGAGGTCAATGAGTTGTTTGATATTATGCGGTTAACTTGATTATCCTTCCCTGTAGGACTAGATGCTCTATCTTTAATTATTACTTTCGACAAAGTACTATTTGCATCTGTTACGGAAATAGAATTGATCGTGCTAACTCTACCATTTGTAGCATCTGCAATAGTACGATCATTATTATGTTTAAGAGTCATATTCAGTTCTGAAGGTTCATCGGTATTCTTTTGATGAGTAAATGATTTCTCGGGTGATTGAGGACTATTCAAAGAGAAAGGGAAAATAGTCGCTGAGGAACCTGTCGGAGTTGCTCGAGGAGGTGATGCGGGTGTACTCGCTAAACTTTCTGATTCCGGACTTCCGTTTAAAGGTAAGAAACTAGGCGTTTTTATAGGTTTATTTCCCGCTTGGATCGCAATTGGCTGCGAACGTGATTTCTCTTTACGACTACCGGTTCGCGTTGCCATTGGTTTACGATTGTTTCGATTGCTCATGTTCATATTTATGTAATCTTGTTCTAAACTTGTTCTTGGTTTGAAATTCATATCAACATAGTCGGCAGGTGGACGCCGTGGAAGATCGACCGGTGCTGTTCTCGTGGCTCCTAAAACACATCATATATAAACATTAATAAATATATAAATAAATACTTTCAAGAAATATTAAATTGCATAATTTAGTATTGAAAAATAGTTAATTAATTAATTTTAAAAATCAAACAAATCTTTTACCTGGCGGTCCATTTGATTGTACACTTTCTTCTTGCATAGGCGATGAAATTAGCTTAGGGCTACTACCGGATTGTGACCAATCCTCCATTATACCATCCATTCTCATGTATGGTCCTTCTGCTTCTTCCACCGGCTTCAATGTAGTAATTACGGGTTTATGTATGGAAGCAGAGGACGATACATGAATGTGACTATGATTTTGATTGGCAGTGATTGTATTATTATTGTTATTACGATTAATCTGAAAAAAACGTAATGGAACACTCAAAAATTAATATAAAATAATTATGTTAAAAATTTCGAAAAGCGAATTAATTTTACAGCAAAATCAATTTTATAGATTATATACATGCAGTATTATATACTACAAAGAAATTAATTTCAATCCAAAAATACCTTATTTATGCGGCTCATATCCACGTATGGGGCAGTGGTCGACGAGGGTGGTTGTCCAGGAGACATATCAACATAGGAACTGGTGTCAGTGGCAGTAGAGAACGAATGTGATTGAGATTGCGGTTGTGAATAAGATGAAGGGGGTGAATTAAAGGTTGTAGAAATACTGGGTTTCGTAAAGTCCAATTCCATTAAATCCTCCATTCTTTCAGAAGTTATAGAACAACCGGAATTATGACCCCAAGAACTCGATAATAACGGTGCAGAGTTCGATTTATTGGAACTTGAGTTTTCACAACCAACTGGTAATGGTGCAGTAACTACATTCACTAATTTCCCGAGTTCAGGTTTTTTGGATCTGCTACCTACAGAGAATGCTCGTACTCTACTAACGTCTTGCTGAGTAATATCCAATCTGTTCAAAATCAAATAAAAATACAATTATAATAAATAATTATATGATATGGTTTATCTTCACATGAAAAATTCTCTCTTAATACAAAGAAATAGAATTAATATAAAGTTTTATACCTATTCTTACGATGACTTTTTACAGGTTCTGGTCGAGAACCAATGGAATAGGCTCTTGCTGGTCTAGCTTGCAAATCGTCTCCAGGTGGAAGAAAACTTGTTACTTTATCTAGATGATACTCGGAAAACCGTAAATCTGTGCTAGGTGTACCAGAAGTAACGGAACAACTACTGCCACCATGCGATAGATCATCGGGAAAATGACCATTGTGATTATGCGAAGGATCCATGTCAACATATCCATTATTTCCAACAGGTGCCATAGGTACATAACCTTCTGGTAAAGTATTTGATTCCTCTACAAGTGAAGATCCTCGTGAATGCGAGTGTCCTGTTCCTGAACTCATTGGCATGTAAGCTCCACTTGGGCCAGGACTCGATCCACAAGGACTACACATTTCTAAATAGGAACTTTGCTGTAAATACAGTAAAATTGTGCGCATTATTATTTTATCACTATCTTTATTAAATGATGCAATCATTAAATGATAAAATTTCACAATAATGATGCAATATAATCTTCAATGTTTTAATATGTTGTCATCTATTTACTTAATAATAAACTCTTATATTACTACTTCCTAGATTTTTTTTAAATTAATATTTTTATTTTTAATAGAATATTTCATAAAAATATATTTTATAATTTCAAATTATATCATAAACATACAATAACATATAATAACTGAAGATAAGAGTTTGATAAAAAATTTTAAGTTTATTACCGTTTATTGAATATATATTTTCATTTTAAAAATTTAATTTTTGTTAAAACAAAGTAAATTTTCAAGAAAATCTATGAAATCTTGTTAAACTGTGCCAAGAATGACTAAAAATATAAATTGTAATGCTAAGAATAGTTAATCATCACTTAAAAATGACTCATAATTGTGAGTAAGCTTATATGTAGATAAATATATATATGAGGCTATGAAGATTTTAATATATTAAATATATATACATTATTTTTAACTATTTTAAAGCAATATGACTTCATATTTAAATAAAAAATCAAGTTTTATAAATTTTTAAAACTATCTTATTTTATACTTCTAAAATCTATCAACTTTATTTGGACTCACCTGGGAAGGAGAATGAGATTTAAAATTTGGTGAATATTTATGATGCGAATGTGACGTGGACCACGGAGCATAATCATCGCCATTTTCTTCCAGAATAACAGGTTCATCAGGCGTCAAAGAATGTCCATATCTTGAAACAGTACCCTCTTCTAACACATTTTCACCACCATCATCCATTGAAAGAGACGATCCTGCAGAATCCGTGGAACATGCACCGGAAGCAGGACTAATAGGCATCGAAGAGATTGGTGGTGAATAGGAAACGCCTTTCACATACATAGAATGCGGTCTCATCACATGAGACACAAAATGAGAACTTCTAGGATGACTTATTATCGATGTTGGATGACTTTCGCTGGTAGTACGACCCCTCGATGGCAAGCTATCACATCTGTCACGCCCATTTGCACCTAGAAATGTATTTAATAAGATTTATTGTTAAGAAATATTAATTTTAATAAACAAAATTCGAAAAGCAGCCATCCTCCCAGCATAGCAGCGGTTAGTTCATTTCAAATGATTCCATAGATCTGTATAATATTTACGCATATTTAAATATATAGTTTGTTATTCATTTAAAACATGTATTTTAAACCAAGCAATAAACAATGATTAAAAAGATATTTCGAAATATGGGAATAGTCAGACGAAATATATATATACCACATATATATGTATATTATCAACACGCAAGATATAAATATATATATATATTGCGAAAAAGAAAAAAGTAGTCAAGGAAAAATATTTTGCATATGAAGAAGGGCAAGGGATCTGGTAAAAAAAAAAGAAAACATGACATCATTAGAATTGAATATTGTAGAAAATATTCCATTGATTGTTTTGCCACAACGAGAGGAACGAAAAAGGAAGCTTTTCTTCATTATGAAATATCGTGCAATTGATCGCATGCGAATAGAAGCTTGCATATCCACGATAACGCGAAGATCTCGTGAAGAGATCGTAAATTATATATGACGCAACAACAAGTAGTTTCGATTTCGAATATGTTCATTTGGATTATTTCATAGAAGGGGATAAAGTACAGAGAAAAAAGGGATAGAAAAAAACAGGAAACAGCGAGGCAAAGACACTGAAAGAGAAACAAATATCTCTTGCTGATTTATCGTATGACGAAACAAAAATACATACAGCGTAAAACTGATCTTTTAGATGATTGCATTTGATTGATAATGGCAGCTAAGGGCAGCGACAAGGTTCTCTGATGGGATATTGTCGCGGTTGTGGTTGTGGTGGTCACGGTAGCGGTCATAGTGATGGTAATAGTAGTGGTAGTTGTTGTAGTTGTACTTGTTGTTGTAACATGAACGGATTGGGAATTATTGATGGAATGGGGTTGACTCGCTACCGAATGACGACGTCTAGCGGTAGTGGCACAGTTGGTATTAGTCGAGGCAATCCCAGCAGTCCCACCAGCCCCGGTACCAGCAACGACTGCAAACCACACAGCTCTCACTGTCGCACAATTATTTTTCTTTTTCCATTCTTATAAAAATTTAATCGAGGTGCTAATAACGTTGATAATAATTGAGACTCAATTAAAAGAAATTTATTGGAGAAAATAATGATTTATATGTACGAGAGCATCATAAACGTGAAAAGTTATATAAAAGAATTATCATTAATCAATTTTTAGGAATTAAATGAATTTCTACTTTTAAAGTATGCAATACATTTGTTTTTGTTCTACTCGGCCTCGTTAATATGTATGTCCGTTAACGTCATGTGAATGTTGAAACATATTGTGCAATACTAGGAACTCGCTTTCGAGCACGACTGTCAATAAAACCTTATATTTTTCGTCGAAAAATTTTCAATTAATCATCAATATTAAATAATTATCGAACTATTTTATAGAAATATTAAATACAATTTGCAATACAATACAAATCGCGTTAAATTGAATTTTTTATCATATGTTATCAATTTTAAATTCAAATATTTTCAAATATTCATAGAAAATAATAAAATATCATTAAGAGAAAAAAATGAATTATATATTTTTTTTTTATACAATTCCTTTTTCAATCAAAAATCTTTGGACAGGCTGTGTATAACAAAACTTCTCTAACAATAAATTTGAATATGTTGAATTATAATTGTGTTTATCACCCTTTGATGCCCACATCTTATGAAAGAAAGAAGCATACAACTACAATGACAGAAAACAGACCCGTGATTGTATTGCAAGAAGAGGTACTCTGAGTCTGATTAGACTGCTCTTGATCTTGAACTGGATCCACCTGCTCCTCGTGCGTCCTGTGTTCCTCTGTAATACCCGCAACCCATTTGTGTTATTCTAAAGCTGAGTTTTCAATTGTACAGTTCATGATTCAGCCAATATATCAAGGCATATAATGTAGTGCAGTTATGGTCTGATGTAAAAAAAAAAAAAAAAAAAAAAAAAAAAAAGAAAAAGAAAAAGAAGACAATTTACACATAAAAACAAAAGGATTTATAGGATAATGTTTGTACAAAGGTATTTCTGTGTAAAATGTTTAGTATTCAAGATAAAATCAAAATATCATAAACACATCATCATATTTACATAAATGAAAAATATATTTTAGAGATCAACTTTTGAGAAGATTATTATAAACCATAACTGATATTCTGTTAAATTATGCAAAGAAAAATATAATTCCTCAAAACTAAAACTTACCTAATGGTGAATTATAGAATCTTTGTCCAGTATATCGATGTGGTAATACAAAAATTGGCTTGCTAGCTTCAGTAGCAGAAGAACTACGCACTCTTTGACGTGGTCCCACATCATCTTTACTGCTACTAGAATTGCTCATAGAATTCATAATAGCAGCATGCATATTATGTGCAATATTGTTGTCTTCAGCTTCCATCCACAATTCACCACCACCAGTGACTGCTGAACGACCTACTTCCATATAGAAAATACGATCCATATATCCACATCTTCTGATGCAAATTAGCTATAAAACAAACATTTTGTGTTAGTTTCTGTTTTTTTAACAAAATAATAAAAATTTATTTTTATAAATCTTATCTGTATTTAGATAATGAACTTACAGGAAATTCTATAGAATCTGAATTATCCTTTGCTCCAATTTTTACTAGGCTTAATGTTCTATCAGTTAAACATAATCTATAAGGACCATGAATATTTTTTCGTTCACCTAGTCCTTTTTTTTGCATTGTAACTTGCCATACATGTTCTGAAATAAAATATTACATTAATTTCTCATTACAATTAATAACATATACACTACTATAGTAGTATTATGAAATCAATAAAATAATTATGAATCTACATTTATTTTAAAAAAAAAGCAATAATATTCACTTATATATTAATATTCACTTTGCAATTCATTAAAAAATTGCAAAATACATGTTTTATAACATATATAATATATCAAAATATTTGTAAATTTTATAAGAATTATTTATAAATTATTTATAAATTATAAATTATTTATAATTGATTATCTATAATATTTACAATTTTTATTAAATTTTTGTTAAAAACATTTTTTACTTTTGTATTTAAATATTTTCTTTTCTTTGTATTAAATATTTTCTAATAACTTCTTTCAATTAGTATAAAATATAATTAATAAGTTTAAAAAAATATTTAATAAAATATATTCATAAAAAATTATAATAAAATTATAATATTCGTAAAAATGTTTCTTTTTTATTTATTAAAAACAAGTATATTTTTTATTTAAATCTTCGATTACGTTATTCTGTATCATAAAATTAAAGATAATAAATAATAGATAATAACATTTGTAAAATGTTAGATAAACAATTAGTTGAAAGATTAAGATATAAATTTAAACATTATTATTGTTATCTTGTATGATATATCTATTGTAAATGTCAATTATTGATTTTAAATTTAAAAATTTTTTTCATATATGAAACATTTTGTCTTCAATGCATTTTAATTCTAATTCAAACAATAATAGCGCATTACCAAATATAGGCCGAGGTTGTTCTCCATCAGCTACATCTCCGCTCTGAAGTAAAAGCATCGCTTTTAACCATTCATCCAGTTCTTTTTCACTCTCCAGAATTAAGCAAAAGCATTCATCTTTCGTATATAATGCAATAACATGTTTGTGTTTAGTATCTACGCGTCTATTAATATTAAAGCAACTGTCCAATAAAATGCTACGTTTCGGTGGTTGTCTATTTTCAAATTTCTTTTTACTATCATAATATTCAAGACATGCTGGATATCCTGGTGCTTCGCCACGCAGTACAAAGTACTTTTTCTTTTGAGTCTTTAGTTTCTTCACGTGACCGCAGAGAACAACGGGACCTCCTGAAGGGGAGACTAAACCCCTGCTCGAAGACATCGTCCCAATGACGATCGAAAAGACCGTTGTCACGAAGAATTTTGCAATTCCTCTGATAAACGTTATATTGTACCATTTAAATGGTACACAAACGATTATAGATAATCAATTTATAACACATATTTTACATTCAAACATGCTATGTCAATTCTTCATTGTAGTAGAATGCGCGTTCCCACCCACGTTGTTAAAGCAATTTAGTTCAAAGGACACACTTCCGTTAGAAATGATCTTTTCACTGGCATAGATATTTCAATAAATAGAATATGGATATCACTATTTTCATTAACATGATAGAAATTTACGAAATTGTATTTAAATTGTTAGACAATTGTATTATTTTTTTGCGCAACGTGTCTGCTGTCCTGCTTTTATCATGGAAAGGTTGTCGTCGATATCATTGTACTTGAAGCACGCCAACGGTGGAAGCACGTGTCGGGGGTAAATAAGCAATAACACGCCACCACAGTGCATGTGCACTTAATATGTACTAAGAGCGTCGCATGAATCTGTCTTTTCGATGCAATTCAAACAAAAGTGTATTATTGACTAACCGTATTTTCCAAGGTTAAAGAATTAGGAAACGGTTAATTCTGTCGATGAAAATCAAAGATTCTTTGTATCAATTTCTTGATAAACACAAAAGCTATCTATTCAGCTTTTTATGATCGTAATTGTTAGTAGATTCTAAGTTCCACCTGTCACACGATTTTGTCTAGTTTCCTTTGCCGCGACTCGCAACTCTGGCGATATCCTAGGGCGACGGATTACACGCAATCTGAGGTCAACAGTATTCGCCACCATTTACATATTTTGCATTTGTGAATATCTTCTTTAAAGAATTATTCAAAAACTTTAAGAAATTTCTTTTTTGAGTTAGAATTATTCGTGCACCTGTTTATCGCGTCAAATAATGCAAAATTTATTGCGTGGTCCACAATGGTTGGCGCGTAACACACACAGACACATATAAAGAAATACTTGTATACACGATGATACAGAGAGCAGACACACGCGGGCGTTTTCACGTGTACAACACACACGCGAAAGAGTGCACGCGCGCGCACTCGTGGCCGTTCGCTCGTTTGCGAGTACGTTTAGAGGAAATATGTAGAGAGGTAGAGAAAAAGAGAGAGGGACAGGCGATGCACACGCAGGTGGGTGGTTGAACCCCTCTTATCACTAATAAGCACGATATAAAGGCGGTCTGCTTCAGGTAAATAGGCTATTGTCAAGGGCAGGACAATTTTTTTCATGCGCAATAGTAGGCACATCAAAACACGGCAGCATTCCAGGTCGATGCGAGAACACACTCCTCTTCCCACACCCCCTATACATATATCGAGCACTTTGCGAAAACACACAAATGGAATTCACGATGTGATGAATAACACTGTAGCATTATGCATGATGTGTCCTAAACGCAGCTTTCGATTGGACATACGCGAAATCTGTTCACTACAATCACATCTGCTTGAGGTGAAAAATTCGGGTCTCCTTTCGTACCCACCATCCCTCTCTCCCCTTTCCGCCCGCGTGCGAGCGACAAATACCGCGTCACTGTGATCACAAACGTGTGGTTTAACTGTTTTCTTTGATAATCAACTTAAAGATCACACGCTTTCACGGTTTCTTTCGTACACGTCGACGTTCACAAACGACACGCACGTATCTTGAACTTTTTTCCGTCGCACGCCTAGACAGCTAAATAGGCGCTCATGTCCATCTTGTAAAGGTCATGTGTATGGTAAGCTCCGCAGTTGTAAACAAGATGTACGCAGGCGCTAACCGCTCGAATGGCAGCGACGGCGGCGACTCGATACGCGATACGCCACGACCGTAAATACACATACGTACGTACGTATTTACGTACACATGCGGTTGTCTCCTTTCAATGGCGTAACATCGTATCAACTAAATACCGTATTGCGGTAAATTTTTCTGAAGATCGTTTTAATTGCACTATGTTCTTTTAACAAATATAAATTATCGATTTAGATTTATTATTATTATATCAATAAATATTTATCTATTTTCATTGTTTGATTTGTTTATGAATTTTTAATGAATTTGAAAAATTTTTTTTATGGTTATATATCTTTATGAAAAATTTATTATTTTATCTGTGATAATAAGTTTATATATATGAATCGAAGAATGAATGAAATAGCAAATATGATAAATAATAATATGATAAAAAATAGACGCGATATCATGACAATATTAGTTTTAAATTACGCCACTTTTGTTACGCCATTGCTTTCTTTAATATCTCACACTACATAGAACGTCATAATATAGAGACGTATGCTTACATGAACACGTATGCGTACTTTCAAGTCAAGGTGGACGACTATGGATACACGCATTTCGCTCGCGTAGTTCTGGGTATTGGATCCTCATCGGCAGGGTCGTTTGTAAACACATACATAAGCATAAATAAATTCCTTTAGATTAATTGTCTATACTAATCGTTTTTAATACAGTGTTGAAGAATAAAGTATAGTTTCTAATGAAGAATGATATATAATATTACACAATTCGAAAAAGTAAACCTATATGTACTTTAAATTTATATGAAACTATAAAGTAAAAATAAATATAAATTAATTGTGTATTTTCGTGATGTTATGATAATATATATATATTAAAAATTAATAAAATATTTATTTTACTGAAATTAAGTATTAGATATTCATATATAAAGTCCAGAGTTCGTACTTGCTTAAATTTAAAATTTTTTGTTTATGATTCATATCGCGTATATGGTTATTTAGTAATTATTCAAGATAGCCTTATAATAATTAATGTATTCAAAAGGATATCAATAAAATTTAAATAATTAGTCACAATAGTTATATTTATAACAAAAATATAAGATATTTATTTCTTCTATAAAATAAAGATTTCATTTTAATCTTATGCATAATAATTATGACAATGATATACAATATATCTTGGATTACATTACATGAACTATTTTATTCAAATATTTCTTATTTAAACATTTGTCAAAATTGCAAAAATTAAATTAATTAAATTCAATATAATTGCTAAAAATAAAATTTAGCTTTGAATAATACTGTTTACAATTATAGATTCAAAAAATATAAGATAATAATTTTTGATTTAATTATTGTAAAAAATTTATCAAGTAATTACTATACGTTATCAAGTAATTACTATACTTTTGTCAATACTATTTTCATACACTAATATAAACTTAAAAAATGATTTAATGAACTATTTTATAAAGAATAATAGTTTTATCTCTTATTTCTTATTATTATAATATTTTTTAAATCTATAGTTTAATATTTAATCTATTAATTATTGAAACTATACATATGAAAATATATGAGATCTATCATATCAAAATTATATTTGATTTGTACTGAGTATTGTATAGTTTTAATTAACAATTTAATAGAAAAATGTTTCAGTCATAGGTAATATATACCTCACAAATAATATAATGTGTCTGCAAGTGATAAATGTGGTTCTTGTTGTATATTTTGACCAACAAGAGAAACAAGCTTATGTGCATATTGACAAGGAGCAGGTACTTTTATAGTACCAGGCCAATTATAATATAAATGACAAAGCTTATATGTTAATCGTTGTATATGATCAGGTTTCATCTTTTTATTGTCATAAATGACAATGTAGTGAGTAGGTGATACTGTACCTTGACGTATATTCTGAGAAACTAAAAAGAAATCATAGAGAGCTGGTTTTGTTATATGAGAATCCACAATGGTTCCTGGTGGAGGATTCTTTAGTCCTGTAGACTAAATATACACAATTTTATTTGTATAGATATAAAATATAATCTGTTAATATTTACTTTTTTTTTTTTAAACTTACAGATATTTCAAATAATCGTGTATTAATACGTTTCTGAACTACTATTACGGTTAATGTTGGTTGATAATTTATTTCTATAGTTTTGAATGTTGCTAATAATTGTTTTACTTCATATTTAGCAACTGTATCTAATTGTCCATCACCAACTCCATCTCGATACACAATAATACGATCTGGATAACGTTTATTTCGCTACAATATAAAAGAATAACAAAATATATATATATATGTATATATATATATATATATAATATAATATAATATAATTAATAATATATATTTATAAATATAATAAGAGTATATAAATATAATAAAGATATATATATATATACACATACATATAAATGAATATTACTTACTCTATAGTAAGCCTTTATTGCTGAAATTAAACATATTTGCAATATATCAACTAACTCTTGATGTTTACCTTGTAGGCAAATTTTACTATGCCAAGATGTTAATAATTTATCTAAGCTTGCTACAAAACCAGCTACACTACCTTTCATTGATTGACCAACGCCTGAATGATATACATCTATTCCACATATCATACAATGATCCTGTATTGCAATAAAATTTAGTATTATATATCTTTAAAATTAAAAAATTATAAATACCATATGCATACCATAGGTATAGCTAATGCCCAAAGTGCTCCACCTAATTTACAATTAATTTGTAAAGCAATTTTTTCTGTTATACTCTTTAATTTATCACCACGAGAAATAGTTCTAGACATAATTACTTGAGAAGGTACAGGCATTTCTACACAGCATACTCTAGACATCAAAAAATATATTTTTAATTTGAAAAAATCTTAATATATATATATAAAATGTTTTACCTTTTTACTGCAGAATATCTATCAGTTCTATTTGTAGGAAATACAATGACCATTAAATTAACTGTTTGGTCAATATTTTTCTTTAATGCTTGTACATATGTTTCAATTCTATCATCTCTTAAACAAATCATCTGTGGTTCTCTAACATTCATACCTATAACTTTTGCAACATTTTTTAACATACCAACAAACTCTTGTGTACATCTTGTATCTTTTTGACAATATAAAACACACCAATGATTCAAATTAGGCTAAAAATATGATTATATCTTAAATATTAGATAAGCTATTAATATATAATATATAAAAACATACTTACAGTTCTTAAAACAGTATTTCTACATACTGCAGAACTCCATTCTGCAGGTTTTGCAGGTGGTGGTATAAATTTTGCATTAGCAAATTGTATTTGTTCAGGTCCAAAAACTCTACCTGTAAATTCTGCTATATCAGATTCCAATTCTAAACCCCACTCAGATAATATTTCTCTTGGTACACTATTACTTCGTACTTGTTCTACAAAATGTCTGAATACATCACATCGGGCATTGGGAGACATTTTAGTCAATGAATCAAGATCTTTCATTACTCTAAAATCTGAACGAATACTGTCGCTCAAACTTGCTAAGTAACATAATTCAGGAACCAACAATATCAATTGTTCTTGTGTCTGCATTTAAAATTTGTAGAATGCAAGTAATTGACATTTATGTTTCATGTTTAGTTGATTTCGTCATTAAAATAAAATTACTCACTTCACCAGTAGATAATTTATTTTTGGCACAATGTACTAAAAGTGGTTGACCTTTATCTGTTATTTCTAAATTCCAATGTAATTTATAATAATTTATTAAAGAAATTTTGTCAGTTCCTTTATCAAATTCGTATGTAGGATTTTTATCCCATGCAATATCATCAATACGATAAGTTTTATTATTATATCTTGTAAAAACTGATAATCCAATTAATTCTCTTATAATGATATCTTTAAAATTTGGTTTTCCTCCAAACTTCATCCTGCATCATGTATTTTATGATAAGAAAAAATTAATTTCATAATATTAAAATTTAAATAAAATTATTAATAAATCTTACATTATATCACGTACTGTTTCTGTCCGCATGACACGATGTCGTGCGTCTATGCATAATTTTAAACCTCCATCATATTCATTGATAGCTGTAACATATCCTGGCCATACTTCTAACTTATGTTGTGGTACAGAATGTATTCCTTTTGGATTAAAACTATGTTGACCAATGCGAACTAAACTGAGAGCTCGCATAACACGACCAAGTAATACATTAAAAAATGGAATATTCTCAGATATACTTTGTTGTTTTTTATATATCACTTTTAATTCCACTTTTGATTCATCCATAGGATGTATAGATGTAAAAAGATTTATCTAAAAATTATATTATATAATAATAGAAATCAGTTATTTTTTAACTTAATCACTAACAAATTTTTATAGAATATGTTTTTATAAACTTTAAGAAATCCTTTCTATTTGTATATATATATATTGATTTTCATTACTTACATCTTGTTTTAATTTTTGTGGTAGATAAAGTGTTACTCCATCAAATACTTTTGTTCGTCCAAGTGCTTGTACATGTTGATTAAGAAGTTTTCTACGAAGTGGTCTTGAATCAATGTCAGGATTAAATTTAACTTCATAATTAAATAGTCCTTTTGCAGGATCTAACTTAAGGTTAATATAGTTAGCACCCAATTGTATTCTAAAAATTGATTACTATTCTCTAACCTATATTTAAATTTTATTGTAATTATTAATTACATATACATATATATATATTGATACTTACGGCTCCCCCTCAGTTCCTTGATGAGACATTGGTTTATGTGATGCTTCAGATTTAGGTTTATTTTCTTGTATTGTAATATCAGATAATTTACCTAATACTCCTGCATCATCAGAAGAATTTTTAACAATGTTCGGTTGTTGAGGAATTGTTTCATTTAAACTATAAAAATATATTTTCTTTTGCTATTTACATATTAAATATTTTTTTTTTTATAATATATTTTTTTAGTATTTATGATTTTTAAAAAAAAAAATTTTTTAAATGAAAAATAAATTTGAGTTATCATAACTTGATAATATACTGTTACTGATTGATAATATAATAAATACTCTATTTAACATTTTATTCTTTTTATTACAATAAAAATATTTTTGATATTATATATAGTGATTTAAAAATTATTGCTTATTTTTAATATATAATTTAATTTATTAGAAACAATATTTTGCTTACTAAAACTTTGTTTTAATAATTACAATTAATTAAATTTTACAATATCTGTTGCTATTTATAATGTATTTAATAATTATATGATATTATATTGTAAATATTATTGTGAAAATATTGAAATATACTGAAATATATAAATATATAAATATATAAGACAAATATTTGAAAAATATAATGAATCAAATTCAAACAATATTTAAATGAATTCTAATATTTAATAGCTTTTATACAATATCTCATTATATATAAAGAATCCCAAAAATATTGGAATATCTGTAAATTGAAGATTTCTGAGTTAATTTCAAACATTTTTCTTTGCAAAAATTTTTATTACAACTTTGTTATGTGTTATGTATAGTCTAGTCGAATCGCGACTATAGTATTGTGTCGGCAACCAAATATGTTGAAATTACTTTGAAATTATCTCAGGAATTTTCAGTTTACGGATGTTTCAACATTGGACTCTGTATATCTAATAAGACAAAAATTTTTAATAAAACAATGATTTTAATTTTGCAAATGTTTTTTATTATATTATTACATATATATACATATATATACATATATACATATATATATATTTATATAATAATGTTAAAATACATACCTAGTTGTTTTAAGTCTACTAAGCAAAGATCCTCTACCTGAACTAATTGTTTGTATTGGTTTAGGCTGTAATATTTCACTAGATTTCATTTCTTTTAATACTTGCAATAAACTAGCTCTTCCACGTCCTATTGTAGAACTTGATGGAATTTCAATTACAGATTGAATATTAAATTCTGTTTGGTTTTTTGATTCTTTGGCATTATTACTTGCATTTAATGTAGATGATATTCCTTGTAATATCCCTTCATTTTCAGCTTTTTCTTTTTCTTTTAGAAGTTTTAATAAAATACTTCCTCTTCCTTTGCCAAATTGCTTATCTCCTTCCATTTTTCCTAAATATATTATAAAGAAATTTTATTTTATAGTAAAATTCTGTTTTATTTTAATTCTATAATAATTTATTATTATTATATGACTATTATAAATAAAAAACAAACAAAATATAATTATAAATATATAACATACAAAATATATAAAAATAATTATCATCAAATTAGTTATATTGGTATTTCTTGAATGAAGAATATAAAAAAATATTAAAATATAACATTAAATATATGATGAAAATTGACAAAAATATGAAATGATTACTAATAAGTGTATAACATTATTTTATAATAATTTTTTTGTAATATTTTATTATTGAGAATAAGGAGAGAAAATTAAATAATTTAATATTAAAATATAAAAAGAGAACTTAAAATGTAGAATTTTAAATACAAATTATTTTTAAAAATATTTTTCTTTTTTTTATAATATAATATAATATAATATAATATTTTGATATAATTATCTATAAAAATAGAATGTAAAAATTTAGAAAATATTTGTAACATTCAAATATATTAAAGAAAATAAATAAATATTATAATATATTATAATAAAAAAAATGAAATAAAATTAAATAAAAATGAATGAAAACATATAATAATAAATTTATTTAAGATAAATAAATAATTAATATAGTTATATATTAATATTGTTATTTTTTACTTTTCAAAATAAATAATAATTTTTTGATATAAAAAAAAAAAAAATAAATTATTAACGATTATTTATAAATAATAAGGTTAACTTTAATATATAAAAAATAATTTTTTATGATATATAAACCACATGGTTTATTGATTTAAAATATCAATTTATAGATCAAAGTTTCAAATAATATTTTAAGATATATTTATTTATTTTCAATTAATTAAAAAAATATAAATTATTAATTTAATTAATAATGTTAATCAATATTTTACTTACCTTGATTAAAATTTTATTTTTTTTGAAAAATAATATTTACAAAGTACAACCCGCGTGTTTTCTACAGTACTAAATACTTTCAAAATGATAGTCCTTGTAGAAGATAAATAAACTAAATCACGTGACAGAGGCTACAATCCTAGCTATTGGTTAATAACATTGTTGATAATTTGAGAATTTTAGTTATATATTGCTATAATGTTGCTCATTATGAAAATGAATTATATTTAAAATTTTATTATTTTTCAGATAATTTACATCTTTAATATTTCTTTTAATATATAAAAAAATAAAAAAGATATTAATATAAAAAAAATTTATATTTCAAACATTTTTTGTTTCCTCTATTTTAATTTTTAATTTTCATCATATATTTTCATTTAATGATTTATTTAATAATAAAAAAGTTAAATAGATTTAATTTGAAACAATATTTCATATATAATTTTTTTAGAATTAATTTTAATTTTCATATGTATTTAAAAGCAAAATTGAAACTTCTAAATACATATTACATATCTTCATAAATATATATCTTTATTACATAATGTAAATTCTAATAATAATTAATAATAATTTTAATTAATAATTCTTAATCATAAAAAAATGAAAATATATAATAGTTATAAATTATAATAATTATATTATAATAATTATAAATAAGTAAAACCAACATTTGTTTATTTTAAATAATAAATTTATTTTAAGTAACATATATACTTTCTACATATAATTACAAAATATAAAACATAAACTATTTATCAGAGAATTTTTTAGGAATTTTTTATGATTATTTTTATGAAATATGATATGATTATATGATAATAATGATTTCAATTTCTAATATAAACAAGAAGAGTAAATAATGGAAGAAGGATAAAATAAAAATTGTGAAATCAACGCCATCTTTAGAATGCCTCGAAACAAATATGAACAATGAGATAATAAGAAAAGAACAGAGTTATCTTTTGAAAATCAAAGATATTTCTTTAAAAATTATCTTTCTAAAAGCATTCAAGAGATGGCATTAATGATCATTTTTATCTCTTATTTCTTTCCTTCTATTATTTGTTTTCTTTATGTTTATGTTTCATTATAGCATTCTAGAGATGGCGCTGATTGCCTAATTTTTACCCTAACTTTACTCTTCTCGTATTAATCTTTATTAATATTTTAAAGATTTTAAGAGTTTCTTATAATAATGAGATTAAAAGATAGAATACTAATTTAGAAATCAAAAAACTCAATTTTATTATTTTTAATATAAGATTATTTACTTTTTTGTGTTTTTTTAAATATTTTAGTATTTAGAAATAAAAAATTTTATTTCTATTAAATAATTTGATTTAAAAATATGTTACAAAATTAATAAGTAGATAAATTATAAAAATAAATTTGTTGCAAAGCATTTAAAATAATTTTTATATAAGAGTATTTTAATTTTTTTTATTCAATTAGCTTTCTAATTTCAAATTGGGTATTTCGGCAAATTTAATCAATTACGCATGATTAGCATTAATAAAACTTTATTATTGATATTCATTGAACTTTAAGTATATATATGTAATATATATATATATATATATATTTATTTATTTATAGTCAATTATTTACAAGAGTCACGTTTTCGTATTAATTAATTAAAATAGAATTATTACAATAAACTATAAAGTAAATCAAACAACAATGAATCGGTTATGAGAAGAATTCAATGTGATTCATTCTGCGAAACCGAGTGCACGATATAAGAATCTGATGGCAAGATGTTTCTTATAATTTGAGCTAACTGAATATCGTGCATGTCGTATGGTCATTCTTTCTATACACACATATCGTATTCGACTTTTACCATTTTTAGATATGGCACTTGACGCATTCGTGCGCATCTCACGATGCCACGTTCGAGTTTTTATTTTATCGAACGCGAGCTCGTGTGTGTAAATATTTTTCTAAATCGGATGCAATTTATAATTAATAATCTTTATGGATTAATAATCGTCTTGCGTAAAAAATTCGTATGCCTCCTTAGATATTATGGTGCGATCATTTACATCCATAGATTACATAACAAATACGAAGATTTTTTTGAAAAACTTACTTTTTAACGGCCTGATTCTTTTATCACAGACCAGTTTCGTCTTTATCCATATCATGTTTTTCGATGATCGATGTTATCTTAGACGATTATCTATGCATCACATATTAGCTTATTGAATAAATGCAGATGCTGATAGTCACATTCTCCACCGATCTCTTTTTTTTCGCTATTTGTCGAACACGGTTCGAAGTTTCACATACGTTCTTTTTCAAGAGCAATTTCTTTAAAGGAATTATTAATAGATCTTGACTAAAAATCATTATCCCATCCGGATATATCATCAGGTGGTGGTGGATCTGAATCTGGAGGATACTCGTCAAAGTTCGTTGTATCTGTAGCATTTTGAACTCGCGGCATGATTGGAGGTTCAAGTGTTCTTGCTCTTAAACCTTCCCAATTAAAACCATCGAACCATCTAAACAGACAAATATAATTATTAATAAAAAATTCTTCTCTATTTTTTATACAATTATATTATTTAATATTCTTACTTGTGTTTCTGTATTTCGCTAATGCCACCCTTTTGGTAACCAAGACGCTCCGCTGGATTGTCCCTGTTAAACGAATAAATACAAGTAATGTGAATAACAAAATTTAATATTTAATAAATCAATTATAGAATTATCAGTCGATATCTATATTTCGATCAGAGTTTAATTATTACCTGCAGAGCTTTTTAATTAACGCAGTCGCGTTTCGCGTGATAGATCTAGGAAATTCTATAGCGTCGATTCCTTTTAAAATAATGTTATAAGTCTTCATTGGATCGCCACCAGTGAATGGTGGTGTACCCGTAAGAAGTTCGAACATCAGAACACCAAGAGACCAATAATCGGCACTGATATCGTGCCCTTTATTTAATATAACTTCCGGTGCAACGTATTCAGGCGTGCCACAGAAGGTCCACGTCTTTCTTCCATGATCCAAACGTTTGGCAAAACCAAAATCGACGAGTTTTACATATCTGAAAAATATTATATTTAGCAAACGAAAGAAATAATTAATTAAATAATGAAAATTAAAAAATTCTCTTTATATTCCCACATATAGAATCTATTTTAAAAAAACTTTCTTACCCTTGACTGTCAAGTAAGAGATTTTCCGGCTTGAGATCTCTGTATATAATATTCCTAGAATGAAGATAATCGAACGCTTCTACGACACAAGCAGTGTAGAATCTTGTCGTTCCATCGTCAAAGTGACCCTTGTCTCTTAAAACAGTCCAAAGCTCGCCACCAAGACAGGCTTCCATCAGCATGTAAAGATACTTCCTATCCTTGAACGTTTTGAATAACTTTACCACGAAATCGCAATCAGCTTCCCCCATAATTCTCTTCTCTGACATAATGTGTTGTTGCTGTCGCGTTTCAACAATCTGGGCTTTCTTCATCTGTTTCAAAGCGAAGGATCTCGAACTGTCACCAGCTATTTGAACTAATTCGACTCTTCCGAAACCGCCCACACCTAGAGTGGCCAATGGTCGAAGATCTTGCAGTCTTAGATCTCTGAATTCCTCGTTCAACCTATATATTATCAGATACACGTGAGCATACATGTTCGTTCATTATCTCTCTACTTTTTTTTTTTATTAAATTGTGCGCGAAGAACATGAAAGCAAAAAAAGATTCTAGATTAGATTTTATATAATCATAGAATAAAAGCTTTTTCTATTTTTAAAAAATTTAACTATAAAAGCTATAAAAATTAAATGGATGAATTACAAATTAAATGGAATTAATTTACGAATATTTCTAAACAATCTTAAGCGATCAATTATTTTTTACCTCTACTTATTACGATAGATGAAAAGAAGAAGAAAAAGTAAAAAATAAATTTAATCATCTTGTCTCCAGAAATATTAAATTAAATTATCTAAATTATTCTCAATTACGATACTGCGCTTTTAAATTACATTAATACCATCATGCTGATAAGATTTACGACTAATTGTTAATTCCTTCTTTTTCCGTTTCTATCGCGATGCGGCGGTTGATACAAATTGCCAACATGTTTTTTAAAAGAGAGAGAGAGAGAGAGAGAAAAATATTAATAAATAAATAAATAAATAAAAAATAACGAAACATCAGCTTAATCATTAACTGTTGTATCATAACGCGAAACTTACTCTGATATTGTACGCTCTATTCTCCCATCCTAGTTGGTAAGCGTGAAACATAACATACACATACATACATACATACATACATACATACATAGAGGAGATAGAGGATTTAACAGACGATTCACGATCGCGATTATGGCCGTGTATAATTAGCGTTGATGAGAGTTAACGCGGTTATTAATAATAACACCACGTTTCACCACATGCGCGATCGAATTACGTGGCGTAGATTCGAAACGCACTCACCTTCTACGTTCAACGAGCTCGTCTTTGTATCGTGTACGAATTTCGTCCAGGGACGAGATCAGTTGATTGAACGTTTCACGGTCTATCACCAGGCAACTCACTCCTTCCGGATCGTCGGCGATTATGTTGGCCGTCCTCAGGTCATCCCTGTGAAAACGTTTCGCGCAATTTAATCATTGCGTGGGCGTTGATACATTTGTACGAAAGATTTCAATTACGGTTGATGGATGATGGAAGTAAGAATAATTCAATTGATTCGAAATTTTATCGAAGAATTTTAAAATTGGAATTCAATTTGATAGTGATTTGATAGTGGTATATGGATATATATATTACACATAGTACATGCTTTTTCTTAAATCGTATTTAATAATTCTTTCCACTATTTTTATAATATATATGTTTCTTAGTGAAGTGTTCTATGAAAGTTTAATTTTATAATTTTTTTGTTCAAAGTGAATCAAATAATATTACCCTTGAAGAGCTTTTTCACCAAAGAAATCGCCTTTGCTTAGCGTCCTGATATATTTTTCTTCCGGTGTATCGGGCTGTTTTATCGTGACGCGAACTTGTCCTCTGCTTATTATGAAAAATGTATCTCCTCTCGCTCCTTGCCTGATTATGTAATCCCCATTGTTGTAAAAAGTCTGTAAAAATATATACGCGTGATATTTAACAGATAATACAAGAGTCTTTGACATACATCTATTCAGATATTCAAGAAAGAATTTTATATTGTAAAGTTTGAACAAGGATTGAAAATATATTATAATAATATTTTTATGCTTATAATTACGATTTCACCTTACAAATTATTATCAAGAAAGATCGAACAAATATTTTATTATCTTTTTAACTTTGCATCGATACATATCCCATAGTTGTCTTTTCGAATATTTTTGTACAATAATATTTACATTTTATTGGTTAGTATTACTTCTATTGCGTTAACATGTTAACAAACAAATATTGTTATTTAGATATAGAAAATTAGGATTTAGAAACTTACGCAAGTACAATTATAATAATTAATGAGAAATTAAAAGTTAATCAAGATATTTAAATTTACCTCTTCCAATACGTCTGAAATTTTTATTAGAGTCTCCTCGGGCAAATTCTTGAAGATAGGAACGCTGAAACAAAAAATTCGAGACGTTCGTTAAAAACCAACTTCGTGGTGATTAGTTAATTTTCAAAAGATCTATTAGCGGACAGAAAATTGCTTATTTCGAGTCGGTTGATCGACATTTATTAATTTATTCCACCATTAATGAGATTTGATTATTTATACAGGAGGGAATATTGAAAAAAATACCTAAAAATAAAAAAATTGGTTAATGAAAAACTGGTATTAATATTCATTTTGTCTATTATTTATACATGTATATATAGTTTTCTTAGTAAACACAAACGAAACTATTCACCAATTTAATCGTTGGTTTATTGTTTCTCATTATTCTTCGTCGCAATGATGATGATGATGATTATGATTCATGGTCAAATTTTGTTTAAATTCAGACTAATTTGAGACATTTCATAGTTTAAATTATTTTCTAAACAATCATTTTGAAAAAGTCTTGAGACGAAATAGAGATAATAAGTTATTTTATTTGCCTAAATCTTTGTGTTTTTACGAGTTAAAAAAAAAATTGTAATCATCAAAACGAAATATTCGAATAAATAAATATTCATTATCTTCCTTTTTATTATTTTACTCGATCGTTCACTGAGATTTACTGAAAAAATATGTAGATAAAAATTTATTAATCTTATTGTAAAATATTCATAAGATGTTTAATCATCAAATAAGATAACAAAGTTGAAAAGATAAAACTTTATAATAAGATCTCTTCAATTTCCATAATATATTTGAAAAATTTTGTAATATACCACATACCAGACGATGAATAAACTTTTTTCCCTACAACGTAAGACATTAATAAATATTAAACCAAAGAAGAGATTTATTGATTCATTAAATACGAAGTTGTAATTATTAACCTTGGAAATGATGATAATAATAATAATAATAATAATAATAATAATAATAGTGTCTATATTTTAAAGAAGATTGCATATATGCATAATACTTTTTATTACCTCTTTAAGAAATCCGTATATTCGGCCTGCCGTGAAAGGCCAGTTCTCATCATAATGGTTTGGAAGCATTGTCGGTCGATGGCCCATAGCTGGCAATCAGTAGCTGCTGTTATCGTCGCTGTTCTTTTGCAGTTGTAGAGAATTGCCAGTTCGCCAAGTACCTTTCCTGGTGCCAACGTGCTCAAATATTTACCATCACGCGACACCTCGACCTTCCCCTCTGCAAACGTGACCGAATAATTAATATTTAAATCTTATTAAGCATAACAGGTGTGTTAAACATCGATCGATTTAAATAATTTAATTACAATAAGCACGATGTTTAACATTGTTTATTTATAATTCGTTGCTCGTCGGCTTATTTCTTATTTAAAAATCAATATTGTACTCATAGGATTAATATACGAATGATCATTTCAAAGCTATTCCAATACTTAATTTAATATTTCACTTCTCGATAAGTTTTGAGATATAATTTATTAATTTTTATATAGAGAACGTATATTCGTTATATATTCGTTAGGATATCTATATTGGATTCTAGAGGGCAAAACGAATACAAAAGTTGATGTATAAAAATGTTGGACGAGGCTTATTCATTAAGTTGTAAATTTTGCATTAGATAAAGCGAGACGAGATAGAGCGAGACAGCATTATTTTTGTTACATCTCCCCGCCGCACCGTGGCGCATGTGTCATTCTGTTTCCATCTTGTTTCATCTAACTTTAATCTAAATCGCTTGTAACTTAATAAATAAACTTCAATTAAAATTTTTGTATATCAATTTTTTTTTCTATTGGGTATTGGTTTCTGGAATCGATACGAAAAATAATTAAGAAATTATCGAAATATTAAACGATTATTATTACTATTATTATCACTATTATATTTGTTTCGTTCGAAATTAACGAAGCCACTTATTTCCTAATACAAATATTCGAAAGAAAAAGTTGGACTAATGGCACAAACCATCATATATCTGCGATGCTTTACCACTTTGCAGCTCGCGTTAGCAAATGATTATGCACATTAAATAAGACTTTTTATCACGAGTTAATATTACCAGCTGGTGGCTGAGTAGTTGGCGCGAAATCGATTATTTCATAACTCAAATAACACTCGTGTCGTTTGTTACGCACGATAAAACCTGGTTCATTAGATACGGGTCTGCTCAGATCCAGTTCCAATAATATTCAAGATCCAGTATTCGGAGCGATTCACGAACCCGAAGGACCGCTGACATTTCGATTTCGATCAATTAGGTTAGGATCGGTTCATCGTGTCTCATGTATGTCGTGCATGTCGGATAATTTAATTGCAACGTGACATTTATCGGAAATCGTCTTCGGTGGAAAGGTTACTTTAATAGATAGTAGAATATGAACTATACATATTTAAGTATATATTTAATATTAAACCTATATTTTCGTATACCAACTTTTGTATTTCTTTTAAGAGAATCAATCCTCCATAAAGTGTTCCATATAGTGAATGTATTACACTTTGAATAACACTTTGCATAATGAACATCCTATACGCTCTTTTCTAAAATTATGAAAATATAATGTATATATAATATATATATACTATTTACTACTAGATTTTTCGAAATGTTCGATTGATATTAGCACAAGAAGGATCGAAACTGAGTTCAATTCGGTGGTTGTCACATTCGAGGAAATTGCGTTGGTGTAAAAGATTGCCCTCGAGGGTAAGAGCAATCAACGTTTTTTCAACGTTGTCGACGTATAAATAGGCGAGGACCGGATGCAATGAGCGTATGCAGTTATCTCAGACCCAATCCCTTGGCTCACAATGGATCTATTCATGAAAGCATCCGGTACCTGTGCGGTTTTCTGTTCGTCTACCGTTAACGTGTGCATTGTGTACGCTATCTCGCCCACGTTCTTGCCTCGTCTTTGCCTCGATTAGACTTGGTTTGTGTCACTTACGTTACCTTACGGGTCAAACAATTCGTTGAAAGACCTATTACGCAATTCATCCTTTCCTTTCCATTCCATTCCCCATTCCATTCGGGAAAAAAGAGAAGCTATATCTCGATCGGAAGTTTCCTTATTTATCCCCGATTTTGACGTAATAAATCGACGAAAGATCAAGGAATATTCATCCGCAATTGACAATAATTCGCTTTCCTTCGCCTCGAAGCAAGTTGCGAGTGAGAGTTGATCGGTGAAAATCTGCTAATTGATTAACAAATCCCATAAGGCCAGCCATTGGAATTCTTGGAAACGAGTAAATAGTGACAATGCTCTCTCTGTAAACGAATCGGCTTCATCCCGCTCGTTAGATCCCGCGTTTCTTTTCTAGGAAAACCGCGGTGCAGAAATAGCTTCGGCAAGGGAGAATAATTGTTAAATGAAAGCGATTAGCCAATCATAGCCGGCTATTGCCGCTATAAATATTCATCACGAGTTGGTAATAATCGGTTGCCTCGATGGAAACTTCAGGTTGATATATTACTGACGCATTTGTAGAGGAAAAGATGGGAGAGAGAGAGAGAGAGAGAGACAGAGATCTATGAACGCGAGTTCTATAATAAATGACATTTGATTTTCTTTGAGTGTTGAGAAACATTTATTTATTTCTTGCATTAATTTCTAATCTATATCGATTGTTTATTAATCTCAAGTATGATATTAGTATATTAAAACAATTACATATTATTCTTCTTTTAAATGATATTTGATTTTCTCTAAGTGTTGAGAAACATTTATTTATTTCTTGCATTAATTTCTAATCTATATCGATTGTTTATTAATCTCAAATATGATATTACTATATTAAAACAATATTACATATTATTCTTCTTTTCTAAATTTTTCTAAAAATTTTTAAATTTTTTTCTAAATTTTCTTAATCCAAATTACACGATTTATCTTCCAAATATTCCCATTTAATATTTATTAAAGATTAGAATATTATTAAAGATAAAATAACAATATTGAATAGTCACGATTACTAAAAAAAAAAAAAAAAAGATCGTTTATTAATTTCATTTCAGAAGATCATCGACTTTTCTTGACCCAAGCCAAAGTTCAATGTTCTAAATATCAAAGTTTCTACGCTAAACGCAGCAACTATCTAGCACTTCTGCTTTCTCTGATCGTTCCTCGCATAAAGATCACGAGGACACGTGAAAGCTTCGTTTTTGCGAAGTTCAACAAGCTCTTGGACCGTGTTCCTTGACACGTAACTTGTTCCACCGCTCGGTACATCTCGTATATCTGTCGTGGAGGCGTGATCCTCTCGATTAAACGAGGCCATAGTCGCTTCTTCTTCCATGAATCTTTTCGCGCTTGCCTTGTATTTCGCGAAATGCTTGATTTATCCGTGTGTCCAATTTAAAGCTTCGAAAATTTATTCACTTTGGATATAAGGGCGAGATACGTTTGAGAGTGAAATACGTTTGTAACTTTTTTTTATTTGCCAGAATACAGAATCGAGAATAATTCTCGATTCAAGATAATCTTCAAATCTAACAAGTCTTAAGTTTAGATTTGTACTCTTGAGAGTAATGGACACTGAAAATGACGACTATTCTAGAACAATTCTAAATAATTCATAGAAAGATAATCTTTAAATCTAAGAAGTTTTAAGTTCAAATCTTAATTCAAAAATAAAATCTTCGAGAATTGTAAGTAATGGACACTGAAAATGACGATTATTCTAGAACATTCCTAAACAGCATCCATTGAAAAATAATAAAAATTTAAAGTCTAAGAAGTGTTCAGATTTTAATTTAAAAATGAAATCTTCGAGAATTATTTTTGAGAGTAATGGACGTTGAGAATGACGATTATTCTCGAACAACATCATAACATCCATTAAAATATAAAAAAAGATCTACTTTTAAGAAAGAGAACTCTCAAAAGATAATCTTTAAATTTAAGAAGTCTGAAACATGTTTAAATCTTAATTCAAAAATGAAATCTTTTTGAGAAGAGAATTGTTTTTGAGAGCAATGAACATTGAAAATGATGGTTACTTTCAAACAGTATCTATTAAAATCATGTAGAAAAAGATCTATTTTTAAGAAAAATAATCTTTAAATCTAAGAAATTTAGATCTTAATTCAAAAATGAAATTTTCGAGAATTATAAGTAATGAACATTGAAAATGACGATTACTCTCAAACATCCCTAAACAACATCCATCAAAAGATAATCTTTAAATTTAAGAAATCTTAAGTTTAAAACTTAATTTAAAAATGAAATCTTTAAAAATTATTCTTGAGAGCAATGAACATTGAAAATGACGATTACTTTCAAACAATATCTAACAATTTAAGAAATCAACAACAATATCTAAACAATTTAAGAAATCTTAAATTTAAAACTTAATTTAAAAATGAAATCTTCAAAAATTATTCTTGAGAGCAATGAACATTGAAAATGACGATTACTTTCAAACAATATCTATTAAAATCATGTAAAAAGAACTATTTAAAAAAAAAAATAACTTTAAATCTAAGAAATCTTAAGTTTAAATCTCAATTCAAGAATGAAATCTTCAAGAATTATTCTTGAGACCAATGAACATTGAAAATGACAATAACTTTCAAACAATATCTATTAAAATTATGTAGAAAAAGATTTATTTTTAAGAAAAATAGCTTTAAATCTAAAGAGTCTTAAGTTTAAATTTTAATTCAAGAATGAAATCTTGCAAAGAGAACTCCAATACTAAGAAAAGTACGAAGAAAGGTACAAATTTTGATTAGCTCAATCGAGGTTGATTGAAATTTTCCAAATATCTAGATATCTAAATATACATATTATAAATACACCTATAACGTGTCAATGATTCGTTAGTATTTTAGCCGTGAAAGGGTTAAGGGAAGGAGGCAGTCCACGGCCGTATTGTCCCGTGAACGTTGCTTTCACTTCCTCGCGTGCATATAACGTGTCCTGTCAAGAACGAGCCGTACAAAGAGACTTACGAACCGGTTTCGAATCGATGCGATTCTCCAGGTTGGCTGACATTCTTGAACCCTCGTATGGAAATCTATCAGATCTATCCATCTCTTAAATTTAAGTTTCCACCAACCTACAACTAACAAAACTACTCGAGTTCCGTTCGAGCAGCATCATCTTGTATAATAATAATGCAACTTGTGACAGAGATACAACTCAAAGAATCCAACAGATACAAGTTTTAATTCTGAGCCAGAAACTTATAAATATATGTATGAGACGCAAAGTTGCAATTTTGTGATCGTTACTTTCTACGAATCATATCCCTTCTGAAATATCTTGAAAGAATTCGTTTCAGAATTATTCAAAAAAAGAAAAAAAAAAAAAAAAAAAANAAAAAAAAAAAAAAAAGAAATTAATAAAGAGCGAATTAATTAACTTACCACACAGTTAAATACTCGAAATAATGAAATTCTTATTAAATTATAATTTTAATCTCTCTCGTGAGAACGAACGCTTCCCCGTTTCGAGTCTCCCATCGTGATTTACTTAACCCCCTTGGAATAAGTTAACGCGTAGCAGAGAGAAGGTGGCATCGTTGTGATGCCACTTTCTGCTTCAAACTCTGTTCTCACAGCCGGTAACGGAGAAAACGGAGACCCCTGTGTGCACCTGAAGGTTAAACGTTCAACCATGATGAAAGCAACGCGTACCGATAAAAATTCCTCGCGTGACGGATGCCCGAGAAAGTTATTTCCTCGTAAACTATAAATAACGATGGCAAGAAGCGGCTCGAAGGACAAGGTTTCGATGCTACGCCAACGCGAAATTTCACCAACTTTTCCATTAATATTCATGGGGTATATTGGACGCTCGTAAAACGGGCGTTCTTCATACATTGTCACGCGCGTTCATACGTAGAGGAAATCTCGATTTTAACGCCGAGAAGAATCGTCGAGCACCGATTTCGATCAAATTTTTTCGTTTCGTTCTCGATTCTTGTTAAAAATGGATTTCTTTTTTCCTTTACATAGATAAAATAATTTTTTAATAATAATTTTTTTCGATTTTTTTTATTACGTATTATCATTTATATAAATATACATTATAATGTTTATATTATTTTACATTATAAATATACATTAAATAAAAATATATTTATATAAATATACATTATAATAAATAAAAATTATACATTATATATAATGTATAAATATAATATAAATATATAATGTATAAATTATGTGTCATATATGATTATTATCATATATAAATTAATATTTAATATTAATTATTATTATATATTAGGTTGGAAAGAAAGTTTCTTATGGTTTTTGTTGTTTTGATTTTAAATTCTCTATTTTTGATTAAGTTGGTATATAAATTGCATCGACTTTATATATAATTTTAAAGTGCATGTTCTGTGATAATGTGATATTAATCTTCAAATTAGTTTCTCTGATTTCTCAGGATGTTGAAAACATAATGGACAAGAGGCAAATTCGAATCGATGCGATTCTCCAAGTTGGCTGACATTCTTGAACTGCACGGAAATCTATCAGATCTATCCATCTCTCCAACTTAAATTTAAGTTGATGGAAGATGGAAAACATTGAACAAGAAACAATTTTCCTATTCCAGTTCCACGATTCCAGAATTTTATTCAACCGGAATAAGAAAACTTGTTTCTCTTGTTTGGCAAAAGTGCATTGATTGCAAAAAAATGGTCTTTATTTTGATCGATAAAGTTTTGTTTGAGCTGAGATACGTGCATTTGAATTTAATATTATAAAAAACCACAAGAATTTTTTTTCCAATATATTAAATTAATATTTAATTCGATTTATTTGAACATTGAATCGAAGAAACGCACGATTGGAGGAAGATCGAAAAAAATTAGAATTAGGGAAGAAGGATGGGAGAAAAAGGTAAGAAATTTCGCAAATGGGAAGGAGATTGAAAATCTAGGAACGCGGCTAGGCACTGGCATTGTGCGTAATGCAATACTGTAACGCAATACACTAATGCTTGAATAAGAACTTATTCATTTACATAAGTTGCCCCACGGTATCTCTGCAATCAAGGTTCTCCTTTATTTCTAATTTGCAATGCTATTCGCAATCCCATTTAAACTTAAATAGAAATATTGCCGACAGGGGAGACGATGGTGAACTTCAATTCAAATACAAAGAGGCCTTGTTCACTTGTTACGTTTATAAATCGTGTGCAAATTTCGATGATCGAATTCACAGCCGAGAGAAGGTCGCTCGAAATATTTTATAAAATTAAAAATTTTCTTCTTCCTAAACGTGTGAAATGAAATTATTAATTTTAATTTAAAAAAAAAAAAAAACGAATTTTTACGTTAAACCAAATTTTTTCTTTCTATATATATATATATATATTTTTATTTCTAATTTTAAAAATCAGTTCTTATTACACGATATAAACAGAAGAAGTTGAAAAAAGTGAGTAAAAAAAAAAAAAAAATTGGCATTCGTTAAAAGATGAAACGAGGCAAGAAACGTTTAACGAATCTGACGAATTTTAAGAGCAAGATCGTTCGTATATTACGTATATACGATTATCGTTTCGTTTAACCATCCGATATCTCGTTTCGTAACTTTCTGACACGATTACGCTCCTCTGACGTCCGCTACAGTCTCGCGGGTTTTACGCTTTTGCCTCGGTTTTATGTGTCTTGACCTCTGCCGCAGGAATTCTCATTCGATTTTAATGTTGGCCTCGCGCAACGTTCTATACAGTCAATGTTATACTCGTTTCCAAGAGGTGGGTCGTTGGAAAATACGATTCGAAGGGAATTCCGTGGGATAATTAAACGAAACTCGTTGAACGAGTGAAGTTATTTCTTATTTTTGCTTGATCAAAAAATTTTTTTCTTCCCTTTTCTTTTTTTTGCATCGAGAAAAGATATTTATTTAATTTTCGTAAAAACTACTGATCGGTCGATAAAATTGACGAAAGAATGATTGCGCGAACAGGATGATTCTTTCCTTTCTATATTTTTTCTCCCCCCCTAATCTTTTGAATTAAGGTGTTTAATTACTTGAAATAACGGGCAATATTTTTCTTGATAAGTTTGTAATTATAATCGAAAAAAAAGGGTTTAGTAAAATGGAAAGAACGGGCGACAGCTTTCCATTCACTGCAAAACACGATAAAGTTTGGAAAGTAAGCATAATTACGTGACTAACGGGAATAACGTTACCCGGTCACGAATTGTGGATTACGAAAGAAAAAAGAAATGAAATTCCCCCGGGTTCTTGGTACGTGTACGTGACATTTGTAATGACATTTGTATCTGCATTTATCCGCGAAACGTTGTATAATCGTTGATCGCGGAAAACAAGAAACAATCGATTTAGAATGTGCAAAGTAATCTTGACATCGAGAAGAAAATTTTTATAATTGCTACTCTTCTGCATTCTCTATGCCTCTACGTATCTAGAATGAACATATATGTTGCGCAGTGTATCATAAGTGTACATAAACGCATATGAAAATAACAATTTTCATCGCTTTGTTTCGTAAAATCGTCGTGTCGAATATTTTTTTCAATTACGTATCTCGAGCGATAAATTTTCCACCAACTGTGCTATGAAAGATATGAAACTGTACTAAAAATGGTGTAATAAAAAAAAAAATTCCTGCAATTTAAAGTCCATAACCAACGTCGAAGTTTTATTAAGAGTAGAATATTATATGTATATATCTCTCGACTTTTCAATGTGAAATGTTTAGAATATAATAGGTTGAATATATTCGTGGAACATCTCTTTGGAGGATCGATTCTAGATTAAGCGAAAATAAACGCAAAAGTATACAAAAATATCGGTGGATCGCTTGTTTATTAAGTTAAAAGAAGTTTAAGATCGCGTTAAATGAAGCGAGACGGAGACAGAGCGAGATATCTTCGTTACGGTGGAGCACCGTGGCGTGGCGCTACAAGTCATTTTTTCTCCGTCTCGCTTCATCTAACGTGAAATTCAATCGCTTATAACTTAATGATCGAGCCTCGATCGACATTTTCGTACACCAACTTTTCCGTTCGTTTTGACTTCTGGAATCGACTCGTATCTCGTGTCGAAAGATATCTCGTGAATGTATTAATATTTTCGTTTTGAATCGATATTTGAATCGCGTTGTTGTTACCAATTTGCGATTTACCGTGCACATTGAGCGAGAAATCTAACAAAACTACAGAACTTCCTTTATTTGCGATTCAAGTCGGATATATAATAGCTTTATACTTATATTCCTGATTGTTTTCTCATAGTATTACAAGAGTATGTAGTAACTTGAATGGACTTGTTCTTTCGATTGATAAACGTCTATTATACAAAGGTGCAAGACAATAGAAATCGTATCTATGGAAATATACCTATAATAGATCGTGCGGTTAAGTTCTCGATCATTCATTGTTGAACGTATCGAGTTTAATTTCAGGAAGTTCTAGAATATTTTTCGATAAACCTCGATCAATGTATCTCTGTTACCATTAAAGCAAAAAAAAAAAAAAAAAACTAAAAACTGAAACCTTCGATATTAATTGTTCTCAATATCCATCAACACACACCCACACGTTTCTTCCTTATTTCCATAAAAAGTATTTTACTTTAATTCTTTAATCCCTTTGTATGGTACACGTATCGTAGAAATCTCGATTTAATCGCTTCTTTTTTTTTTTATTATTCCAATTATCCATGCATCTAATTGACGAAAAAAAAAAACTAAAAACTGAAGCCTTCGATATTAATTGTTCTCAATATCCGTCAACACACGTTTCTTTCTTATTTCCATAAAAAGAATTTTACTTTAACTCTTTAATCCTTTTGTATCGTACACGTATCGTAGAAATCTCTATTTAATCGCTTCTTTTTCTTTTTCTTTTTTTACCATTCCAATTATCCATGCACCCAACCGACGAAACAGGAGCATAAACTTTCTAACCATCGAAATTACGCAAGACACTGTGTAATTACCAGCAATGCAGGAAGATTCTGTTCAACCACGTGCACGTATCGGAAATATATCGTGTTCATTTCGTTGGGGAGGAATGATGTCGCGCGGAAAATTATCGACGCCGATTCGAATCGGGTTTTTAATATATCCGCAATAGGCGCAACTATCTCGAACGAAAAAAGCTCGACGACGCCTGAATCATCGTCCGTTTTGCAAACATCGCTGCAGAGTAACATCGAGTGACTAACAAGTTGAAAGTTTTTCAACTGTTGAATTCTTCTTCTTTCGTTCTTCTTCCACGGATGGAATTCCTCGAGAATATATATATTCGGAGAAGAAGATATTTCTCGAATGATCGAGAAATATAATCGGTGGGAGGAGAGGGGGGAGGGAGGGATTACGTCCCAGGTGTTCCTTCGATGTTCCTTCCCGCGAAAGAAATCGTTCCTCGTGCACCTCGTGATATTCGCAGGTGTGTTTCCAAGGCACGAGGCGTGAACAAAAGAGCCCACCCGCTATATTTGACCCGGCAGAGACCTCAAAGGAGAGAAACTAATAGAGAAGAAAGGAGAAGATAATTCTCCTTCGAGGTCTGTGTCCGGTTTATGTATGTACATAAGAGCGCAAGACACGAGGTTCTTATTGGATTGCGAGTGTTCCAATGCAATTGTTATAATTGAAATTAGAAAATTCAGGAAATTGTTAATTTGTACTTACGTCATCAAAATTTATTATATATAAGATATATATGTATGTATTTTTCTTTCTTCTAATTTTGATTTCTGAAGTAATTTTTAAAGCGTCTTATTATCAAACGTATTTATATATAAAATTTGTTATTATCAAGCTTATTATGTAACTTATTATGTATATAATAATATACACAGCACAGCTGTGTTATTCATTAAACTTTCCATTTCGATTTATATAATGAACCGTGGTGAGCGGTTTTTATTTTGAAATTGGACGATTGCTACTTAACCCAGTCGTGTCTGATTTGTCCTTTCAAATTTTGCAATCTAATAACTTCCTTGGACTCTGAAAAAAAAGAAAATTCCCGACTTTCTCACAATTTCTGTCAAATAACCGAAATCCCAGAAACCGAATCTTAATTTAGCACAATGATATTCTACAAATTAATCATTTTAATCGCTTCTTTTTTTCTGCAACAACTCGAGACGATTTTCGAATTTTTGAATTTTGAATTTCTTACTAACTTAAAATGATGACACAAATTAATCAATTTGCGTAATCGTAGAGGAGAAATTTATTCACGAAGCGATATTCCAAAGAGACCAAATGATGATGGCGCCTCTCGAGTTAATATCATCATCGAAAATTTACAAAAATCAATATTTCCATCACTCTGCTATCCTATAGCACTTCGATCTCTTTCACGAATATACCAACACCTTGTATCCAATATATCCCCATCCCCACTTGAAAGACGCTTCGTCCGCTCGTAATTCTTTCAAAAACGTCGCCCCTGCCACCCGGAACTCCCTACCTTTCGATTTCACGACCTTGCCACAATAAAAGAAATAAGTGGACCGCCATTACAATTACAATTAAGCCTCTAAAAATAGAACGAGCCTCGTCTAGAAACGAGATCGAGCCGACGTCCATACGTCAAAAGTGGATCACAATTTCAAAGGAGCACGCATGCGCGCGTGCACGGGAAGACCGCCTAGCATGACGACATAACAGGACAAAGAGTTTACGCCTCGCATACGATACCTCCCCGTGAGAGGAGGTTTTATTCGAAAGCCGCGTAACTGAACTCCCGCTTACTTGGTCTAGCGGTGTCTCTTATCGTCGACTCAACCCGGCGATCTCGTTTCTCTCTGGCCTTTCGTTCTTGTGTATGTGGTACAACAGCTTTGAGCAGACAGCTTTTACGTCACTGCTTACAAGGGAACCTTGATTAGCCAGTTTGCGAAAGCGGATCGTCTCGATCGCCTCTTCTCTTTCTCTCTTTCTTTCTCTTCCTCTGCCCCCCCCCCTCCCTTCTCCCTTTTTTTTTCAATTGTATATAGCACACACACGTACGTACGCATACGCGCACGAGAGCGTAGCATGTATCGAGGGAATTCGTGTTTGTTGAACTGGGTCAATCGGATCCACGTTTTTTTCTAACGCGAAGATGTCGAAGATGTCGTCGTGTCGCCGTGATGATGGGTCGAGTATGTTGTCAAGGATACGCCAGTCAACTCCTCTCCTCCCCTCTCCCCTCGTCCTCCTTCCCTCTCATAGTGTTTCTTATCGCGTTTGTTGTTCGTTACGTTTGTACGTTTTCGCGGAAGGAGAAGAGAGTTCGAGAAGGGAGTTGAGGGGATTTATGGGATTTATGGAATTGAATGAAAGGATCATTATTTGGAATTATAGGTTCCTTCGTTGTTAAAAAAACGTTCCACTTTTTCTTTTTCCATGTTTTGGCAATATTGTGAAATGGAATTTTTGATGTCATTTAAAAAAATAATCATAAAGCTTGTAGCATTGATATCACTGAGTTTAAAATTACATTACGAATAATTATTATTAAAGTATTTGTCAAGCATTCAACGAAGCTGCAATATTTAGAAAAATCATTATTAAAATATTTTTTGACACGTGTCTTTATTATTTAAAAAAATAATCATAAAGTTTGTAGTATCACTACAAACTTATATTATTACATCACTAATTATTATTAAGATATTTGTGAAGTGTCCAATGAAATTGCAACGTTTAACAACAATCCAAGGAATCTGTGATGATAGAAGTGGTATCCTTTTCCTCTACAATAGAGCACAAAAATGAATCCTTTTTTCTTTTTCCATTTTGGCAACAGTGTGAAACGGAATTGGACTTTTTTGACACGTGTCTTTATTATTTAAAAAAATAATCATAAAGTTTGTAGCATCACGTTATATTACGTTATATCATTAATTATTATTAAAGTATTTGTGAAGCGTCCAATGAAACTGCAACGCTTAGCAACAATCCAAGGACTCTGTGATGATAGAAGTGGTATCCTTTTTCTCTACAATAGAGCACAAAAATGAATCTTCTTTTCTTTTTTCGTTTTGGCAACATTGTAAAATGGAATTTTTGATATCTTTGTTATTTAAAAAAATAATCATAAATTTTGTATCACGTTATATTACTACATCACTAATTATTATTAAGATATTTGTGAAGCGTCCAATGAAACTGTAACGCTTAGCAACAATTCAAGGACTCTGTGATGATAGAAGTGGTATCCTTTTCCTCTACAATAGAGCACAAAAATGAATCCTTTTTTCTTTTTCCGTTTTGGCAACATTGTAAAATGGAATTTTTGATATCTTTGTTATTTAAAAAAATAATCATAAATTTTGTAGCATTGATATCACATTATATTACTAAATCACTAATTATTATTAAGGTATTTGTGAAGCGTCCAATGAAACTGCAACGTTTAACAACAATCCAAGGACTCTATAATAATAGAAGTGATATCCTCTTCTTCTACAATAGAGCACAAAAATGAATCCTTTTTTCTTTTTCCATTTTGGCAACAGTGTGAAACGGAATTGGACTTTTTTGACACGTGTCTTTATTATTTAAAAAAATAATCATAAAGTTTGTAGCATCACGTTATATTACGTTATATCATTAATTATTATTAAAGTATTTGTGAAGCGTCCAATGAAACTGCAACGTTTAACAACAATCCAAGGACTCTATAATAATAGAAGTGATATCCTCTTCTTCTACAATAGAGCACAAAAATGAATCCTTTTTTCTTTTTCCATTTTGGCAACAGTGTGAAACAGAATTGGACTTTTTTGACACGTGTCTTTATTATTTAAAAAAATAATCATAAAGTTTGTAGTATCACGTTATATTACGTTATATCATTAATTATTATTAAAGTATTTGTGAAGCGTCCAATGAAACTGCAACGTTTAACAACAATCCAAGGACTCTATAATAATAGAAGTGATATCCTCTTCTTCTACAATAGAGCACAAAAATGAATCCTTTTTTCTTTTTCCATTTTGGCAACAGTGTGAAACGGAATTGGACTTTTTTGACACGTGTCTTTATTATTTAAAAAAATAATCATAAAGTTTGTAGCATCATGTTACATTACGTTATATCATTAATTATTATTAAAGTATTTGTGAAGCGTCCAATGAAACTGCAACGTTTAACAACAATCCAAGGACTCTATAATAATAGAAGTGATATCCTCTTCTTCTACAATAGAGCACAAAAATGAATCCTTTTTTCTTTTTCCATTTTGGCAACAGTGTGAAACGGAATTGGACTTTTTTGACACGTGTCTTTATTATTTAAAAAAATAATCATAAAGTTTGTAGTATCACGTTATAATATATATATATTACTATATCACTAATTATTATTAAAGTATTTGTAAAGCGTCCAATGAAATTGCAACGTTTAACAACAATCCAAGGACTCTGTGATGATAGAAGTGGTATCCTTTTCCTCTACAATAGAGCACAAAAATGAATCCTCTTTTCTTTTTTCGTTTTGGCAACATTGTAAAATGAAATTTTTGATATCTTTGTTATTTATTATATTTATTATAAAAAAATAATCATAAATTTTGTAGCATTCATATCACGTTATATTACTAAATCACTAATTATTATTAAGGTATTTGTGAAGCGTCCAATGAAACTGCAACGCTTAGCAACAATCCAAGGACTCTGTGATGATAGAAGTGCTATCCTTTTCCTCTACAATAGAGCACAAAAATGAATCCTTTTCTTTTTCCGTTTTTGGCAACATTGTGAAACGGAATTGGACTTTTTTGACACGTGTTTTTATTATTTAAAAAAATAATCATAAAGTTTGTAGCATCACTGCAACGCTTAGCAACAATCCAAGAACTCTATGATGATGGAAGTGGTATCCTCTTCTTCTACAATAGAGCACAAAAATGAATCGAGGAAAAAAGGATATAATTCTCAGTTTGAGAATGAAAAAAAAAAAAAATCTTCCTTATTTCCATTATTTGTTCCCACGTTTCCCTTCCTTTCTTATTCCTTATATGATTAAATAAATATCTGATATATTCTTCGTTTTTTGATTATATTTAATTTTGAAAATACACGAATGGACAAGAGAAAGATTTATTATCCCTCTTTGCAAGAGATTCGTAAAATTTGATAATAAATAAAACAGTGTCGCAAAAGGCGGGAAATAGTTTATAGCCACTGTACGAGAACACGTTTAAGGAATCCATTGCATTGTCCATGCCATGAATCATCGATACGTTTCTCCAAGCTAAAATACAGGCTTTGCGACTTTGTTCCTTGCACGTTACATTTCATACACAAGATTTGCAATCCGTGCAAATATTCCTATTCTTTGTTTAAACGAAACGAATAAAGATTCCTTCGAAGAAAATATGTAATTCGAACAATTAACATCAACTTACGTTAGAGATATCATTGTATGCGTAAACATTGAAATCATATTCGAACGATTAACACACAGGGATATCGTTATATACGTATACATAAATAATTGAAATAATTATATTTCTTTTAACAATGATTCAACAGAAAAAAAATTTGTGTCGGCCAACAAAGAAGCGGCGCCATTCAAGAATTTCTTCGACGTGGTATTCCATTCACGTAACCGTCAAATTAGCGTGTAGCGTGAAAGTAATTAGGATCTATAGCCGAGAAGAAACAAGCTTGCTTTCCCTGGCTTTGACGACCAAATCACGGAGAGAAACGATTCGAACCTCGAATCTCGGACGACAGCTGCATGCTGCTGTCCCTGTTGGTGGTCAGAGGCCATCTTGGATTATTTCGAAACCGAATCTTCCGAAATATTTGGCTTGCCGTATGTTCCAATTTTTTTTTTTTTTTTTTTGAAACAGGATCCTTTTATTTTATAATCGAGTTATAACTCACAACCCCTTTTTTGCGATAGCCAAATAAGTGTTAACGTAATTCTCGTGGAACATCTTTGAAAAGGGAGGGGGAAAAAGTGTAAGAAAAATAATTATTGAGACGATAATTTCGTTTTCGTAACAATAATTTAACAAAGTCGCAATGATTTCATCGAAAGGAAGGAATTCAATTCAATTTCAATACATGAAAAATCATTTTTCTTGTCGTTAATTAAAGGCAAGTAGCAATGTAGTATGACAAATGGGACGGTAAATATTATCCAATCTAGTTGAATGAAATAAGGTACAATAACTCTTCAATGAACAAGTTACTTAATCGACGAACATCTGCCTGTCTGAAAAATTAACAGCTAGTTTAACTAGTAAGAGACTAGTGAGCGCTTTTCACTTTGCGATTTTTATTCGTTCTCCAGGGATTGGAGAAATTAAACAGGAATTGCATTTATTTATTATTTAAATTAATCGAAAAATCTTCGAGATTCCCTTCCCCCTCAAACGTAATTAATAAATTATCGAATGAAGTTTCTCGAAAATTTTAAATAGGCCAATTATTATTATTTGTTTTACTTTTTAATTGTCGAGCCAAGTTTTGAATCTTTGAAAATTTCATTCGAGTTTCGTTTCTTTAATGAGATACGTGGTTTCTCCCTCATCCTTGGGAGAACCACGCTCGTGAGATTTTCTCAGCTTCGTTGGTTGGTTGACAAAAAAAAATGTTAAAGAGAGGATAGAAGCATCGATGATCGTGGTAAGTAAGACATCGGATTATACCAGATATTTCCAATTAAAACTTCTGCTTCCAACAAAAACGTGAGAAAATGGAGGCATTTAACGTATTGCATTAATTATCATATCTATTGAATCGACTAAGTGAAGCAATTGAAACGATATAGGATATATTAATTACGTTAGATTGCATATATATAATGGAATGAAATCGAGAAAATTGATATTTGTAAAGTTTATTTTATTTAAGGAATAAAAATTCTTGAGTAAATTTGAGTGATTTTCAAATTTAGATATATATATATATATATTTTTTAATATAGATTTGGAAAATATCGTCGAATAATTTTTCTTTTATTAATAATAAAGAAAAACGTCACACTTGGGTAATTTTTCGTGCTCACCGTGGAATAATTATTCTGAAAACTTTCATCAGCGAAACGTACTTTCATATCCAATTTTACTTCTTGTAAAATCGTATTTTGCCAGCCTATATCTATCACTCTTCCAAACGATGGCAAGATATTGGACATGTAAAAAGATTGCGTGTATATCTTATAAATAAAAGATATATCTACTTTTTTTTTTTTTTTAATAACTCCTCTTTATGAATTAATAATAACAATCTTGATAATTATCTGGAAAGCTGGAGTATATCTAAAAAAAATTTAAATCTTTAAATTTTAACACTTGTCTTGTGCAATTTAATTTTCTATCAAGGAATTGGCTGTAACTGAATGCGAAACCAGGGCAAAAAAAAAAAAAAAGAAGAACTTGCGTTAGTCCTCTTATCACTTCTTATCACTATTGACAAATAGCTGTCACTACGTAGGATGTATCTTTCTAGACGTGATTTATTCATATTTTCTGAATATTTTTTTCAATTTATTTTTTTAAATTCACTTTATGTCTATGTTCATCGTAAACATTAGAACTCCATCGATTAAAAACTGTCTGATTAATTGTTCACGATCTCACAATATTGTAAATATTTAATCGTTTAACCAACGACCGAAACGAGAAAATATATAAAATTTTCTTTTCAGATGGTGAAGACTGGAAGAATTTGAAATTACAAATTTCGAACCGATTTCTACATAAATCTCTGGCAATGATCGCGATGTAAGCGATCGAAAAAATCAAAAAAACAAAAAGAAAAAAAAAAAAAATAAAACAGAAAATGAGAAGAAGATTCGAAAAAGCGTGAAAGTTATAGAAGAGGAGATCGTATGAATAACAGATGAAACTCTTTCGTGTTGGAGTAAAAGCAATAAAACTGCACGATAGGATGTTAGAAGCTTCTCTCATAAAATGGATTGGCGAAGGAAAATTGTGCTAACGAGTAACCGTGTTTCGTGCTCCAGATAGTAGGGTATTAAATCCAGTCGTGATTTTCGTATGTGGTGAAGTTCGCATGCGATACGTGAAACCAAAGTGTATAATATGTATGCAGATGATATAAACAGAATTTATACGGAACGATACAATTAACATATTTAACTGATACACGTCGAATCTCGATGAAAACGAGAGAAATTATTTTATTCTGAGAAGAAGAAGAAGAAGAACAACAACAACAACAAAAAAAAAAAAAAAAGAAAAGAAAATAATTTCTAAAGTTGAATTAAGGTCAGAGAACATGTTCATCGACAATAATTGAATTGAAAATATATTTTATGGGTAATTAAGTTACGCAATTGTAATTAATTTTATCAAGTTTAATTATTATTACTTACGCTATAATTATTTTAACGATAAATAATATTAATATATATTTCAATGTTTCTGAAGGCGATTTTAATTTATATATTGACGTATATTTCGTTTTCCTTTTTTTTTTCCCCTCTTTGCAAGGATAAAAAGAAATATCGATGTGAAATATGAATGTACGAGGCGTGATTAGCCGACCAACAGTAATCACTTTTCGCGTTTAAAAGATAGGAGCATTAACAGGGTTGAGTAACGTTGCTCTTGCGATAGAGACGTCCGACCTAAATCTAGTTTTCACGATCGCTCACTGATAGGCCAGAATTAATCACACACAGTGTAGTGTGTATAATGTAAAAAAATATAATAATTTTATATTCTACTTGAATAAAAATATGAAATTTGCATTTTTTTTTTTTTTTTTTTTTTTACATCGATAAAATATATCACGATCGAAGAGAGTTCATTATACGCGATAAGATACGCGATGTTTTAGAGTTCTTCTAAGTCATCCTAATGGAATTTATCCATTATGGATAAATATTATTCGAAATTAAACTGTTAAACAAAAATTTCCCCCTTTTCGAATTTCAATTTTAATTCCGGTTTCGTGTTCGCGGTTCACTTTCATCGTCCACCACGACGTTGAGATTTCGTTGCTTGATCCCGATCGAATCAAGGACAAATATTTTTCACGATATTATACAAAAGCTGCGGTCGCGCAGTGATCGAGACTCGACCCGGATCTAGACGCTACTACAGCGAACGAACTGTGGTGGTAAACCAGTCTTCGCGGATATGTATACCGTCTAATTGACGTCCTCTGTCTAGGTTTGTGTTTAAATTTTTGATTAGATAATTTTCTCATTGTGAAAAGAGGGAAAAAATATGGAAATTGATATCTTCGGAGATAAACGTGAAAAGATAGATAGAAGAAGTTTAAAATACAATGCAATTCAATTCGTGATCAATTTGATTGTAGAATGTTCGAGCGTGATTTTCACGTTTTTTACTTTCGAATTACGCGAGATTTTATTCTATTCGATATAACGGATCCGTTAATCGTTTGCATTGTGGTTGGAATGAAGCGACACTAGCGCCACGCGACTGGTAACTACAATATCCAATATATCTTTATAGGTTTGCACGTTTATTTATTTTCTCTATTTATGCATTTTTTTTTAAATTACGTTTTCAATAATATTTCAAAAACTTTGAAAAAATTCTATTCTTTATTTTAATAGTAGGAACTAAAGTAATAAAATATGGAACTCGTAATAAAGTCAAGACCGAGATAAGAAAAAAGTAATGAAAAACAACAGTAACAATTACATTAGCGTTATCAATAACATTAATAGAAGATTTTTCTATCCAATTGTATATTATTTATACAAAAAAATGTGTAATCAAGAAAATAAGGATCTATTAATTTATAATATTAATTCGTATCTGAATTAATATTATTTAAAATTAAATCTCAAGGAAGTTTTTTATAGTTGAAATTTATTTTATTACACACTGGAAAATTTTTCAATCTCTATTTATTCATTTTTTCTAATGATTCTTTTCTGATAAAAATTTATCATTTGTTGTATTTTTCAATTCAATACGTTTTTTCTCGAAAATATAGTATTTTTATTTAAGTTCATTCAATTTATCTTACTTTAATTCTATTTTTATTTCTTTTGCATGATTTAAAAAAAATAATCAATTACGAAATATCTTTAGAACATTGTTCACAATGTTCACATTTTCTTTAGATTATCATTATCTTTTTTTTTTTTTAGATTCTGAAACAATGCTGATATTTTCTACCATTGAATACATTTCCATAAAGTCTCTTTCATTTCAATTTCGCGACTTTGGATTACTTTCGAAAGAATATAAAATATAATTTGACAGTAATAATTATTCTTTAAAATCATAAAGAAAAAGATCTAAAATTAATTATTTAAAAGATAATTAATAAATAATCTTTACAAATTTATTTCGATTAAAAATTTAATATTTAGAAAAAACAATTTAACTTCAATATATACGTACTTACAAAATCTCGAAATAAGTTAATTATTATCTGTTAATTATTAACAATTAATTCACTGACCTATCTACCTAATGAACAATCGATCGATATCTATTCCACGAAGAACGTATTCGAGAAAGGATCGTCGCCAAAAATGGCCATCACGTACTGAATTACTTAGAATATTTTAACCATTATGGTGATCAATCGAAAATAAATCAACCCTTAAGTCATTTCCTTATATAACTTTTGCCTTTTCAGTTGAATCTCACCAAAGAACTTTTGGATCATCGTCGTTACTTTTTCGTCATTTCCATATAAAGATTGTTCCTTTGTTCTTCTTCTTTGAGAGAGAGAGAAAGAAAAAAAGTTGAATTACAGATCCTCAATTATTATTAATTATAATCTACCCTCGTTCAATCGTTGAAACAGCAGGAAAGTTGACTAATGAATTTTTTTACATTCTATGCGGAAATATGTATGTTAGCCTCTATAATTAAATAGAAATCAATAAATTATATGAAATATTTTCTACGCAAGACTCTTATTAGATTGTTAATCTTCGTGACAGTGATTGCTTAATAACGATATTAGATGGATTATGAAAATGTCAATAGAAAGTAATTATTTAATGATTATTTTAAAATGATAATTCGACATCTTATCAAAGATAATTATCACTTAGATTTCACAGATTATTTCTCTCTCTTTTTTTTTTTTTTTTATTTAATCGTTTCTAATATTCTAATGTCTTTCTGAGAATGGTTATATTTTTAGATATATATATATATATATTCATCACTTTAATTATTTTAACGATAAATATATCTATAAATAATTATTTTCTTTCATCATTAAAACTTATGAAGCAAGAGATCAAAACTTGAAAATGATCTAAGATTTCAACACAATTATTGATTTTCAATAAATAAACTTCAGTAAAAATGAGAATGCTTGTCAATTTCTATTTTCTTTTTTAAAACTGCTTATCTATTGTAAGTTTATCTATACGTTTAAAATTTAAAATCTTTAATTTTTATCTTATTTATCGTTATCTTGTATTTATTTAAAAAATAAACAATTTTTAAGTTCTCTTCAACAAGATCAAACGACCTTTAACAAAAATATTTATCAATATAAACTATTACGAAATAAACGTTGTTTTTCTTTTTTTTTCTTTTATTATCAATTAAGAATCTGAAAATCACGAAATCGATTATCACACGAACGAATATCTATAAAAAGAGATAGAATCTAAATCTAATTCAATATCCTTTTTCCATCAATTATCTTCGAAACAGCAACCAATAATAAAAATCAACCTCACAGAGATCTATCAGAATCCAATCTCATCCAACCTACACATCTATTCACAACTTATTCTCGCGACCTTTCCAAAAAAGGGTCTCTAAAGCCATTAATCTTTTGCATACTAAATATATTCTAGGCACGATCGTTTCCTATAGAAGACGTGCGATTTCCTATGACCATCCAAATATGGTACGTCATCATTCAATTAACTGTTGCAACTCATTTTTTCACGTACTATGGAGCACTGTGCTTTTAATTAAAAAGTAACAACAAAGTAAATAAAAGAGACGTCGAAAAGATTTTTCAAAAATGCTATTGAACAAAATATTTTCACATTGTTATAAATGTTTAAATTTAACATATGTATTTATATTACTAATTTATATTTGCCAAATTTTTAAACTCGATTTTTTCGAAAATTTCAAATCGATCCTTTCACGAATATATTCTACGAATATATAAAATTAATAATAAATAATAAACTCAAAATATGAAATTTCTACAATTAACTTAAACTCTTGCCAAAAATTCAAAGTCGACCCTTCCTATATTTTAATATATAATATTCAAATATATAAAGATAAAACTAGAAAAATTTCTACAATTATCTTAAACAATTCTTGCCAAAAATTCAAACAAGTCAACTCTTCCAATATTCTAATATACAATATTCGAATATATAAAAATAAAACTCAAGATGTGAAATTTCTACAATTATCTTTAATAACTCTTGCCAAAAATTCAAACAAGTCAACTCTTCCAATATTCTAATATATAATATTCGAATATATAAAGATAAAACTAGAAAAATTTCTACAATTATCTTAATCAACCCTTGCCAAAAATACAAAGTCGATTCTTCCAATATTCTAATATATAATACTCGAATATATAAAAATAAAACTCAAGATGTGAAATTTCTACAATTATCTTTAATAACTCTGGCTAAAAATTCAAACAAATCGACCCTTCCAATATTCTAATATATAATATTCAAATATATAAAGATAAAATTCAAGATGTGAAATTTCTACAATTATCTTTAATAACTGGCTAAAAACTCAAACAAATCGACCCTTCCAATATTCTGATATATAATATTCAAATATATAAAGATAAAACTAAAAAAATTTCTACAATTATCTTAAACAATTCTTGCCAAAAATTCAAACAAGTCAACTCTTCCAATATTCTAATATATAATATTCAAATATATAAAAATAAAACTTGAGAAATTCCTACAATTATCTAAACAACTATGGCGAAAAATTGAAATTTCGTTAAAAAGGAGAAATTCTCTGAGGAATACCTTCGCGTATCTGTCGCCTCCTGAGCGGAGGAGGGGCGCCGGTTCTTCGTCTCCTGGCGTAGGTGTGAACCGGTACGATCAGCCTCGGCCTCGGTATGAGAAATCCACCTTTGTTATTTCCAGGCTGGTTGAGCTCGCTCGATTCGCTGTCACTGGTCCCAGTGCTGCTCGATCTCCTCGACTCCGAATCCTCTCTCGCGGAAGATCCAACGCGGCTATCCCCAAGAACACCCTCGAGCTGGGAGATCACCTCGGCGTAAGGTTGCCTGTATTCGTCCTCCCTCGACGGAGGCTTGCTTCTTCCATTGCTGCTCGTCCAGTTCACGCCACACTCTCGCCAACTGGCCTCGTAGAGAAGCTCCATGGCCCTCCCCCGAGTCGCGTCAGGGTCCAACAGTAATTCTGGATCCTCCAGCACTGCTCTGCCGGGGTAACTTCTCACTTTCATGGCTTGGATTCACTCACGATTCTTCCCTTTCCTTCTTTTTTTTTTTTTTTTTTTTCAAAGAATCCTTAAAAACTCGTCTCGTTTTTCGAGCAAAAATGTTCGAGTCGAAGAGGGTACAAGAACGATCGAGCTTCTTTTTCCTTTCTTTTTTTCGAAACGAAGAATTCTTACGAAAAGAAAAGTTGAGTATATTTGTTTCACGGAGTAGATTAGTTTTTCCTAGTCTCTCCTCTTCTTAGAATCCTTAAGATCTCGTCTATTTTAGAGACTATCTTGTTAATTTTACGGATATGAATTTACTTTTTAAATGAAAGATCCTTGACACGACAAATTGAATCAACAAAGATGAAGTAGAAGAGGCGTAGAGCGTTTTGTTAGTTTTAAATGAATTCTTGTTCAATGAAATCAGATGGTAATGGGATTTCTCTTTTTTTCCTCGAACACGAAGAGTAAAACCTGTTTATTAATTTTCCCTCTCTCTCTCTCTGTCGAGATTTTTATTATTTGTTCGTCTAAATCAGATAAATCAGATATAACGTCAGACCGTTGCTCCGGGTCGTTGGTTAGAAAGGTTTGGTCCAGTGAGACGACCTTGGGTATGAGTCACTGCGCTGGACATTTTCCAGCATCGACTTGCACTTTTCACTCGAGGATACAAGTCCCATCGATAAAATCTTATCACGGATACGCTCTCGAATAGCTAATTACCTCTACGAAATCACTTTTTCGATTTCGATCGATCAATCGAATTATCAATCAAGGGATGGTTCTACTCGATCGACACAAATCGATAGATAGAACATTCAAACTTACCACGTTTATTACGACGTTTATTAAGTGAAAAATATTCGACTCGACTTCTCGAAATCGAATTGTCTCAGTTGTCACAGCAACAAAATTGGAGACGAACGTATATCATCTGGCATTTATCCAGAGTCGTAGAGAGAAGATCGACGAGCGTCTCCTCCTCGATCCTCCTGCTCTCTTGTTTGACGTTCACGTCACCTCCCCGAGTCGAAACTTGCGAGCTCTTTAAATCCTACTGCGCGTAGTCGCATAAATCACACGGGCGAGCCACGTGTCCCACCCGTGAATCTCAGCCGGTGCACGGTTTTTAAACGAATCGTGGGGTTCACCGTCCTTCCAAGGGTTCCAACGGCTCCTCGCCGGTTCATGCTTCACGGCGGAGCGCAAATGACAGCCGACAGTCGGCGGAAAATTGCGAGTTGCGAGATTTTCGAGCGGAATAATTGCAGGCTGGCGCGGAGCGGAACAACGACGCAATCTATTTTTAGTCCCCGGCTCGATTTCTTCCGATACGAATCGTGTCCATCGATCCCACGGACGAACGGCCACCACGACTTCGCCTCTCCTCGCTCCTTTCACACCGTGCCTCCTTCCGTACCCGATCCTCCTCCATTCATTTCCATCATCCGATTTTTCCCCCGATCGAGCCTCCAACCACTTTTCGTCCCAACCACGAAAATCCTTAATCCTCTCGTGGCCGATTCAGAATATTATTAGTCGTCAGAGTAAACAAGTATTCACGTTTCGAGGATGAGGGGGGAAAATTTTTTTTCGAAAGCAAGAGTTCGAAACCACGAGGAGGAGAGAAACGAGGATGATCGATGATGGATCGTCCCTTGCGCAAGAGGGATCGATAGGATCGTAGTAGGATCGCGACGAAAACCGCGTTTTTTTTTTTGTCAGTGAGAGAAATTTCACTCGCGCGCGAGAATCGTTTGGAAAATTTTCGACCGAGGGATCGGAGAGTTCGGGCGAAACGGTGTCCTCGCACAAAGGGGGATCCTGACGCGAACGAGGACACTGGCAGGACCACTCCTTCGAGACTGACGCTCACTGACAGCGTTCACGACTGGTGAAATGTACGCCCGCAAAGAGCGTGCACACGAGAAACTCCCTTCCTCTCCGGCTCTCGACCGCCCCACCACGCGCGCTGTTCGCGAGAGAAAGGACAGTGGCTCTCAACCGAGCGTGCCTCCTCTCGGTGCAACCACTCCCACGTATGTACCGGGTGACTCGAGAATGATGCAACGAGAATTTTTTTGTTATTTAGGAATTCGAACGAGTGCATACATATGTAAACACGCACATATTTCAAAGATTCTTTTTTCGTTCTCTTATCGAAAACAAATTTTCGCGTATTCGGCACAATACTGGATATAAATAACGCGTTATATCTCGTTATATTTATACGTTGTATTTAAATTCGTTCGAATATCGAATATACATAATATTTATCTTACAAGACTATTTATCGAATCAGGTGTTGTAATCTATGAAATATCTAATGAAAATAGATCGACGAATTGTTTTTTTTTTTTTCTTAAAGATATTCACTTGTGTGAATAATTAATAAACAAAGTTATTAATTCTATCGAGAAACATATATAAAATTTTTGTTGAGAAAAGAATTTTTTCAAGGAAGGAAATGAATATCATTCTTTATGAAAAAAATTCTATTTTCTTGGTTCGTTACATGTATACTTGAAAATCAGGTTATACAAATCAGAAAGGGATTAATGATAAGAGGATATAGAGAAGAGAAGTACACCAGATATACTAGATACATTTTATCTGAATTTGTTTACCCTTTGTAAATCACAGTGAAATAATATACCCTAATTGTGAGAGTAAGATCAAGAGATATACAGAGGATGTTTGTCAGATATAGTGGGAACACATACAAGCAAAAGTGGAGCAATCTTGATTGAAAATGATTTCTCGATACTTATTTGTACTTTATTTTATTCCTTCCTTCCTTTATTCCTTTCATTATGTCATTATTTTCTATTTGTGGAATCTTTTACATTTGATTTTTTCGATCAACAACTCCAATATCAAAATCTATCTTCTTCTTTTTATTGATCCTGTACGAGTATCAATTTAGGGTAAAATTAAAATCTTTTTGTCTAAAATATTTTGATTTGTAAAATACACGTACATTTTTTCATAAAGATATGAAAAAAATGTTACAAAAGAGAATGTAATGTTAATGAAAGTATCGTAGATAATTTAATGCAATTATTTTGATACATTTTATGACACGGAACAATCTTATAAATAATATTATATCGAAGTATTAATTGCTATGCTATTACAGTATGCGAACTTCCGAGAGAAAGACCATTGATTCTCATTCTTTCTGATTAGAATAGATAAAGATTTATTTAATGTCTATTCATATGTCTGTATTTATGTAATGAACGCGACATTCAATTTTATTCTGATAAATGTAATAATTATTATAATGAATCATATTACTTTGCTAAATGGGACATAAATTTATTATTATTGCTGTTAAATAATTTATCTTAACATTCTCGTTTCTATGTATATAATTATAATATCATGTATAATTAATTATTTAATATATTAAATTTAATCTATCCTATATATCATAATTATCAAAATATTGATTCAAGAAGAAAATACTTAGAAGTTAAATCAATCGTTTCAAAGAAATCATTCGTGTCTTTAATTAAAGATAAGTTATTGTATATCATAAGTTATTTCAATCTTCTTTCAGTTAACAAATTATCTTTTATACGTATACGTTACTATAAATAAACATTCCTGCGCTGTAAAAAATTTTTTTTTCGTTTATTTTTCTTTTTTTTGTTTATATTTTTCGTATCAATAACAATAAATTTTTTTCTCGTTGAATAATGATGTCTGTATAATTAATTTGCGTAATCGCATTTCGATGTTAATTGTTACACGTTTACACAGTTGGCTTATAACGTGGTCATTATAAAGTAAAAATTCACGTTATTACGTTACACGTTGACCCATTACGTTCGAATTTAATTGTAGTATCGTTGCTGGTTGCGCAAAACGTCTGAATGCGTTCAACCGGTACCGGAAGTAAAAGGAAATTCGTCGAGAATGAAACTCTATATGACTGTACATATAAAATATTCGTGTGAAATTTCTTGCCAATAAAATGTATTATAACCATATTGGAAGTTTATATAATATATATGAAATATAAAAACAAAAACTTTATTGATGTAATATATATTAATAATATTTTAATTATATTTTAATTATTGATAATACTAGAAAAGAAAATTATACATTCAATGATGAATGTTATATAATAATAAAGGCAAATATAAATATAGTATGAAAAAAATATATATATATTAAAAATAATAAGATATTAAGATGATAAATATTATATAATATATAGTATATTAATAATAAATATTCATAGATTGATTCTAAAGGCAAAAAGAAACACGAAAGTTGATATACAAAAATTTTGCTCGGAGCTTATTTATTAAGTTAATGTAATTAAAATTTGCTTTCGGTGAAAAGAGATAGCGTTAGAGTGAGACAGCTTCATCTTTGTTACATTATCGCGCCACACCGCGGCGCACCGTGTCATTCTATCTCCGTCTCACTTCATCTAACGTTTAATTTAAATCCAACATACATCTTTCCATTTCAAATATTTAAATGTTTTCTTTTTTTCTATTTTTTTTTTTTTTTATAAAATAAAATACAATAAAATCAATTATTAAATTTTTAATCTTTTCTTGTTTCACTGACAATATTAAAACTTTGTCTTCCCTCCATGACAAGCAAGAATTCCAGAAACAAATTTTGAAAATTGGAAAATATCAGATGGATGTTTTGGATCCATTTTGCGCAATATGGAGCGAAATTTACTTAAATGCTGATTCTTATCGTTTCGAAAGAATGCGTCGTATTTTCAGCAACATTTTATTTATAACTACCGCTATGGGAACCGGTTTTTCGGAAGAAAAGGCAAAGCTTGAATCATTCGATTCCTGTAAAGAACGATGAATCATACGGTGCATAGTTTGCACCGCGGATTCAAATTGAACTTATTGGGAATTTCTCTCCGATCAAAATGATTTCAATATTGTTTTTAAATAATTGTATTCTGATTACTTTCTGTGAGCTAATTATTTTCTTTACCATCGGAGTGGAAAAAGGCGCGAAATTTAAGTTTAATCAATTTGTAAAAAATATGAACTTAATATACTCCGATTTATTAGATTTATCGATTTTAAAGAAATATTAAGCACTTTTCACATTTCAGCACTGAATAATAACTCAAAAAATCAAGTGATTTAATTAAAATGATAAATTTATTCATATTCATATTAATAATTTTTACGAATCGAAAAATGTGACGATCATAAAGGACAATAAAATTAATAAATTACGATTAATAAGAAAAATTGTAAATATTATATATTTATAAGGATATTAAAAAAAAAAAAACAAACAATCCAATGGAATTATATAAAGTCAAAGAAATTTCCGAATCACGACGCAAGAGGACGTAACAGTACACTATACGATCTCAACAATGGTTGACCTCGAGTTGTTCGACTTGGTGAATATAAACTGAAATTGTACGATGCGAGGAAGATTAACAGTCGTAACGATTCCGTCATTCATGAAACTCCTTTGTCATGGATGATTTTCCGCCCATGTTCATTAAAGCATGGCCATCTAACTATTTATAACCGGAACGTATGAAAAAGTGTAATCATGGACAACTTTGTCTAAGGAATTCATTATAATCGTTGAATGAAATCAATACAATTTCCATCATTGTTTCTTTTTTTTTTACTTTTTTTTTTAATTTATAATACTTTTTCGTTGTAACGGGACTTTTTTTTAATTAAAGAAAGAGATATATAAAATACAATACCCTTCTTCATAAGCATACGAACTTTTTAATAATTCTTTTCTAAGATAATATAGAAAGAAAAATAGAATTTTGAAATTAATTTCAATCATTTCTCTTCTAATTATATGGGTAAGTGAATATATGGTAATAATACCATATAATAAAATTATATGGTAATAAGTGAAACTGTGCAACACCTTACGAAAGAAAATATATAATTTGGACAGATTTGTGACTCACCCTCCATAACATACACAATGGAACCAACATCTCCTTCACGTATGATGGTTGAACCAGCCGAGAAGGTAACAGGATACATGCAATCCACGATCTCTCGGATCTGCGTCAGCTCGAGGTTCTTCATGAAGTCATTGTCCAAAATGGCTGCTTTGATCAGTTCACGAGATCTACGAACAGAAAAAAAAAAAAGAAACATGAAATACTTTCAATAATTGTCCATTTCATTTAAGAGAACAAAACAAAAATATAATCTAAACGTAAACTAAAAATAATAATATCATCATAATTCGCATAAAAATCATAAGATCAAAATTTGCAATACAAAAAGATCCAAATAATAAACTATTTCTAGACAATCTATCGTATCTTTAAATACGATAAATATTATTAATCGTAGAGTGGAATACGAATTTAAATGTAAACTAAAATAATAGTATTATCATAATTCATAAGATCACAAAAATCATAAGATCAAAATTTGCAATATGAAAACATCCAAATAATAAACTATTCTAGACAATCTATCTTTAAATACATATTATTAATCGCAGAGTGGAATATGAATTTAAATATAAATTAAAATAATAATATTATTATAATTCATAAGATCAAAATTTGCAATACGAAAAGATCCAAATAAGAAATTATTTCTGGAGAATCTATAGTATCTTTAAGTACATATTATTATTATTAATCGCAGAATGGAATATGAATTTAAAGTGCTCAAAAAAAAAGAAAAAGTACTTTACACGCGCGCACACCTTTGGTTATCAAACGATCCACAACATCAAGGTCATCTCCATTGATGATCAAATTAATCATCAAAAATAAACTTAAGAAAGTGTAATAAAAGCGTCGTCATTTCTAAATATACGACACAAGAGTTTGAGGTACGGCCACATTACTTATCTTCCCGTATATACTTACTCGGCACACAGCAATGTAACAGGTGCAGTGTGATAATAGTTCGGTGCTTTTGATGTTTCACTCGGAGAATAAATGCGAGCATTACCATCCTAACGTCAACTTGTAACGTTAAGCATCTTACGTAGCCGCTTAATGCGAAAATTGCTACGAGGATTCCTAGAATTTTGTTTGATTGAGCTGTTATAACATTTTTTTTTCTTCGTTAATACCGATCCACAGGAATTTATTCTTTTCTTCACCGTGAAATCGTTTGATAAATAACGTGTAAAATTGTACGATACTAATCGATCTTAATTTGATCAAAATAAGTTGTGATTTATCGCTGGATTTATATATACGATTTTCCATTCTATTAAAAATTACGTTTCAGCGTATGTTTATGTAATGTCCTTGGATATATTTATGGACTCGTGTCAGATTGTATTTTTCGATATTTTTTTAACAAGGCAATCTTTCAATTATTTTTTTTTTTTTTTAATTAATTTTAAGTTTTCAAAAATTTATTGGACGATGAATTTCGATAATTTTGGAAAAATTAGAATAAATTAGAATAAGTTGGGATATAGGATTTTTGTAATTAATTTAGATACGATGATAAAAATAAATTTTTGGAAACGCGAAAGTTAGGACGAATCGGGTATAGCTCGTCGATGAAAGAGGTTACTTAAGAAACGACACGAAGCGAAGTTAACGAAGCCACGTGTCGCGCATTAAAAATAGTCTGAATGTAACACCCTGTCACGTATTTTCGTTGTAACGCGATTTGTACAGGTGAAACCATGAGTTGAAAATTGCGCAACGCCATAACTAAATTTCACTCTTACAATAATTCTATGCTTGATCATTGAATCGATCTTTCTTGGCTTGGCTTCGAAGACAACAATAACGGATTACTATTATCGCTATTACTATATTGCATCGAGGTTATTAATAACGTTCTTTTAAAAGTACAAATTGTAATTATCTGCATCGTTATAAAAATTTTTAAACAAAATATTAGTATTTTTCTATAAAATTATTTCTATAAAATTCTGAGATTATAAAAAGGATTTAAAAATATCTCTATATTGTTTTTTTCCTTGAAATTGAATTTTTATGCAAATGTAAGAGAAAAAAATTGTCTGGATACATAATAATGCAATCTAAAAAAAGACAGATAAATACTAATCTAAAGAATATCAACGTGTATAAATAAACTATGATGAAAGATACGTAGGAAGATGAGAAACAACATGCATAATATTACGCTGATCTGTCACCGATGCATATAGATGTCACTAGATAACACTTCTAGTAACTTAAACGTTACCTAAAAACATCGATCAACTGCGTTCGAGAGCGGCTAATTTATTTGATCTCTGAAATAGTCGTATCTTCAAACTTTAGCAAAGCTTAACGTAAAAACAACATTTCATCATCGAGGTTTAAAAAAAGTATCTAAATTAGATTTAATAGATTAAGAAAGTTAAAAAATGAAAACTTATTAAAACTTTCGTGATTATTGATGGATCCTATAAACGAAAAATAAATATTTATAATTTAGTGTACAATATAGTTTACAATATAATTTACACTATATTTGTAAAATTGAGAAAAGATTGAGGAAATTTAGTGTAATTGAGAGTGACAGTGTCGAAATTATGTATATCTATGGATACAAAATTAGGATGTTGAATTTGATAACGTATCTCAAGATAATCGAAATAAATAATGCCTTCCCTTTTTTAAGCAATTACCAAAAATTCCAAAGACGTTAATGATTGTTATCGTTAATGTTTTGATGCCTCTATTGAAAAATGTATAGAATAAAAATATAATCGAATATTATACCGATGAATTCTGTAGTACCTTTGAGGTTTCTGAAACTTCACGATTACCCTGGTGTCTTTGGTAAGAGGCTCGGCGGAAATTGCCTGTCTCTTGGCTCTTTGGCCAGATCCAATGCCAGTGGAGGCCAGGCTGAAATCGACGATCTGCCGGAACTTGTCGATCTCGTTCTGAAGATATCGAATGGTAATATCTCGTTCTTCCAAAGCTTTTTCGAGCATCTCGATCACCTCGTCGCGACGTCGTAACGCCTCTGTCCTCTCGTACAGCAATCGTTTTAGATCTCGTATCGAATCCATGATTGGGAAATATCTCTTATTTATTTAATTTAATAGATAATTCGTTCGCCCTTGGAATATTTTAGGAGGGAGGTACATGTGCACTGAAATTTCCGTATTCTTAATTGCTTTAATTAATTAATTTAATTTGATTTTATATATCTTATACACTTTTACTTCTACACTGATGCTTTCTTTTTTTCGTTGGATCACTTTTGATGTGTAATTGATATCCTTTTTTTTTAAGCTCGTACTGGAGGATAAGTTTTTGAATCGTTTCAATGATTTATATTTCTTCTTCACTCTGCACGTATTATTATTGTTATTTTAATGCAATAATAATTTGTTAGGAAAAAATTTTAATAAAATGACATTTATTAATGAGATTGGTGATTCTGAGTGGAGTAGATTGTTTGATATTTCACCGATTTATAATGTTTGAATATTTAAAAATTTAAAAATTATTGGATTATTTCGTCATACAATATTCAAGAAATATCGAATTATTTCGATCATATGGAAAGCTACTTTAAAAGAATCGTGATAGATAAAAATATCGTCATAAATTAAAACCTTCGATGTATTATCTCTCAAGATATCTGAGAAACAAATTTAAATTAAAATATCTGCTAAAGATAAAGTTGTATATCTGATTTGAATCGTATTTTGAAAACAATTTGGGACAATTCCATCCATGTTTAATGAACGTGTTATTATCGTTTGCAAGGAAATTAATATTGCTTGAACTATAAATCTGAATATAGATAGATAAAGATCTAAGCGGAAGCAAATAGAAATAGAGCTTCCCAAAGATTATTAAAATTCTTCTATAAGATCGATAGATCTGGAATTCACGATTTTACGATAACAATTTATTTTGAAATTCGCTCATCGACTTTGAATCGAATGTCAACTCGAATCTCGTAATCGAATTAAAGTAAAATTTCTTATACGCTGTTTCAATAATATTCAGAATATGCTCGTTAATTTTTCTCATAAACGTGACGAGATATATATAAATTCATTAGAAATAATAGAAAATCTTTTTCCTTTAGGTCAAACATTCCATGCAATAATAAATCGCAAATGCAATCAATCGTTTTGATAAGGAAGTAAATTCTAAGTTATTATTACTACACATTTTATGTAACTGATAATTTATATTAAAAAAAAAAAAAAGAAAAAAAAAGAAAAAAAAATATTGAAAAGAAAATTGGCCGTTTTGATGGAAGACGATTTTTCTTTTTTTTTTAATTTTTTTTTTTATTTCTTTTTATTTTTTTCTCCTTTGCATCAATTTGTTCCAGCAAGATACCAGGTATTCCGATTATGTAATAGCAATTTCGAACGTTCTTGAGCTTCTCTGATAGAATCGAAGTAGGTATACGTACTTTCGAAAATAACCGTGGAATAATAATGATCGACACTTCTGACGACTAGTTGGTGTCTTGTCAGCCTTCCTTTTGTATTTTGAAGCAAGAATAGAATAGAGTTCGCTTTCAAAATTATTTAAATTATATTCATTCCTCTAATAATTGGACTTCACTAACGCTATACGATAAATTTATAATTACTTTTGCCCAAGAAACTTAGATGTATANATTTTATTGCTTTCCAATTTTTTTACGACGTTATTTTACACAATTGGTAAAGAATTATTTTTTAAATACTTTTTTTTCTTTGTAACCCTGTGATTAATCATATTGAAATTATTTCGATCGACGAGTGTATGATTCGAGCAAAATTTATAATTAATAAAAATATCGACATCCGGAAGTGTTACAGATAATTTTAATTTGTCAACATGCAAGTGAAAATTTAAAGAATCATTTCGATCTTAAAAATTGCCTCGATCTATTTGAATAAACGGAATAATTTTATCGAGTATAATTTTATCAAAATAACCAAATATAATAAGATTTTTAAATTATAAGGTTTAAAAAAAAAAATTTCATTCGAAAAATACCAATTTCTGGTCACGATTAAATTTTTAATAAATACCTACGATCTTCATAACCGTCATAATATTATTTTTGACGTAATTGTTATCACCCTTATCTTTATCTTTCTACGAAAATATCACTATTTTCACACGAAATCTCACGTGTCACATCAATCACCATTTCGATACGATCTTGAAAAACGATCAATAAAATTCACAAAATTTTCAAACTTCTTAAATTTATCCTTCTACACAATTCAACATTCTTTATTCACACCAAACAAACTTCACTTCATATAAATACATATATATTAGAAACTTTGCAAATTGGATTAATTAATTTTTTTAAATCTTGTCGATTAATTTAAAATTTAGATACAACACAGATTTCTTTTAATAATTTACAGATATGAATGTGGATATCGCACGATATTTCTCATTTCGATCGATGTTTGTTGAATTTGTGACGAAAATATCGAATTGGATCGATCGATCGCGATCGATGGAGACGCAGAACCGTCACTTGTAAGAGTCTCCGTCGAACTAACGAGAAAGGCGGTAGATTTGCTCGAAAGAACTCGATGCTCTCTCAACGATGATGACTGTCGATTAGTGTGAGCTCGTACGGGAAAAGGGATTCACTTAATTGTATGTTAATACGGGATTGAGATAGTTAATGTCTATTTAATTGCTCTAAGAATCGATATATGATTGTTATATATATATATATATATTTATATATATAAAATTGCGCAATTGGGCGATTAATAAGGGTGGAGAGAAGAAACGAGGGATGTTGCGAAATTGTTTAGTTGTTGGAAAAATCGATTTTTTTGATCCTTTCGACGTTTTTAAAAGTATTTTTATTTAATTATTTTATTAAACAGATGGTATTTTAGTTTGGCAACTCGAGGAGATTTTTTTTTTAACGAAATTAATTTAATTATTAATTATTAATTATTAATTATAAGCGTTATAATTCACTTGATATGAAACGTACGCAGTTTTAGATTAAAATTCGCAAAAGGGAAAAACGATTACGAATTTCCTGCTCTTTCTTCTTAATTTTTTATCCTTCAATCTCACTTATCTTTCCAAGATTATTAGCCAATTTTAACTTTGTCAGATTGTTAACCAATTTCTGGGACAATTACCCAATTATGATATTATTACCTAATCTCACTTTTAATCTTTGGCTATTTTACATTATCCTTCAGTTACGAGTGTTACTAAAAATAGATTCTTTTAATTTGGCGCAAATCTGATATAAGATTCACTCGTAATCACACATGTGTAATTGATAACGACATCTATTCAAAAAATACAAATTGATTAATTTCGGGTTAAAATTATTTTCAACTCCTCTCGATTGCATAATAAATTAATGCAAAATAATCGAATTACAAGCAAATTGAAGAAGATTATTGATGTAGAGATTTGATAAATTAATATATTTATTATGCACAACTGTTCAACATATTTTATTTAATTAAATATTAATTATTATTTAATTAAATAACAATTCGATTCTATTTTTTATATCGAAAGTAACGATGGATAATTTATTTCACGTGAACGATTTGATTCGTTTGTTAAAAGCAATTTGACGAATGCTCGATGAAGTCGTGATCGGGTTTAATTGCTTAAATTAAGTAGCCTGGAGGAGATCGAATCTAGAAAATTCTAAAGAATATGTACAAGGCTATTAAAAACCAGGATCAAGATTAAATTTTGTCTCGTTGATATTTTTTAATATTTGATCGTCAGTTTATCCGAGTGACATTATTTTCCAATTTCAATTCCAATTTTCTCAAACTTGGAATGTAATCAATAACGAATTTGCTGAATTTCAAAATCTTTTGATCGAAAGATAAGAAAATTTTTAAGCATAATTAATTCCTCTTCGTTATTAGAACTTACTGAACGAACTGAATTGAATTATCAAATGTCAACTAATTTACGAACAAAATGAAAGTATTAAAAATTATTCTATATAAATAAAAAAATAGAATTATTAAAATTGACTTTATTAATTTATGAAATAAATTCTATGAATTCGTTCATAAAAATAATTATAAATAATAAATAAAATTCTTATGAATGTTTATCATCATAGCTCAAGCAAAATGTAAATCCAGTGAAACGTGAAATGTAACCATTATTAAATCTTCTTTGAAGATATAATCAAAGTATCAAAAATCACCACTCACAGATTACCAACCGTAAATTCGATCAGTAAAAATAATCATTAACTCTCTCCCTCCATCACTGAGATATCTCCACTGTCTATTTTAACATCTCTATTTTTAACTGTTTTATTATCAACACACTTAAAGCGGAAACCAAATTGTGAATCCTTTCCCTTCGTAAATTCTTAATTTTTCACTCTATTTCACTCTGATCATTAATCTTTTAATATCAAAATAATTTGTTTATATCTCAACATGAAAAATTTCTGTGCAAATACTATTCAAGACATTATTTTTATTCCATTATTATCATTCTTTCCTAATTCTTAAATCTACGTTATTTTAACTTTAAAATATATTCATTATACAAATTCCAAAATATAACCATATTTAAAAAAAAAATTTCTTTAAATTTACATCTATCCATTTCTATCGTAAATTATCTTGAATCTATATCTAAGTTCTCAAAGTTCTCAAAGTTATATATATATTTTTTATATTTCTTCTTATTCCAAAAATAAAAATCAAAAAACAAAAATTGACATAAAAATTCTATCTTTCCTAAATTAAATTTATATCTAATTTACATCAGAAAATTTATCACATAAATCTCTCACTTCTTTTTTGTACTTGTTTTTTCGACCATATAAGTGAAAACACATAACGCATTATCAACATTGTTATCATTAAATTGTTTAAATTTCTATTCGTAGAATAGAAATTCTACATTTGCAATTCGTAAATCTACTTCTTATTTTAATTCCAAAATCTCCCGTTACAAAAATTCTTCGCTATTCCTCGCTTCTTATACTTGTAATTAATCTTTTTTATTATTTCTATTCCTTGGATATGTAAATCCAAACGATATAACGATACCACTGTCCATTAAATCAATCAAAATAAATTATAAAAAATTCTTTCCTAATTCTCAAATCTACGTTATTTTAACTTCAAAATATATTCATTATACAAATTTCAAAATATATTCATTATTCAAATTCCAAAATATAGCCATATCATTTAAAAAAAAAAAATATATATATATATATGCAAAATATGCAAAGATACAATCTACCTTTCCTAATCTCATCAAATTCGCATCACTCTCTCTCAAAATCTTCCATTACGCAAATTTTTCCTCGATAAATTCAATAAATATGCAAAATACGCATAATCCACCCTTTCTCCCTAAAATTCTCGAATCCTACATTAATCCCAATTAAAATTTTTCATTACTTCAAATACCATAACATTAAACATTCAATTCTCAAAATAAAACTTAAATTACTTCGATCCACCGATTTGGCAAACACAAATTTTTCAAAAAAATTTCAAAATTTCCCAATAACTTCAACACCACAACCACTGTTCCACTCTTCCATACATGTGAACACGTAGATACACGTATGATCGAACTCCAATCAAAATTAGCGACGGAACGGTTTTAAATAAATTAAGGAAAAAGAAAAAAAAAAAAAGGAAAAAGAGAGAAACGCGAGGAGCGACAACGCAGAGGCGACGCCGCAAAGGTCCTCCGCGAAACTGATCCGAAAGGACCAGGCGCAAAAGACAGGCCGTGGTCTACCGTGGCCGCGTAGGGCGAGAGACTAACGAGACTAACTCCGTGTTCGCGCACAGTCTATTTTTGAGATATAATCGCGACTCGCGCTTCCTCGAAGCCAGAACGCGTTAGCGTATGTAACCCAGCGTAGCAACGTCGACCTGGCCACGATCTGCGTATTTCGAAAAAGGCCCCCTTTCACCTGGCTGCCTCTATGCCTATGTTCTAACGTTCGTGACCGGCCTTCGATTTCTTTCGCACAATTTCACCGATTTTTCCCGCGCCCCATTTCCGAATGGCGGATGGGTTAACAGGTGGTATTCGATCGATAGTGTTATTGTATTATTGTGGATGTGTATGTACAACGTGTGATTGGGGAAATTTGAGTAAAATATTTGCGTGCGACACGTTGTGAAATTGTCGTGAAATATATAAGTATGCGAGTATAACGGAATAAATGGGATTCGTTGAGTAATTTTGTTTTAGAATATCAAATGTATTCGATATTTATATTCGATAGTGTAGTAGTAGTAACGTTGGAATTGTATGTAATAATGAGTGTTAAATTTTAGAATAATCCTCGTCACTTTCAAGCAATTAAAAATGAAAATATCTTTTATGTGTAACGTAGGATTTAATAATATTTACCGTGAATAACAAAAAGAAAATAACAATAATTTTTGTAATTTTAATAATGAGTGTTAAATTTTAGAAAGATCCTCGCCATTTTCAAGCAATTAAAAATGAAAATATCCTTTATGTGTGATGTAGGATTTAATAATATTTACTCTGGATAACAAAAAAAAAAATAAATAGTGAATAAAAATAAATAGTAATTTTTGTAATTTTAATAATGAGTGTTAAATTTTAGAAAAATCCTCGTTACTTTCAAGTAATTAAAAATGAAAATATCCTTTATGTGACGTAGGATTTAATAATATTTACCGTGGATAACAAAAAAAAAAATAACAATAATTTTTGTAATTTTAATAATGAGTGTTAAATTTTAGAAAGATCCTCGCCACTTTCAAGCAATTAAAAATGAAAATATCCTTTATATGTGACGTAAGATTTAATAATATTTACCGTGGAACAAAAAAAAAAATAACAATAATTTTTAATGAGGAATATGTAAAATGTTTACTTTGGGGTACTTTGAACATTGAATATTTCCAAGAGGACAATAAGGAAGAGGCAGAAACATTCAAACAACTTTTCCGATCGTGTATGCAAATATGTTTAATAAATGTACACACACAGGATATAAATGACGCGTATAGTAAAGCCAACTATCGGTAAATTGCACGTATTTATAGAAAATGTTTGAATTCTAATTTTTTTTCAATTTCAATTTCCTTACCTTCAAATATTCTCAAAAATATTCAAGTTATTCACAAGTTAGATTCACAAGTTTAAGATTAAGATTAAGATTTTTCATTCATCAATTAAGTGGATATAAGATATAATTATAATTTTCTTACTTACTTTAAAATTGTTGTATGAAAACAATATGTGTGTATATATATATATATATATATATATATATATAAATAAATATAAATCGTGGAATATATTTGTTCTTTCAAAGGTGTATGGTGTAATAATACTTGTCTAGAATACCAGAATAGCAAAGGATACGATCAGTTATGTGACAACGTTCCGTTTATACAGGGTTAACGAACTTGGGCTGTTTTGGATGTTGCGTATGCTAAAAGAAAGGCGAGGAGTTGCTTCATTGACTTTAATGCAGATAACTCCTGTCCACTAGAAATTTAAAATAATGCTAATTTTTAACCAGCCGCTCGTTGAGAATAGATTGAATCTAAAATTAGACGAGTGACAAATATCTGTCAGGTGATTTTAAATTTTGCAAGAGATAATTGGATAATTTCTTGCTCCTCCTTTAAAAAAAGATTATTCCGATATATTTAGATTCTAACGAAGCTTTAAGAATAGATATGGCGCGGTAAATTTAGAAAAGAAATTTAAAATTTAAAAAATTTTTTTATTCGGAGAATAATTTGTTTAATGTCACGTTTCGGTGAGTTATATGTAGTAATTTTTTTAACATCTCCATCCTCTTTCGTTTATTTTTAAGCCGACAGTAGCTTGAAGTGGGACTAAAAGGTTATTGACCCAAAAGTAAACTAAAAAATTTTCTCTAAAACATAATTAAAATAAAAGGAAGAGATTTTTATAATAGACTTAAAAAAAAAGGAAAAAAAAGTAAATATATGATTATTTTTAAAATTTATTACTATTTATGTAATTATTGTTGAAAATGTGCAATCAAAATAATATTAAAAGTATTATATTTATCGTAAATATATAAAAATATCACGAGTATTAAATCTACCAAATGAAAATGTAGAAATAAAAAAAAAATTGCAACAACAAAACAATTGCAACATGTACAATTGCAACGTACAAAAATCACAATGGACATTACGTTTTTAAGTTGCATAATGACCTACGTTAACCCATAATTTAGTAAGATAGCGATCATTTTTACTCTACTAGTAGTATTATATTAGTGGTACACAACAATATATTACAACTATCTTACATCAGACGGAACGGTTTAAAAACCTGTCGGAGATAAAACTGATGGGTTAATTAAAATGCATCTTCCGTACGCGTTTGTGACACAAATAGAAGATATTGTATTTATTTTTAATACGATGCTCGAAAGGAAACGAGAATTGGTAATAAATTTTCATAAAGATCAAATGATGATGATTAATACGAATCATCAGACGAATCATCGATCAATCTATATTTTTACATTACACAAACATAAATATGATTTTACAATCATGACGCTTTCTTTTTATGATCTCTCGAATTATTAATCGAAGAATTCGTAATGAAAATAATTTTTATCCAATTTTTGTTATTTATCGTATCATAATTAATTCATTTCAGATGCAATTCTTTTGCGATATAATTATAAACGATAATGGATATTTTGTTAGATAAAAATTTAACTTTGCCAACGAAGGAAAATTAAATAATTAAATTTTAAAGTAAATAAAAATAAATAAAAGATTAAAATAAATAAAAGAAATGGTTTAAGTGGATATAATTTCAAAGTTATTACGACAAATTATATTTTTTTTTGATTTGTATTTTTCAAAGTGTTAGTATTCCTATTAAATATAATTAAATGTAAATATTGTAATTATATAATCTGTTAAAATATGCAAAATATATGCGAGGTTTATATTTTCGTAAAAAAATATGTGTAATTATCTAGTTAAAAATATATGTGATTACATACGTTACAATTTATTTTTTATACAAAAATGATATATTTCTTATATTTTTATTAATTTTAAATTAAATTAGAATTTTCGTTTTTATATCTTGAATTTCGTCACGAAATCGAGTCGATTCATTTTTGTAACGATTTAAGAAAATACAAGAATCTTATAAAATGATAAAAAGAGTAAAAATTATTTTTAACGAATAAATAACAGCTTATTATTCATCACTGCTACGTAACTACATAATTTTCAACTGATTATTTCTTGTTTTCCTTTTTTCCTTTATTACGAAACCTCCCGTTGCGGAAAAACGAATCATTGACAGAAAATTATGATCATTCCTACTTGGACGAATGCAATTACTTGATACTATTTTTAGAAAGAAATATATATTTATATTTGTTTCTTTATGTACTCAAATAAAACGTTTTATTGCTTCTCGAATGTCACGATGTAATTTGATCATACATATTTTCTATTAAATTAAAAACTGGCAACTAAAAATTATTTATATTCATAACAATAAATACATAAATAAGTTACATTCTATTAAAATTAAATACGTTTAAATGAAATAAATAATTAATTAATAAATAAAGAGGTATTCTTCTATTCTTCTTATTAAAGAAAATAATAAAAATTAATTAACAGGACGTATAAATTATATATATATATATATAAAAAAATTTAGTTTTTTAATTAATAATCTTACTTGTCACTTTGATCACTTTGATCCAAAAGAATGTTTATAATTAATAATTAATTTAAACTCGCGCTAAGTTATTGAATTAATATATAAAAAATTAATAATCATACTGTTAAATGTACGTATAGTTATTTTTAATAACCAACATGTTTTCGAAGCCAAAATATAATTAAGATTAAGAGGAACAGGGATGATTTCGATTGAATTGGCAGTAGAACAAGTCGATAATTTTAATAAATAAATAAATAAATACATAATATGTGTAATTAATCAATTAATTTCCTTGAATATTATTACATAAACACAATGTAACGTAACTATTATTAAAATTCTCTTACTTACTATTTAATAAATACCTACTATTTAATAAAAAAATTGCGACGATTGAAAAGAATAATTATCTCAATTTATCGCAATAATTTAATTGCCTCTGTTTCCTTCGTAACTTTTTCATATATCATATTTTTCACGAGTTACGGTACATACACTATCGCCCATAAAGAGTACAATTCACGTTTCATAAACCCAATGTTTTACAGAAAAATGCTGGCACTGTTCCGACGAGGATGTACGTGGTCTCGAAACGAGAGAGACCTTGCCTCGTTTTTCGTACACGTATCTCCACAAAGGTGTATAAGTGACGTGGATTGTGTGCGGCCACTTGCACGTAGCCACGATCCTTTCGAACACACGCTGTCCATTGCGGGAATCGTATCGTTTGAATTATTTAAACGGCGTCCGCCGAAACCTTCGCGTTTCCGTTTCGCAACCACGGCCGCGCATGCGCGGATGAGGCGGGATGCTAGCGAATCCGGCATTGTTTTGCAAGCGCCTTTGGATGAGGACGAATTTGCTCAATGGAATCGGTCGAGGATTCTTGTGCGTGACTGCATACGCGATGCGTGCGCATATTGTTTGGCATTAGTCACATTTGGTGCGTTTGTTGGAGAGGAAATTTGACAGCGTTGTTTTTTGTCGATTTATGCTAATGAAAAGTATACCCATGCGCGCACTGAGATTTTGGTAATTCGAAGCTTAAAGGAAGAAGTGAGGTTAGGTTATGAAGGTTTTATGGATCGAGACGAGAGTTTGGTTTGTAGAGGTGTAGTTCGATTCTAAAATTAGGAAAGATAAATTTTTTCTCGAGAAAGTAGATAAAACAGTTTTGAAAAAATATTAGAGACGAATCAAAGAGATAGATGATTGTTTCTTCTTTCGATTCGGATTTCGTTGTCGAAATCAGCGAGAATAGAATATCAGGAGGGAGGAGGTTCGTCGATTTACTTGGTCAAACGAGGAGGCGTGGTCCATCAATATAAAATGGTTAAATTAATCTCGTGCACGCGACGTATTCATCGTGATCGGACACATTGGCGTAGCCTTTTGATAAATATGGAATTTTATTTGAAAAATGTTTAAATGGCAAAAAGATATTCTCAAGATTCTTTTTTTTCTTACTTTTGAAAAAGAAAATTATTGATATTAATGTGAATCTTATAATAGTCATATAAATATTACGGGAAATATTTAAGAAATGAATTTATAGTTCATCCAAATTTTGAAGTGGACACTTCTGAAGATACATTATGTAAAATATAATATACGAAATTAAATGTTATCATAATTTTTACTTTCGACGAAAATTTTAAAAATTTTGCTTTGGTTTTTATGTAAAGTGCAAATAGAAACTTGTTATTCTGTCTTTTTATTCCACCCTCGTCTCTCTGTGATGACGAAAGCGATTAATTGACCATCAAGGTTGAATCACACGATGAACGAAAGAAAGAATTTAACGTTGCACCGATGTTGTTTTGGCTGTTATCGCGATCCTATTATTGGAAGTTGACGTAGAATAATCGTTGAATCATAAGAAAGTATTTTAATTTAAATTTGAAATTCCTTTTTTTTTTTTGCAAAGATTATTTTTTTCAAATTTTAGTGATGACATATAGAATGAATTCCGTAAAGTGAGAAGAGAACTCTTAACTTACTTAAATTTCGAAATTTAAATTAATTTTAAGTTTTCTTAATTTTAAAATTTTTTTAAAAATGATTCAACCATCATAAATTATGAAATTGATATTGAAGCTATAAATAATTGATCCAATTGCTATTCTTTCATCCTGTTAGATAAAAGACACTTGATATTGCTAATTTAGTCTAATCAAACACACAGAAACATTTAATCAATTAAGCTACAAGTCAATAAGCAAATCTCTGACTCTGAAGATTATAGGTCATTAAACAAACTTAAAAGTCAATAAATGTATACAATTCTATTTAAATTAATTGAACCTATCTCGATGATAAAGAAACGTTTTAAATGTTTAATATAATTCGCACAATACACACGTATATTTATAATTTAATTTAATTAATTAAATTAATTGTATATACGAGTATGAGTTACAGTACATTTTTTTACTTCTTATCTCCTTGATAACAAGAAAATAATTTAAACATAGAAATTGTATTGCTCATCTAATGAATTTTATTGTGCTTTCTGTCGTAATTTATTTATCTTAATTCAATTTATCCAAAGAAAAAGGATTTATAATTTATATTTTATGCTGTTAATTTTTAATTGTTCCTTTCTTCGATAAATATTGCGAATAACATCTGAATTGTCATAAAACTGTAAAAATTTAAAAAGAAAGTTATAACCCACAACTTATTCCTTATTAATTCACTAACACGATTAGTTACTCAATTCTATGCAAGAGGGCACTAGTGTGATTAAGCAAATGCAACTTTGGACACAATTGCCCAAGTACGATAATCGAAAAAAAAGAAAGAAGCATGACGACACAATATAAAGTCTAAAGCTGTACACACATATGTGAGACAACTCTTAATTAATCTTAATTTTAAATCGAATTTTGTATTTTGAACAACAATTTGAATTAATCGAAAGTTATCCAATGTAAACTCGGCTTAATGTAATATCTAAGAAAACGCAACTAAATGCAATCGATGAAAAAAAAAAATTTGCTTTCTCTTTACGTAACCGTTCATAATCCCATTAATTTCAACTGGAAATATAAATAATAAAATGATGAAAATGTTTACACACTTTTTCTTCCACGTGTTCCTACGATAGCGTTTCCAGTCGATTTTCATGAGAACGGGGGCAGTACAATAGTCACAGCACGGTGAGGAGTTCCCATTGACGAGGAAGATCGACGCAAGAAATTCCATCTTCGATACCCGATCTTTCTTTCGGTCACAGTTGGTGAAGCGGAAAACGTAGCACGTTTACGGCCAGTTTAACGCCAAGATGCGCGTATTACGATCGAGCTGGTAGCAAATCGATTCGTTTTCGAACGGTCGAACGGTTGCGCCAACCCGTTGCACGTATGCGAACGATAACGGTTTAATGAAAACGACGGCTATTTTTATGGCGACGAGTGCCGATTCCGCGCGATAAACGCGTGTGAATATCGAACGCGAGTACGAGCTGGAATCAGTTTACCAGTCTATAAAGTTCGTTGCTCTCGGAAACGATAGGTATTCAGACCGAATCGTTTCTATGCCAACTTTTCGTCTTCTTTGTTCGTCGTTGTGTTTATTCTTCTTTGGACGATTTCGAGGCGCGCGTGAAATTGAGATTATTTTCGTAATCGATGATTTTATTGTCACACGGATCGATTTTTTTTGTTGGATATGCATTTTATCGATGAAAATATCGCGAGATTATTGATTTTTTCAACGGATTTTATTGATATTGAGTCTGGATCGAATTCAATCTTGCATTATTATTGGATTAGTTATATGAATTCGAGAATTTTTCAACTTTTTTTTTAATTTTTTAACGCGTTGAATGATTCTTAAATTAATTGTGTTACATTTTTCTATTTTGTTGTTTGTTTCGATCCGTTGTTTAGAAAAAGTTAATTTATCGAACGAAATAAGCGGTGAAAATTATAGCAGTAAAAGTGATCCACACTTTTTTTTTTTGCCGAGTGAATTTAAAAGCGAAAGCGACACACTTGATGCGAGAAATAAAATACGTACGAACAAGTCCATGTCCTTGATCGATCATTTAGAAAAAGTGTGGTTCAGAGAGTGGAAAGGGCCTTGATAAATGCAAANATTCTTAAATTAATTGTGTTATATTTTTCTATTTTGTTGTTTGTTTCGATCCGTTGTTTAGAAAAAGTTATTAATTTATCGAACGAAATAAGCGGTGAAAATTATAGCAGTAAAAGTGATCCACACTTTTTTTTTTTGCCGAGTGAATTTAAAAGCGAAAGCGACACACTTGATGCGAGAAATAAAATACGTACGAACAAGTCCATGTCCTTGATCGATCATTTAGAAAAAGTGTGGTTCAGAGAGTGGAAAGGGCCTTGATAAATGCAAACGTAACATGTTTAAAAGTGAAATAAAAGAGAGAATGAAATTTCTATTCAACATTATTCGATACATCTCTACAAGATGGATGATTTTTATTATCAGAGTGACGAATCAAAAATTAAAAGATTTAAAATTAAAATGCTTCAAGTCTATTTATGTCTGTTTTATAACATACACTGAAAAGTATTAATATAATGACATCTATAAAATTTCAATGAAATTGAAAATTGAATGGTAAAAAAGAAATTTAGATATTAATATATTCATGAAACACCTTTGTAGGATTAATTTTAAAAACTAAAAATCACAAAAGAGATATCATATAAAATATCGATTGAGCTTTATTTATTATAAATAAATAATTGAATAATTGAAATAAATAATTGAAATAATTGAAATTTGCGTTAGATAAAGCGAGATGAAGATAGAGTGACACCGCGCGCCACGGTCTAGTGTAAATAAAGCTATCTCATTCTATCTCGTAGATTATAATTTCTATAAAATAAGTCACAGTTTAAATTTCTCCAAATTTTGAATGTCCTTTTAATTTTTTCGAATCATCAATTTGCGATGAAAGATAAAAAAAAATCGAGGAATAAAAAAATGAAACAAGAGATCCTAATTTTTTTTATAGATCGAGGTCGAAGAAAAGATCTCTTCGAGAAAAATTATCTATGCTCTTTGCTAATAGCTCGAACAACAAATGTTACGTAATGTTTCAAAGGTTCACGTGTAGGTGGGAGAAAGGAAGTCGTTCCATTTATCCGTGTCACTTTTACTAATATATCTAAAGTGAGAATAATTTCCAGGGATGCCCAGGGCCATGTATCGCCTCGTTTCGACACGAGTTATGAAATCTTTTATCCATAGATAAATATTCCCTCGTGTAATTACACGTGTAAGAAACACGTATTGACATTCGTTGGGAATTACGATTGATATCGATCTTGAATTGTAAAGATTTATTAATCTTGGCTTATCGAGAAACGTATATTTTTATCCATAGATAAAGAATAGATATTTCAGAAAATAAATTTTTGAAAGATAGCGAATAAATTAGATTTCCTGATTATATAAAATCAATTAATAAGTATCGATTTCTTTATGTTAACTTAATCGATATAACGAATGCCCTTTTAACGAATAACTTATGAATGTGTGAATGGAAGACAATTTAGCTGAGAACGAATTAAAAATTTAATATTATTATTCAAAATTTTTTTCTTTAAATGGAATAGTAATATAATATTTTAAAGATTCAATTTATTCAAAACAGGAAAATAAAAAATTAAGATCACGCACGATACGTCATGCACGATAAAGATATTCACATTCTTACAAAGATTTTTATGAAATGAAGATAACGCTACCGTGACGAATATTTTAATTGATAAACATGTGTCAATCTTTTATCACGTGTAATGTTATCTCCTATTGAACGTCATTCAATACACAGATAGTGTATCGATAAATTTAGCATCAATAACATGAGAAATTGTGTGAATCATTATATTTTGCGTTTGATAAAATTGATAATTATGATTTATACGCCTTTCTTTGCGTTCCTATAAAAATATCGAGATTAAAAATATTTTCATTTTATTATATTGAAAATCTTAGGGATTTATTAGTTAATGAACAATTGTTAATGAAATTAACAACAAAAGAAATTAAAATTAATAAAAAAATAGCAGAAAATTATCTTTTAATTCCTTCATCAATTTAATTTTTTGCTAATGTATTTTTTTTTTTACTACTATAATTCAAACATAATCGTGAAATCCCACAAGATGCTATCTATTCTATACTCGTCCTGCAATATAACGAATCGGTCGATGAGAATGCACAATGCATTTCTCACGTACCGACCGAGTCGATCGAGGAAACAATTCATAGGAAGCAACAGGTGGAGGAGTAAAAGGCGAAATAAGCTCACGAGGAGGCGCCACTGGTCAACGGCGATATCTCGAGGAGGCGCTAATTCGCTCGTTCGTGGGCATGGTCCGAAGCTCGTCGTCCGACCGCTTGTGCGGCTTTAACTTTTTAAAATGTCGCCGATGGCCGTGACAGGGTCTATTTTTAGCCACGACGAGATAAGCGTGGCGGGGAGAACTGTTGAGGAGAGACCTGGAGCGAGACGGAAAAGAGGGAATTCCCTAGGCGAGAAAAAGACGAATAGACACAGCCGAGAGTGGGACATCCAGTAGCGTAACCGGATGGCATTTTAGTAGGCACTTGGAAAAACACCTGTTTAATTAACTCTCTGCCTGCACAATGATCGATGGAACTGGATGAACATGCGTAACGATTCAACAGTTTCTCTTCATACAAAACGATTACTTTGTTTCCCGAGGTTGTTAACGAGATAAATTATTCTCACTCTAGGGAAAATTGGTGCTTTCAATGATCGTCTTTTTAAAACTATTAATTAAACGTATCTTTTACAGATGTCAATGATACGAACAGTGACGGATAATGTATGAAAACATTGTCGATGATACGAGCGATTAAATACCGAAGAAATGTTTCTACTAGTTGACACTAGGGAATTCCCGACAACAAGCAATTTGTCCCTAGATGAAATATCTATAGGACACGTACTATATCTTCGGAAAGATAAAACGCGTGAATTACTATGCGATTTTTAATTCTCCTGAATACAAACTACTTTTTTCATTAAACATTCTTTCGTTACAATGTATATTAAATAATCGTCATATAAAACTGCTTCGATCATGCAATTTTCATTAACAAAATCTAAAACTGCTAATCTTCCAGATTGATTCAATTACATCACTGAACAGAAACGACAAAGATTGTTGGAATAGAAATGAATAGTAGAGACCGAGGGATTGGGAGCGAGGGAAAGGGGCAAAAGGGGGAGGAAAGAGAAAGAGAAAAAGAGAGAGAAAGAGAAAAAGAGAGAGAAAGAGAAAGAGAGAGAGAATCAAAGAACTAATTATACGTGACGTCACTCGACTGGTTTCAACACAGAGCCGAGTGCAACGAGTCTCGACTCGACGAGTCAAGTCACGGCAAGTGGGCCAAAGAAGTCTTTCCCTATCTCTCTCCCTCTCTCCTCCTTTTCTATTTCCGTTTCTTTCTTTTTCTAAGCCGCGGAAGCTGCGTGTACAAGAAGAGGAGGAGCATAAAGGAGATTTCTTCTCGCTTCATGATGATGAAGTAGGAGGAGGCAAAAATAGACTTCCAAACTTTATGGACGCTAAATCACTGGCACGTTAGGCCCGCTGCCATTCCCAATGACTCGTTCAAGCTGGAATGACCGACTCATTAACCATAATATAACGACAGCGACGAATAGGAAATTCAATGTAAGCTTAATTAACCATTAGGAAACGCGCTATATGGAAGTTTCGTGTTTATTCGCTGTTTTATATTTTTTATAATATCCCCTCTTTCCTTCTTCATTTTTATGAAAGAAGAGGAGAAAATTCGTGTGAGATATCGATGCTTCTTTTTAATAGACTATTTTATTCTGCATAAAGCTAGTTTTATTAAGGACAGAATTTATAACATCTCTATACATACAGTTTGGATGGCAAGCTTGTAACGATGGCGAAAAAAGTTCCCTAAATGGAAACTTGTCGAAGGTTCAACCTGTTTACGATGGCTTTCACGAATTCATTGATGTACGATATATTTTCTTCTGTATCTGGATCAATGAATTACGGTTTTCGGAATTATTTGATAAAATCGTTTTAAAGTGGAAGCAGTATTTAGGACTTGATATATTTATATCTATTTCAAAAATTGAATAAATATTTGAATATAAATTTTATCCAAAAATTTAAAATGAAAAATAAAATTCATAGTAAGATAATTAAACGATAATTTTTGGAATTTTTCTTGTGAAAAAATGTTTACATTAAATAGTTTTTAAATAATATCCTTGAAATAATGTTAATAAATTCAGTAGCTTGTTCATAACTAAGATATTTTAAAAGATAAATATAGAGTTTCTGACAGAGACAAATTGAAACACTAATAATTATTTATGTTCTCTAAATTCTGTTGAGTTTTGTAGTTTTGTATAAAAATTTAATTCTAAAATTATGTTAATAATGTTCACTTATTTCACATAAATGATTAAGAAAAATTTGCTGTAAAGAAAATTTGAACGTAACATTTAAAATTTGTATAAATTTTCGTGTAAAATTTTTCATAAATGAAAACTCTTATCTAATAGTTTTTTATAAAATAATAATATGAAAGCTAAAATATTATTCGAGATGCGATTATTCAAATTATTTTTATCCATTAAAATTTTAACATATCATTAACTTTGAAATCATAGTCTTTTCTAATTAAAAACGAATTGGTGAGAAGTGTATAACGAGCAATTATTATTAATTATGACGATGAAGAAGAATTAATCGTGTTCATAAAAAAAAATTATACATAGATTGTTAAATATCAATTTTAACATATTTTTTTGTTTGGAATTTTTTCGTGTTTGATCAAGGATTTTTCCACTTCTTTTTCTTTTTTTTTCTTTTTATTATTACAAAATTAAAGTCGAATAAGAAAATTTATAATATTGATGAAAAGAAATAGATTTCTAATATTATTTTATATTAGAAGTTTATTTACTGAACAAATAATATATATTATATAAGTTTACTTGGATAACAAGATCGAACAGAGAAATCTTTCAACTTAACTGCTCACACCACAAAAAAAATTTATATTTTTAGAACTATACCATATAAATCTACATAATAAAATTCAGCGGAGAATTCCTAAGCTGACATCGCAAAAACGCTTATACCACAAAAAAAGATGTTATTTCTAAGTATATATTATAAATCTACTGCAGAGCAGTATTTTAAAATACTAAATACTATATTAAAAATTCATATAAATTCATTCTATATAAAAAGTTTCAAAAAATAAATCTCTTTAATTAATATTTGAGTAATTTTACATTTTTAAAGTTCTGATTTCTATATATATATATAAAATTTAAATATCAAAATTAAAGAAAAAGAGAAATTCTTCTACTTAATATCGCTATTCAAATGTATTATTTTTAAAATTTCAATATTTTTGCAAAGAATATCTTTTCTTCACCTCTTAACATCCAGGTTATGAATCTACATAACAAAATCAAACAAAGAATCCTTCAACCATAATAATTACTAACCTACTTACATTGCAAACAACCTTGTATTTCTCCTCGTATACCATTATTCGTAATTATTTGAACATAAAAAATTTTTCAGGGAACCTGTTTCTCATTGATAAACTGTGAATATTTATGCATTTATGAAAAACTAGAAAAAAAAAATGCAAAAATATAAAATATTCAATATATAATTAAAAAATTAAAAAAATCATTATTTAATTGTGTTTATAAATATTAATTGTGTTTATAAATATACAATTATAAATATACATTGCATTTTGATATATCAACTTTTATTATTATTAGAATCGATTTTAGAGGCTAAAACAAATATAAAAGTTAATACATAAAAATATCGATCGAGACTTAAATTGTAAGGAATTGAAGTTTGCATTAGATAAAGTGAAGCAGAAGCAGAAAGAAAGACAGCTTTATCTTTGTTACACCACAACGCCACAGGCGTCGCTCTGTGTCATTCTATCTGTCTCACTTTATCTACTACTTATTTTAACAAATTGTTTATAATTTAATAAACAAGTTTCAATCGTTTTGTATATTAATCTTTATATTTATTTTGGAATTGATTCTTTGTGTTTTATGAACATATTTAATACTCTATAAATAAAATATAATAAAAAAAAATATTATACCGATCATTTTACTCAGATAAATTAATATTATTACAAATATTCTATAAATCGCAACAACTCATAAATATATAAATATTTTGATTATTATTTTGATTAATTAAACTTTATCATGTTTGAGCTTGAATTTAATTAATTAATTTAATAAATTTTAATTTGATTTATATTATATTCAAATTTAACTTTGAATCACAATCGAATCAGATTTTAATTTATATTCAAACTGATCTACACGTAACTTTTAAATCAATATATTAAATTATAATATTTTTTTAATACTTTTCATCAAACGCAATCAACAAAAAAATCAAAAACCCTTATTTTACCTTAAAAACAACATTCATCGTAGCATATTACAATATACAATATACATCATAGCAATATTACAATATAATATAATCGTGATCGATAACCACGTCGTAGCTATCACGTTTCACGAAAAAAAAAAAAAAAAAGAAAAGAAAAGAAAAGAAAAAAAGAAAAAAAACGAAAAACAATTGGACAAATAAATATAATCCCGTATAATTTCCCAACGAAATTTCACAGGCCCACTATCACCGTCGTGTCGTCAGCAACCATGACGAACGCAGCTATTTTCAGGCCCACTTGCATTATCCAAAGGACGTCTCCACGGAGGCAGACGGTGGATAATAGAGTCTCATGATTCATGCGTACATCGCGTATCGGTGCGTACATACCACACGTTACGATAAATCGTGTTACGATAAATAATCTTGGGGCCGAGCTACGTATATATATATACACGATAGTCCAATTATCACGGCTTAATCTCGCGCGTCACAGGGTCCCGATTATTTACAAGCGTCAATGGCGACGATTTCCATATATAAATTGGCGCGCCGCTCCCGATGGAGGGGGGAGAGGAGGCCGTGTTCGATTGAATAGAGGAAGCCACGCGGCGGCATACAAATCTTTTTGCACCTTGTTTGGATGTCTCACCTGGGGACGTGACGATATTCGAGCCTCCAGCAAATATTCGAAGCGACATGTTGCCTCGCTTTCGACCAGATTTCCGTTCTTCGCGCATTATAGGAGGGAAGGTGATTAGGGTTGGATTTATTATGGTAATCGAATCCACGAGTTATGGCGTGCGATTTGACGAGGTTTGTTTAAACGTAATTAATAATTTATGGGATAATTCCGGGGGAACGTCCGTGTTATTTTTAATCCTCTTTACGTGGCCTTGGGTGAATTTTCATTACGATCGTCTCTTTTCTTTTTTTTCTATGTATTATTTGATCGATAATAAGATAACTTATAATTGATGACGATATTTTAAATCGATTATTTTCGAGAGTTTGACGTTAGGATTTTTGGATAATATAATATAAGTATATAATATAATTCTTCTTTGCATAAATGTTATATTATCGAACTTATTGAACTGTATGTATTAATTATACGGGGCAAGTTTTATTTCCTTTCTTGCTTGTTATTTATTTGCTTTATAACGATCAATTATTGCCACGGTATAATACGTTCACCGCGGGTAATTCGTACGTGTTGCAAATATCAAGTGTTTCGAATATGTAACGCTCTTACTTAGCTGTATTATTAGAACAAGCATGACGCCGCGTATATTCCAAAGGTGCTCGTAAAACTCACGCCGTGAAAACGATTTTCTTCGTGTTACAGGATATGAATTACAACGGTTAACCTGTTACAAGACCTCCTACGATTCTTTGTGTCATTTTCGATCTAATCGAACGTCGCGAAATCGTTCGAAAATATATTATATCAATATAGCAATCGGATAACTTTTGTTGAATAAAATATTATATATCGAGAAGAAGAAAAAAAAAATGAATACAAAGTATGAGTAGCTATAAAATTTTTAATAAATTTAATAATAAATTTCGAATAAAAATTTTGAAAACGATCCAATTATTATTTTTCCGACGCAGTTTATTATTATAACGCGTGTGCAATCTTCTCCGTTGATTCAACGAAAAATCGCATCGTTTTCGTTAAAAGCAGAGTTTGCGGTCTCGTATTTCTCCGAAAACGCGTTTTACCGGAATCGAAGAAACGGCGGGACGGGAAAATAAATGCGGGCGAGGGAAAATAAATGAATCGAAGCGTTGTGGTAACTCGAGCAGCAACGGTAACGCTTAATGCAACAGCGATAAAATAATAAGAGAACGTTCAAATATTAGAGTGCAATATCGAGAAGATGATATTTCGTAAATATAAATTTAATCTTTCACCTCTTTTCCGAATTATCGATAATTAATATTCGATCCTTAAGATTAAATTTTAAATAAACTTTTTAAAACATTTAATTTTCTAAACTTTTTCACGCGTTTTGTAATCGCGCGAGCGATCTTATTATGCCGAGATATTTATAAAATATTCCGACCGTGCAACGTTTCGAGCACGTTGTTAAACGTTCGAAAATATTTTAAGAATTCTTGTCCAAATTGCAAACAAAACGTTTCAGAAATGAAATTCAAAAATAATAATGAAGCGTGATAGGAAATATTTAGATGGTGATTCATCAAAACGAAACTGGATAAGCTAAAGAGGTTAAAATTATAATTATATGTATATATAAATATATGTATATCGGTCGAACGAAAGTGGTTACAATGAGTGGTTATTCAAAAAAAAAAAAGAAAAAAAAAGAAAAAAAATAGATGAATATTCAAGTAGTTGAAACGTGAGAAGAAGAATATTTATTTTTTTCGTGTAATATCGTACACTTTGTACTTGTTGCTAATTAAAATTGAAGTATTTCTATTATTGACGCATTTGCGGTTGATAATTTTATCGAGATCTTAAAATAGAAAAGCGTAAGCCTTGCGATTACGAAGACAAGGACAATAATTTAAAATATTTCAAGTTTCTTTTCGTTGTTAGATGAAACAGGACACAGAAACAAAGAGGATGGTACGGCAGGGATAGAATTGTCTCTATTCAGCGCAAAACTTCAATTGTTTACAACTTCATAAACAAGTCTGAACCGACACGTTTGCATATCATGTTCTGCGTTTATTTCGACTCTTAGAATCGACTCTCCAAAAGTGCCTCCTCACATATATTACTATATTTAAAGATTTATTTTGCATTTCATTAAAAGATTATATTTATTTAAAATGTTAAAAAAATGTTCCATATATAACAATAATCACAAAATTATTATTATTATTGTTAATTTTAACAACTTATTAATCGAATCGATCAATTTGCATGAAATATGTAGAAATGATTGTACACGTGAGAAATTAAAATAAGTATTGTCAGGCTAATAAACAATTCCAGTCTATAAAAAAAAAAAAAAATAAATAAAAAATAAAAAGTAAGAAAAAAACGATTCCTAAAGAAACCACTTTCCATAGAATTTCACGCAGAGATATTTGTTTATGGTTCCCCCATAGAAGGTACACACTGTCGATGACCAGCCAGCATTGAATGAGGCCATTAAAGATCCGCTTGTGTTATCGAGGAACGAGTTTCAAACGTGAAGAAATAGGAGAGAGAGACGACATAGGGGAGAGTAAAAGAAGCTAGGTGCGACCGGTCTATGGGATTCTCGTGAGCGCCATAGGATGTCGTAGCAGGTGCTCGAAGCTACAAGGTGTTCGAACGATGTAGTAAGGAAGAAAATTTAAAGTCTGATTTTGTGGAGCAAAAAAACAAATGGAAAAGAATCGATGATCGTGGAAATTGGAAATTTATTTTTTCAAACGAACAATTTCGAACTTTGTTTCTCTTCTTTGTTCAGCCAAGGATTAATCCTGCAATGGGACATCGCGAGATACTCGTTTTCCATCTACTTCGTTTCGGACACCCTGTATATAATACCTTCCCTTCTCGAAACTAGAATTTTTACTACCTGCTTTTGACAAATTATCCCGTGCGTTAAATGAAAGTTAGATCGTAACTTGTGATGTCGTGAACTTGTGGTGAATCGATTGAATCTGAAGAGGAGAGAAGTCGTGAGACGGTGTGAGGAAATAGGGAATAAAGGAATAGGAGGAAATCAGGGTGCAGATTAATTAGCTTTTCATACAATAGAATGGTAAAATGGTATAGGTGTAGGAAGATGTTTGATCGTGTGCGAATCTGTTCAAATAAGATTGATGGTTTTTTTTCTAGAGAATAGATATAATTTTTAAAATTCATAGGAATTTATTTGTTTGTATCTTTTAACGTGTAAAATTAATGGGTTGATTAATTTTTTATATCGTAAAATTAAAGTAAGATGATTTTTATTCTAATTCTAAGAGGTAAATTTATTTCGATATAATCGGTGTTTTATTGAAAGGATGTTTCATTTGTGGAATGGGTTCGAAGGTGCATTATGTATTTTTCGTAGTTGCTATTTAATCAATCTATGGAAGGTTCTGCGAAACAATGGCTCGTGTACGTAATTGTATTGGTATTTGAATAATAACCGACGATGGTGCAGGCGTAATTACTTCCTGTTTGTTAATCAATTGTAAACACGTACCTTTCTATCTTGGACTTTTCTCTTTGCACAGTATATAACTATGAAAAAATTATTCAGAAATCAAATTGATCAAACTTCGTTATATTTGTAAAAAAAAAAATATAATAATTTAAATATATTTGAAAATTAAAAAAATCAAGAACAAAATCGGAAATAATAAATAATAATATATAAATAGATGAATAAATAAGCATCAGAAGTTAATAATCACGTGGCGCTAGTGTCGCAGTTAATCAAAGTTTCAAGAATTCAGATAAATTTTCCTATACTGTAGAAAAGAAATGCAAAAGTTGAAAGGATGGCTGATAAAAGATCTCGTTTTAATTGTCATTCAACGCAGAGCGTGAATTTATCAGTGATCTAACAGCTATTTTTAAGTACGTGTTCCCTTTTATCTTCGTAATCCATCACGATATAAAACTTCGAAATAACATATACTACAATAAACAATAACACGTATTTTCTTCAATAAATATAACTTACTATCGATTTATTTAATCAATTGATAAATACATATAGTAAAGATTAAAAGATTGTTTGAAAAATTTCGAAATAGATGATATACAAGAGTGATGATACACACGAGACAGAGACAAAACAACGATATGATACATATACTCGTTCTATTCGTGTCTCGTTTCGTCTAACGCAAATATATAAATAACCCATAATTATCTCGATACAATATACTTTGTACATCCAATTTCACGTTCTATCACGTTCCCCATAATCCACGAATTAAAAATTTACATCGAATCCTATCCAAAAAAAAAAAAAAAAAGGAAGAGAAAGAAAGAAAGAAGAAAGTCAAAGAAGAAAAACGACAAAAGGAACAAAAATAGAAATAGCAGAATAGAAGAGAATAATAAGAAGAGAATAGATCGAGGAAGAATGGAGCGAAGGGAGAAAGAAACGTTGAAAAAAAAAAAAAAAGAAAAGAGAACGACGGAGAGAAATGGGTGGAAGGTGGAAGAACGGTGGAAGGCAGAAAAAGAGGCAGAAGAAGGGAAAAGGAGAATGGGCGTGAATGGAGCACGCCGGTGGAAGTTTCGCGTCAAGTGCAGGCCCAGCCTGCTGGTTGCTCCCGGTGCAACGACCTTGAGAATTCGGCCTCGGGTGTGAACGTTTCGAAGCCGGCTTCCTGCGGGCGTGCACACGTTCCTTCGAGCGGGGCACACGCGCGCGCGCACGATTTCATGAAAACGATCGTTAGCGCGGCAACGGCGCGTAACGATGACGTCAGAAGCGACGTGAACAGTCGCAGCCTGCGCTCGACAAACCTGAAAGGTATTATTTTTCACGCCACTTCCCACACACGCGCGCACGCATACGCGCGCGCGCGCATACAACACCGGTTGATCGTATACACCGGGGCGATCTCTGGCCCCGGATGAACTTCGAGGGGAGCAGTGGTTTTATCGGTTCGCATTGAAAGAAGAATCGGGTCCAGTGTTCGTTATCGTCCGGTTACGGAGAAGAAGCTTGGACACGTAAGCGAAATTTCTCTTTTTATTTTATTTTATTTTTTAATCGTAGAGAGTAGTAATTCAACGCTTAACGAGAGAGGTCCGAGAATTTGATATCGCGTGTGGGACCGTGATGGCGGCCGTTTTGAACGCGTGTAGGATTTTTCTTGGTTCTATTAATTGAAAAGAATATATTTTCTTAAAGCTCTTATAATTTTTTAATCGCTTTTAACTTCAGGGATGGGGGAAATCTTAACCGTTGAAGTTAAGAATAGAGTTATTTATTTCAATAAGTTATAATAAATGACTTATCGTTCAAAATTATTATAGCTATAACGAATAAAGTTATTAATTAAAACAATCTTGCTTAGAAATTTTACTTTTGCTCAACGTTAAGTTAATGCCTAATTCTTCTCTTTACATTAATAAATGCAAATGAAAATAATGTATCTTGATATTAATTTAAATACTAAAACGCATAATATTACAGGAAAGATTATTAGTATCTACACGAATATCTATAAAAACGTATAAATGTTCTTCTCATTTTCATTATAATTTATTTTAATACAAGAAAGATATCTTCGTTCCCCTAAATTCTTTCCTTTAAATTCACATACCAAACGAATATGTGGTATGTACATATACTCCACTACGACTGGCTACTATCTATACTTATCTATTCGAATCTAATACTATCCGTTGGCAACTCGGTATCTCGCGCCTCTTATCTCGCGAAAACGACGATACTCCATTTTCTACCCGCCTATCCTTCCCCACCCCTCTCTCTCAGTGTATCGAAAGAACGCGAAGCGGTTGTTCGCCACTGCACAATCAGGAGACGATTAATTGGCGCGCAAGGAGCATTCCGAGAGGTCCATGGGTCCATTAAAAATCGTTGCCTGACGCGAATCTAACCAACAGGCAGAGGCACAACGACACCGGGGCTATAAGTGCATTGCCGCCGCGGCAGTGGACAAAAGTCGAAGAGAGAGATAAAGATAAGAAGAAAAAGAAGAAGAAGAAGAAGAAGAAGAGAAAAAGGCACAACTCGCATAACGAAACGAAGTTTAAATCTAAAATTAAGTCGGTGCTCCTGACCTGGGTTCCGATCGCGTATAACTCAGTGTCAAAATGCGAGTCAAATTTCGAACGCGTGCCCACGGAATGCTTTCCGTGGCGCCACTCTAACGGCCGTCCACGTTTCCTCTCGACGAACCGGTCGTGCCACGATGCCATTGGTCATTTCCTTACACTTGCACGATCAGGTCTCCTTTTGCTTCCTATTTCATCTTATTTGCTCGCTTTAGATTTTCTCGTATACGTAACGAGAAAAAGAAAAGTGGAACGTGGAATAATATGAAACGAATTAAATAGAATTTCAATGTAATTAACGTGAGTTAAAATTTTACCGTTATATTTCCCTCTCAATCGTATCATTTTTTTTTTTGTTTAAATTTAAAATTAGTGTCAATACTAGCGCATAAATATTAACGATGCACAAATAAAGCGAAGATATGTATAATTCGTAAAAATTTTGTAACGATAGAATTCCAATTACATAAACTTGTACAAGTAGTTTCGTATAACCGAGTACAATTTTTCGTTAAATAATTAACGGGTGTTCAGTTTCATGTATGCAAGTGGCTTGCACATTTGCCTATAAATACGGTGGGATCTCGATTAAACTGGTTATCTAAAAGATAATTAAACTCGGAGAGAAATTATTGAAATCGTATTTTATCGAGCACAGTAAATTTTTTATATGTGAAGATATATTTTACCTTTTTGTAATATACGTATAATTATTGGCCAGACATTTCCACTTGTTCATTATCCTATCGATTTACGAATCAAGATCGTAAGAAAGAAATTCGATAAGTCCATCATTAAGATTTTCAATCATAAGTAAATTATTTGTATCTGTGTTTCCACGAAAATAAAGAAACAATTACTTTTTTTTCTTTTTCTTAAGAAATTTATATCTCATAATATTTAAATCTTAAATTCGATATCTCGAAATTGAAGAAAAGGTGAGAATTTTAATTTAATCGAGATATAATTTATCCTGTAAAAATTATAATATCTGACTTATCAAAATTTTTTCACTTTATATCGTAATGATATTGCACATAAATAAATTTTATCGAAGAATTGTAATCTTCAACTTACAATAAAATATTTCAATCATATAATTATAAATTATAAATGAGAATATTTTAATCGGATATATTTTTTATATGCAATTCAATTTATTTATATTTTTTTATATTTTTAAACAAAAGGAAATACTTATTATACATTTACAATTAAACAGTTCGTGTTATAATTCTTTTTTTTTTTTTTTTTTTAAATCCCTATAATAAAAGAGATAAAAATTTCGAACAACGAAATCTCGAATAAATAAAAAAGAGACTTAATTACCACGGTGTGTCCTGTTTCAGAAAATCGTCTGAATATTTACTAATGTGATAATTGGTGGGAAATCTCTTTTTGCCCGGAAAAAAAATGGCAGGATGTGGATGTGCAGAACTTATTTCGTATTTTAATTCAATTAGCTTGTACAGGGTTATTCTTGATACACAACGATACATAATAATAGTTGGTACATGTTATCCTTTACATCGGGAAAAAATTTAATTCAACAACACGATATGTCTAATTTTTTAAAATGTTTAATCGCTTTTCATAGTCATTAAGAATAATTAATAATTGTTTTTATAATTAGAAAGATAGATGATGAAAGATCTATCTTTAAATTTTATGAATGCGACAATTACAGATTAATTTGAAGATAGAGATAGAAAGGAAGCAAAGTGAAATAATTGAAATTATCTTTGTAACGTGAAATTATACAATCTTAATACATATATATATATATTTCTAAAAAATTCTAATAATTAATGATATATCAAAATTAATATAGATAAAAAAAAAGCATACAAATAATCGTTCTTTCGTTCTAATTGTATTTTTTTTTTCAACAGTTTTTCGTATTTTAGAAAATTCCACTACGAAAAAACTACGAATTATCGATGCTTTCCTATCAGCACGTGTTCCCATTTATCGTTTGCAACGTTTCAGCAAAAAAAAAAAAAAAAAAAATGGCAGCAGACACAATAGCGTCTACACTACGAAGAGAGAACAATCTGTTTCGCAATACATATACATGGAGGAGTTTTAACCAGATGCAGGATGCGAGAACGAGAGAGAAAGATATCGTTGCGAACACGAAGGTGCAACGAAACGTATCGCATTTGCAAAGTTAATACACGCCTACCATAGGCGCCAGCCTTAGAAAGTGGAATGCAAGCAAGCCTGTGATGAGAGTGGAAGTCTGACGCCAGCTTTAGATATCAACGATCGTGTTTTCGAATTTTTTGATGAATATCATATTTGGACATGTCTTGCTTCGAATAAGTTATAGATAATAATATGTTTGAAATAAGAAAATATCGTGTATACATGTATTTATAATTTTATTTATAGAGGATAATGTTAATATACTCGTGGAACATTTTTAGAGAATCGATTCTAAGCATCGAGATAAAAACACAAAAAAAGTGAAAAAATATTGTAAGAAATTATAGACTTTACTTTCTTGAATTATGGACAATCGAAGTTCGCGTTAGACGAAGCGAGACAGAGATAGAATGACATGGCGCGCCACACCGTGGCGCGACAGTGTAACAGAGTTGAAGCTGTCTCATTCTACTTCCAATTCGCTTTGTCTAACGCGAATTTGTGAATGACTTATAATAACCTATATCTTCGTATATCAATTTTCTAATCTAGAAATCAATCTAATTCTAGAAATCATAAATATCTCGCGAATATATCGATACTTTGTTCGTTTATAATTAATTGTATATTTGAAATATTCGTACAAAATTATTTCTTCAATTGTTTCGTTCGATATAATTAATTTACATTAACAAATTTGTTACATTAAAAGATTATTATTTCAACTAATAAATATATTTATTATATTTCAAATAAATATTTTAATGTACTTACTTATGAATCGGTTAACTTAAAATAATTGGAAAGAGAAAATTGTTGTAATTTATGAAGGAGAAAAAGAATGCAGTTCATTATTTAAACAATGAAGTTCGACTAGCTTCGTAAATTAATTAATATATAAGAACCTATGGATTCTATTATAATTACAAAAGTATTAATGCATAATAAAGAAAGGATGCGGCAAACGTATGAAATTAATTATAGTAAACGAAGTGAAACGTGATTCGTTATCTATCAAAAGAACAACTTCCAATTAATCGTTGAAAAAGTTTTTGCATTATTTTTAGAGATTTTCACTTCAGAAATTTGCTTCCTTTTAAACATATAATTATTAAGAAAAATATATATAAAAAAATGTATCAATAAATGAATATATTTTATTACAACTCTTAAATTAACCCTAACAAGAATTTTATTTACTTCAATAGAATTTATTTCATCGAAATAAATTGTCCTCCCAATCTAAAACCGTTCGATATTTATGCAAAGAAGAAGCAGACCTTCGATTTTCGTTTGTTAATATCTCGAACGAAAGCAAACAGTTATTTTTACTTCGATCGTTCCACTCCCATCCACGATTTGGTCGTTCGCCATTTCCACTTTGCGATTCTCAAAAAAAAAAAAAAAAAAAAAAAAAAAACCACTCTTCAGGATAAACAAATCGGAATCGATTTGCATTAACCGATTAAAATATATATAATATCATCTTTCTTTTCTTTTTTCACCTCTCTATATTTCATTAATTAATTATCCAAAAATTAATATTATGCACGCGCGAAAAATATAAAAAAATATAATATAAAATATAAAAAAAGTGAAAATTTCATTGGTCTTTTTTTTCATTCGTGGAATGAAACGCCCCTCTAGCGAAGATTTTTCCAGTTGATAGACAGATAAATCTAAAAACTCGTGAAAGAGTGTAGTGTTTAGCGAGACTAATGCTACGCCTACCTACTCGTGCGCCCGCCTCGAGAGCCTGGAATGCAAATCCATCGAGGAAAGGCTCGCGTCTAAGCGCCAGTGCTTCGACGTGATACACACGCGTGCCCCCCCCCCCCTGATACCTGCGTACGCCCACGCTGACCCGTAGTCACCGCACGTCCTGCTTATGCCATCAAAATTGCTGGACAAAACGGCGTATTAAGATTCGCCGGCCGAGCCATCAAGGGAAACGTCTATTTTCGTCACGATTCTTGCGGCTTGCACGTGTTATTGCCGATTCTTGGGCGGATTTCACGGTGAGCGTATATCGATTTACGATGGGTTTATGGAAACGTTTAAGCAGTTTCCAAAGAAGAGAATGAAGTTGTAATGCGAGAAATTATTGTACAATGGAAACGGCGGTGATTTGAATAACCGGTGTTGAATATTGTGGAGATATATATAATAAATATATAGAGAATTATAGGAATGCATAAAGTATGTATTTATTCCCTTTTATCATGTGTATAAAAAAATCGTGTGTGAGAAAATGAATACGAGATGAATGTGAGAAACTTAATCGAGATTTAATCGAGAAAAAGAAGATGAAGAAGAAAAAGAAGAAGAAGAAAATAAAATCGGCGTAGATTCTAAAATTAATCGTTTCGAATTAAAATCTATTTTTGTATTTGCAAAGATTCAATGGAATTGAATGCAAACAGATTTCCTTTTATGAGGACGGTTAAAGATTTTAGTATGCTCATCAACTATAGGAAATTCATGTCGTACAATAGAGGGACGCGGAATGAATACTGAGAATATTGAAAATATACGTCGATCTACTATCTACAGATGTGAGCCTCTATTGAAATGAATGGATGCCACATTGAACAGTTTTATATAGTGTTTCGCGAGTGTACAAATAAATTATCGCTTCGCTGTATCAACAAAATTGATTTATTTTTTTTCCTTTGAAGAGTGTGTGAATTTTAAAATTGGAATAACATGTTGGATTGTAGAAAATTACGATTATAAAAATTATGATTAAACAATTTAAAATAATTAATATTCCGATCTTCGTTTTGCTCGACGATAATAATATTTTTAAGAATACTGAAATCCCTTTGATAAATTTATTTCATCCATTTATTGCTCCATTCTCTCCTTCTCGGCATTTCAAAATTTATCTCTCAATTTTTTAATCCATTCTTGGATTATCATTCTAAACGATATACGTGGTCTACGGAGATTTAGGTCAAGACTCCATTTAAATCACTATTTTCAACTAATTTGTGAATTTCTCTTCGGAAATATCGTAAATCACTGACTCCACGAAGAGAATATTTAAAGATTCCATTCTATTCGCCAACCTTTTTTTTCTAAAAATACATTTTTAACATTTTAACTAACGTATCGAGAAGATCCTTTCGACGCTCAACGCATATTAAATATTTTACTCCTTTTTTTTTTTTCTTGATCGAATACAAATGAAAAATTTATACGTATTTTGAAACTAATTTCCAGTGAAATGAACGTAGATTTCTATGTTATATTCGCAACAGGTGTTCTCTTCGATTACCTGTCCTTTCAATACGGGTTTCGCTTCGTTGCGTAAAAGAGAGAGAGAGAGAGAGAGAGAGAGAGAGAGAGAGAGAGAGAGAAAGAGAGAGATAACTTTCTCAATGATATTAATACATTGTATATGTTTACTCGTAAAAAATAATAATTTATTAATTTTAATTTTGTTGAAATTTTTATTACTCTCATCTAATAAGAATTCTTCGAGTATATTTACGTATCATTAACGGTTTATAAAATTTACGAACGATTACGAAATATTTATTATAAAAAGTTTTTTAAAAGGCCGTTAAATCATGAAAAAAAAAATTACGCTTTACGTACATATGTAAGTTATGTAAATTAACTATGGTTTAATTAACATATTTCGATTATAATGGAATAAAAAAAAAAAAAAAAAAGGAAACACATGTTAAGATATACGAGTTCGGAAAAAAAAAAACTGGTACAGAGCCAGTTTTCTTTTCAAAGAAACCGGCGAAATGATTCGAGAAATTAAAAAAACAAAAAAAAAAAAAAAAAAAAATGATAAATTTAACAGCCTCTCCATGCTTGATTTTTCAAATATTTATTTAAATTCATTCAATGCTGCTTAAAACTTTTTCTCCCATGAAATATTCATTCCCCGTTTTCCCCTCTTAACGTGTTCTTACATCATTTTAATGAAGTTTCAATGAAACATCAACACAGCGGTTATAAAATGTCAGGATTATGCCGGTTGATACGCGCGAGCATAAGCCTGTGTTGAAACGGCGATAGGATAGGATGGCTGCCTCGTTTTATAAAGAATCGATGGGAATCCGGCACGGTGAAAGTGCGTTTTCAGAAATATGGTGAAATCCTGGTTTTTTTTTTTTTTGTTGTTGTGCGACTTGCAGATTCGATCACGATGCATCGTACGATGTATCGAATGCTCCTCGAGATTCGATTCTTCGAAACAAATTTGTCTTGTTACGTGTAAGTTTCTCAGGAGGAGGAATAGTTGAAGAATTGTTAAGAGTAGTTTGTGGTTTTTTGTGTTCGAATACAAAATGATTCTGTGATTCAATAATATTTTTCACCAGTTATAAAACACTTTTTCTTTTTAATAAAATTATTTTATTATTTTTTTATTTTTGAATTGAAAATTTTCTAAATTTCCATAAGGGGAGAGTATGTTTTTTTTTTTTTTAGAAAATGAGGTAAAAAGAAATCGAGATATCGAAAGAAATATCTATATCACGTTCTTAAACGCGATTATCAATAATTTATTGGATGTATCAGTTCCGATTGAAAAAAAGAATTATTTACTTCTAATCGTCTTATTAAAAAAAAAAAAAGGTATAATTTACCTAATTACGACGATGATTAAATGCTCACTTAGTTTGTGTTTAGAACAGAATCGCTAGAAATACGTTATGCAAAATCCAATATCTACATGTAATTTGCACAATTAATATAATTTTATGCAAACAGGAAATATTTCTTCTTTTTTCTTCTTCTTCTTCTTCTTTCGTTTAATTGCGTATACAATTTTTCAATATTTAAGTATATTTATATATTTAGAATTATTTAGATATTATATATTAGAATTAGATTTTAATGTTTTAAAATTTTATTACAGTCACTATTTTCGTAGAATTATAAAGATATAAATAATGATTGATAATCAATGACTAATAACTCTATTTTCGTCGCGTTTATATCTAATTTAAAAAAGATTATAGTGATTCAGATTACTATTTAAGAAAACTTATGAATTAATATAATAGGAGATGTTTAAATTTTTACAGTAATAATATTGCAAATATCTTTCTGATAAAATTCATTAAATTTTAAATATTGAAAATTAAAGTTTCATCCAAATAACGATTGTAATTAATTTAATAAAAATTATTGAATTATTAATGAAAAAATAAGAGAAAAATTTAAGTTCTAATATATATATATATATATATATATATATATATATATATTCTTCAAATTAAAAATTATCACTATAAAAAGCACAATAAAAATTTTTAAATCATATATTATTACTATGCCTAAGTGACAAAGTTGTAAAAAGTAAAAAAAGATTATTTAGTTAGGCAATAAAAATTTATGTCGAAAGATTTTTCTACTTTTATCATTATAAGTTAAATGATGAATTCGAAGACACGTCACATCCAAGATGTGTGACTTATAAAAATAGCTGAACAAGCTGCCATTTACAATCTGCATATTGCAGAATGTAATGAGATTCTATTTCCTTTACACATGTGTGTGTAAAAATTGCACGTGTGCAAAAATCTTCGATTATCATTCGATGAAAATTATAAATCAAATAAATTTTCTGTTCATTTTTCATTATTGTGATCATTTTAATACGAAATATATATTTTGTAATAAAAACTTATAATTATCGTTTAATTTTTTTTTCAAAAAAAAAAAAAAAAAAAAAAAAAAAATAACGAAACAATCATAGATTATGTATGTAATTATCAGTACTGGTTTTATATAACTTTTGTACTAACATGTATTTCCATATGTGCTTATATTTTATTATCGTAGTTATTTTTGGATCATTTGATATTATTGCCAAAATAAACTTCATCGATAATATGTCATAATTCTATTTTTAAAGATATGCAAATTATTTATTTTTTATACTGATGATAACTTTTTTATCATTGCATTCTTAAAAATAAGACAAATTTTCTTTTTTAGACAACAACAACTATACTTTTCGATTAAAATTTTCAAAATTCAGAATTTTGCTTCTTAACATTTCAATTTAAATTTAAATAAAAAAAAATAAAAATGAAAGAATAAAAGTAGAGGCTCTGTTTGAATTTTTAATTTTTTATATAGATGTATTTATACTTTTTTGTTTGATTTATTTCAAGAAATACTGTTATAAAAATAAGTCAATTAGAGAAACAAGTATTTTTATTCCTATAATGATAAAAACGTGGGAAAAAAAATCAAATTGGAAGAAAAAAAGAAATGTATTTATTTTTCTTATTGCGTAAACATTTGCAAGCACATCTTTTTAGATTGAATCTCGATTGATCGTATAATACATTCCTTATTATTATTCAGATAGAATAACGTTTAGAATGTTAAATAATGAAATAGCCGATTTGCATATTGAACGCAGAATAATCTGCCTCCAATTCGACTCAAAAATAAATTTACGACTATTATTCATTGACTGTGCTGCCCACGCTCCTTGTTTTCCTTCGATTTTAAACATTTGTGTAAACAAATTAACTCCATACCATTCTGGCACAGACTTTTTTTCCTCGTTCGATAACGGTGTAATTAAAATGCTTCTTTTTTTTTTTTTTGGATATTTTTTTGATTTTTTTCATTTGTTTCTTATGTGATTTTTACAAAATATTTATATTCAGATATGTCTTATTTAGTGAAAGATATCGAGAATAAATAGTAATAATTGTTTGAAAAAATAATTTATCTTGTATGTGTGTATTGTATAATGAATATTTCTGAATAAATTTCAATAAAAGAAAATGTTATTTATAAAGCTAAAAAAAAGTAAGTAAACCTTTTAACTACATAAAAATATTTAATTTTTGTTTCTTATACTTTGTATCATCATTTAGTATTCCATTGCAGAAAAATTTTTAATATGTATATATTTTTTATTCTTGTATAAAAAGGCAGAAAAAAATCTTATTTATTTACATGATTACTTAATTATAATTTATGCTTAACATTATGAACTTTGTTTATGTGAGCCAATAGAAATATATTGCCGTTTACTATTCATGAATAAATAAAATTCTTATGAATTTTATATGGAATTCCAATTGCAAAAAAAAAAAAAAGAAAAAAAGAAAAAGAGATGAAAATAAAATTATCTTTTTCCCGTAATTTCATGCAGCAGGAAAAGATTATAAATGAAATATTGTAAGTTTTGTTAATACAAAAACGCACAAGAACTCAATTTCAATGAACTCACGTGCAGTGATTTTCGGACGATTCAAGGTAAAAAAAATTACGATTAATGAAGAACGATTTTAAAATAGAATAAAATTACCGGAAGTTCAAAGTTTTAGCATATCTGGTAAATAAAATACAAAGAGAATCAATTTACATTTTTGTAGATAAATCTTTCCTTTTTGTTTTTTTTTCTTTTTATCAAAATACATAAGACTCAACTTTGAAGTAACAACAACGAAAAACAAAAAAGAAATTACCATTTTCTAATATTAGAAGTTAAGAAGGAAAAAAAAAAAAAAAATTAACGAAGAAACTTTCTGCGTACTCAAATAAATCTTGTCCATCGATTTCAATATCTGTGCATAATTATTCTAATGATTTTAGCAACAAAAAAAAAGATATAGCTCAATAAGAAATATTATTTTGTAAAACAATCAGATTTATAAATAGCTTGTAATTGTGGATAATAGCATGGATTTATAAATGGAATTATTTTCCTTATCATTGAAAAAATAGCGGTATTAAATAATTTCGAAAATTTAATTATGATACTTATGTATGTATGTATTAATCTTGTTTAATGTAATTTAAATATTAGCAACATATTAACATTTTATATTTTATATTAAGCATATTTTAATCAATTTAAAAGAACAATACGTATTTGAAAATGTTTTAAAATTTAAACATATAATTTTCATATTATGAAAATTTTTTAAATTTATAACAGAAGTATAATTCAATGTTTCTAATTTTCAACATCTTGAATCTATTTTACATTTCAGTATTATAAATCATAGATTTTTTTTTTTTAGAAAAGTTTTTCTCAAAGGAGATTTATAACATAGTTTTGGTAATATAGATTATATGAAATTTAAATGTTCTAATTAAAAGAAAAAAAAAAAATACTTTCTGAAGAATTTCAAAGCATATTTATAATTTTATGGTGAAATCGAAATTGAAAGACAAATTTATTTTGCTAGAATAAAAGATTCATAGCGATAATAATAAAGAATCATATCCATAATAATAGGAATCAACGTAAGTACTCCAATTAACTCGTTGAATAGGCTTTAAATAGGTATTGCTCCATTTAAAATTGTAACATGGTGATATCAGAAGTCAGATTCATTTCTTTACGAGAAATTGTTTAATTTTAAAAGCAACTATGTAATTGATTAAAGTGAAATCGAAATTTAAAAATTGTAATAATATATTCATCAATGTTAATTGCTAAAAAATGCACTTATCAATTCATTTTACTTACAAATCAGTTATTAATCTAATTGTTATTTATTATCTATTCTTTAAATTATACGTTTTTTTTTATATCTTAATACATACATCTTATAATTACTTTGTTTTTTTAATTTTACAAATCAGATTTCAAAACCTTCAAGATTATTAATTATATGATTTCAAGTACTGATAGGAGGATTTCCGGAAAAATTAATTATTTCTAATATCGATATTTATATAAATAAAATTAAAAAAAAAATATGATTGCAAATTCTAAACAACAAGTTGCTCCAAAAGTATATTACATAATTTTGTTTATTTTCAAAAAAGTAATCATCAATAAATACAAGAATTTAAAAACTTCTTACGAAGAACTTAGCAAGAATATCTATATTAATACAAAGAAAAAAAAAAAAAAGAAAAACAATAGACTTAAAAGCGTCAATAAAATTATCAAATCTAATCTTGGATCGAATTATAGGAAAAAGAAAGAAAAAAACACAATCAAAAGCAAATTTGAACACCATATATTGAATACCATTGATTCGTAGATAACGATCATACTTGAAGCATATGAAAATAAAGATGACGTCAGACCTCGATAAAATGAAAATATACAAAACTATGAAAAAATAAAAAATATATTCAAAATTTAATTCTTATTATTAAATCAATTACAGGATATATTAACTCGATTCTTAATACTTTCGACAAAGTTACAAATGTTTGCCAATCATTTTATGGAGAGTGCAAGCGAACAATAAAATGACATGACAAAACATCCGGTTGAAAACGGTCTAAAAAGTCGCGAAATATGGCAATGGCTGCAATAGCAAGCGGTGGAAAAGCACTGGTCCGTAGTCACATGGTGAGCACCCAGTGCAGAGAACGCGTGTACGCGTGTACTCGTCATAATAAACATGTCGGCGATGCGAGTAGTACGATAATATTCTGGCCTCTGTTAAAAATGCGTGAAATTCTACCGACTGTCGCCGAACACAACCGAACGTTAGTCGCCGATACGTCACGTGCGCTCCAAACAAACAGAAAAAAAACATATAACTATGCGCGTGCACAGCGAAAAAACGTCAAATGTTTTCGAAAACGTACTGTCGAGTTGATTTCCACATCGTATATTTCCATGTTTCTTTGCGCTTCGTTGAAAATTAGTTGTTAAATCACAGCATTAGATCAAACGCGAACACGATCGAGTAAACACGCGTACACATGCACACGCATGCGTGGCGTTAAGTGGTTAACCTGTTGCAACTTAATGCACAGCATTCTATGCTGAGGTGGTCGAAATAAACGATATTCCCGTTGTGCGATAACTTGTAATAGCTTGAATCGACTCTATGAAAATGATGCCGGTAACCCTCTGTAACGCCATGTGACTCGAACGTAACAACGTAACAATTAATACTGATTTTTGTAATCCTTGTAATATTACATCGCATTACATTGATACATCGATAGTATATTTATAGCTAATCCCTAATTTTTAAATTAGGAAACGGAGAATTATAATAGATCGGAATATCTTTTAAATTTCGGTTATAGAAGGTTATCGTGTTTAATTTGGACATTTAGAAGGGATCATGTGACACCAACCTGTCGCTCTTGTCGACGATTGTCAGCGTAGCAAGCTCTTGCAGCGGTGGTTCCGCGGAAATTCCCTGAGCCCTTTGCTTCCTGGGCCTCGGTTTCGTCGGTGTCAAGGGTGATTTAAAGGGAAGCACACTGAGGAACTTGTCGAGATGACTTCGTAATTCTTGTATCTCGGCATCGCGACGACAGAGAAGCGCTTCGAGCTCGATGATTTTCTCGTCCTTGACACGCAGCAACTCCTGCAGCTCTCGAAGGGTGCCCATCGCTGTAATCGTGGACGCTCCGGTGACGTTCGAAATGGCCCTCTGGCCGGCTGCAGCGACCACGGCCACGGCGCCGTGTGTCGGCAGCTGTGAAGCGTCCTCCTCGTCGGCGAGCCGCTGCTGCGTCGACGAGAAGCACAAAGAGTCAAAGCACACGCGCATAGACACGCAGGCGTCGCCGATCGGCACTCTGCACTTGGTACCCTCGTCCATTCAACCCGAACGAAACTGCCGCGAGAAGAGAACAGGAGCCGCGACGAGAACCACGACCCGGACAGTGCGTCGTCGGCTGCCTCTACTCCACGATTCCGCGCTCTCCAACAGCGGAGGACCAACTCCCGTGACGAGCTTCCACGGTTACGCCTGTCTCGCTCTTTCCCTATGTGCTTCGCTCTGTCTCTCTTTCTCATTCCTTATCCCCACTTTTCCACCGATAGCTTTCCTCGTTGCTCCGTAATCTCTTTCTCTTTGCTTCCCACTCTATCGATCATGCTCTCTCACTCTATACCGTTGTTTCCTTCCAACGTTACTTGTCACTGTTACTCTCTTCCTCGCTCGACCTTTCGTCTCTGTTCCTTGAATCGCCTATCTTTTTTCCCTTGTTACCTCCTCGCTGTCGTTCGTGCTCTTTATTCCTCCTCGATCGATTATCTTTGTTGCTTCTTTTGACACTTTCTCCCTTTTCTCGTCCTCTCTCTTTTCAACGCTTGGCTCTCACTTGAGCGATGTTCGTCTTACCTCTATGTTATGTATCTCTATTCCACTCTCTTCTAAAATGCAGCGCGGAGGATTCGAAGTTGGGTTGGCTCGCCTCACTTCAACACTTGCATGTATCTTTTTCTTACTTATCATTTTACGCATTTCCGTCTCTCACATTATCACGAGTCTCGATGGTAGTTTAAATTTGCTCTGGGATTGCGCCATGTACGCCACCGGCGCGCCATCTACGACATACTTCTCCGTCGAAAAGGTTGACACGAACGACTTATTTATCGGCTGTTCATATTTTTAAAATAATTATTTTTAAAAAATCTATATCAATTACAATTTTTCTATTTATTCACATACGTAGTAAAGTTATCGTAAATATATACTATCATTATTGTCAATTGTAAATAATTGTTGTATCACATTTTGTTGTATTATATTTTTATATGTTTTTTCAGATTTCTTGAGGTTTCTTTTTAAGTTCTGCTAACAATCGTTTAACATATTAATGCAAAAAGTTTTAACTCAATCATTTTTCATGTATTAATTATCTCAATTACCTTCTAATCTATAATTTTATACTTTTTTGTAAATTGCAAACAGCATTGTCTTTTATTTATTTTGGATAAAAATGACTGCATTTTTATAACACATTTCTTGCACATCACGCCACGTTGTGGCTACATGGAATAATTTTCATAAAGTGTGATTATATCTATGTCGGTAATTCAGTGTAACCATTACTAAGGCTAATAGCAGATTCTGATAACAAAATAAATTAAGCCTTTATAGATACCAAATTTCTTTGTATTTTCTTTATAATGTAATTATATATTTTTTTTAATTTATCTTCATAGTTCAAATTTCATGTTTTATGTGAAAAACATGATTTCTTATATTATATCAAAATCGATAAAATTAAATTGATATGTCATATAATTAAGCATATATATATCTTTAATAATACCAATATAAATAACGTGAATCTTTTAATACTTATTTGTCACTTGCGTAGTTTTATTACAAACCAGATTTATTACTATATTGTTTAAAAAGAGATTAAATTATTTCTGCTAATTTTTGTAAACAGGATGTGACATGTAATTATTGTGATAGTTTAAGTTTCATAAAACGCCTCATAAAACTCACGAGTGTTGATCTCGTGGTTTATATGCGTCAGATTTCTAGAGATGACGCCACGTGGTCTGCTGACCTTATTGCATTACATTATAGCAGTTATTTCGATTGAAATGATTAAAATGACAGCGATCTTGCAGCGAAGCTTCACCATCATAATATATTTAAATAGTAAGAATGTGTATTTCGTATATAAATCAGTTAATCAAACGAATATGCTGCGAGCACTGCTTTATTGAGTATGAGTAGTTGTACTAATGTAGATCGGCTCGACAGATCGTAATTCTATATTATGCATGGAATGGAATTAAACCAATGAAATTTAATACCATATTACAAATTTTAAATTTCAGAAAAATTTCTCATTACATTCAAATTCCGCATTTTCTTTTTCTTTTTCGAAAAAATTAAACATCAAAAATTCTCATTTTCCCATTCCACGCGTGTCTCAAGAAATTTAATTCAATTCAATTCATTTTAACACTTCAATTCGATTTTAACATCCATCCAGTATACCGGACCTATCCTAGAAAAAAAACCCTTTTAAAACGATACTTTTGTATGCATACAAAAGATAAAAAAAAAAAAAAAAAAAAGAGAAGAGAAAGATAGACAGAGTTAGATTAAATGGACGAAAATAAATTGGAAGAGACGGGCCCTGGGCGGCCGATCGGGCATTGTCTCTGGCGTCTCGATGACTAGTTACCGAGTTATCCCGAATCGAACGCCTGGAGGGAGAGAGTCCGGGCCGGTAATAGCTGCTGCTCGGGGAACCGTAATGTCATAATAGGATAGCGATGTTAGTAATAGCATCGCGTTGCACCGGCGTAGGCAACCGGCCGATTGACTGGTTCGCGCACAGAGGGGAAGGAGAATGAGAGAGAGAGAGGCCCAATTTGCATCGCATTGCGTGCATTCGTTACGCCTTCGTCCGCGCGGTGGCGTGGCGCGTATCGGCCATCCCGATGGCTAAACCGCTGACGTTCCAGCAATCAGCGCCCTGGGAGAACCGTGGAAACCGCGGAAACCCCTAACTCGATTATCGTTTCCGGCATCGTTATCGTTATTAGCCGCTCCATTGGTAAGCTAACCGGGAAACGGGCTTCTTGGGTCACGGTTTTGCTTCTTTTCGAGATGAATTTTTTTTTTAAAGGAAGTTTTTTTTTCTTTTTTTTTTTTTTTCATTTTGTTCGAGTTTTTGATCTGTACGATTTAAGATTAATTTGATTTGATTATACCTAAATTCGCATTGAAATTATGCGATCAAATAATCGATTAAATGTCTAATTTTTGCTTAGTCTAATAATAAAAAGTGTAATAATGTAAAACGCATATTTGTATGTTTTTAAAAGTTTCCATAAAGAGGTAATGTGAATGAGCAAAAATATAGTCTTATAGAGTAGTATAACGTTTTATCTTCCCTGTTATAATTTTTATGATTAAAGTGTCGTAATATTTCACTAAACTGTATCATAAAACAATTTATTCGTCGTTCAGGCATCAAGATGCCAACAAAGCAACATAAAAATGTAGAGGCAACATCCTTGCCAACCATTCCCCCTCGAAGGAACGACGCTTTGATCTCCCTCTTGCCCCTTGCCCCACGTCACTCTTCTTCCGGTTCCCTCGATCCATCCGCGCCCCTCAAAATATCAACTAAACGATAACCGTATTTATTATTCATTCGGCCGACTCGTTCGCTGCTTCTCTCGCGGCTCCAATTTTACAGAGTAGTTTTTCAAAGAATTTCGCGAGAGCGTGGCGGCGCATCGCGAGCAGGATGGAAGACGGTAAGATGGAATCGAGGGTGGATGAGAGATATCTCGCGTACGCGAGACACGTGGTAGATAGGTAGGAATCGGGCAGGATGAATTTGTAAAAGTTTTGCCTAGTTTTGAAATTATACTACCATCCAAAAGTTTAGAGGAGGTGATATTTTCTTTGATTAATCCGTTTATGCTCAATAATATATTATATTTATGCAAATTTCATTGTGCAAAACGTATAAGATACGAAAAATCGACGTGAAATTAAACTACATGTTTCAAGAATGATTTTTCAAATTTGCCGCGCTCGTTATCATGAGTCGATACAACAGTTATACTTATATTTAATTCTTTTTTCGTTTCTTGTTTTTAAGCAACGATTACTTTAGGAAAACGAAATTAGATGATAAACAAAATAAGAGAATTATTAATTTCGTATAAATTTTTGATGAACAATTTAATGGTTGAATGACTATTTATTCTTTTAGTTATAAAGGCGTTAACAATGCAATAGAGTGTACTGAAATTACGTGGTTTCATAGTAGAAAAGCTCTTAAGGCCTATCCGCCGTCATCCTGGAAATAATTCAATCGTCGCTAGAGGATGGCGCAGTTTCATTTTCGGAATGAAGCCATCGCGTATTATGTTTAATCTTGGCTCGCCTCGTCTTCGCTAACCACCGAAACGTCTTGGAAAGCTCAACTAGGATAACTAAGATTAGTGTCGTCCTCCTTAGTTGTGTGACAATTCATTCTGTGAAGATATTCGTAAATTGTTTCCATTCCTTTGTTTCTGACATTTTAATGCTTATTATGTTTCTTGTTTTATATCATTTTGATCTTTTCTTTTTTATATTCACACAGACTTACTTTATTTTATTTTATATTAATAATTATCAATATTCATTAATATGTGATGTTAATTATCAGTGTTCAATTTTGTTAATCTTATTTTTTGAAAGTTTAAAATTAAATTTTTTTGAATATATTATTTCTTTTTTGTTAATTATTAATAGAAATGTATATTCTTTTTTGAAATTTTTTAAAAAATATATTAATAATAATAATAATAATATTTAAATTAAATTAATTTTACATCTAACAAAGACAATTTTCAACAGTATCGAATGTTAAAGAATTAATAATTCATTATATTTAAAATATATCAAAGTTTAATGGAATCTCAAAATTAGTTTATAAGATTCTACTAAAATTGGAAAATGTTTAAATGTAGTATAAATGGAATGAAAATCAACATAATGAATATGAGCATAATATTACAAATTCGTAACTAAAATGCAAAGAGTGAAATTCAATCGTTATAAAATACTAAATTATTATAAAATTTAATTTGGCAAATTGAATGTTTAATCCATAATATTATACCTTAAGAAGTAACTCATCTTGATTCACGTACAATTTCTATCAAGAGATTTCACTCTTCTCAATTTTATTCTGAGGGTAATGCTCCCAAGTTTATCCTACCTTTACGACTCTCAGACGTCAATCCGCGTCAGAAAAAGACAGTTTACATCTCTTATATATTTTTTTTTTCAATTTCTCTCTTAAATTTCTACTTACCCCATCAATTCCTTCATCTCATATTACGCTCAACTTTCTCTTTCTATCTTTCTGCAACTAAAACAGTAAAGAATAAAGTACAAATTAACAGTTGAAATTAAATGTTATTTTTATAAAAATTATATAAAAATATATTTTTATAAATATTAATTGTTTAAAAGTGATAAGATAAATTAACAATAATTATTTAAAATCGAGTTTAATAAATTTTAAAGCAGATAAAAATTAAAATGTATTAAACTTAACGAAATTACAAAAAACAAATATATATTATACTCATATAAAAATTACAGAATACTCCAAAATCAAATAATTTAAATTCTCACGTAAGCCAGCAAAGGTACCAATTAAGTGATTGAAAACCACTGAAACACGTGTGCCATAATTCACGAAAACAATTTCCCCGTACATTTTACGCATCTCAAGACGTCAATCCGCGTCAAAAATATCTCATGCCAACATTCTTCGTGCTCTTTCTTTAATTCCACCCCTCTCACACCCCTCATTTCATGCGCCCTTCGAACACCATCACGGCATCGTTGATCCTCTTCCCTCCGTGTCCAAGTCCCCGAGGATGAAGGGATCAGAGGAGAAAGAGATATGGATTGACACTCGAATTCTTTTGGTAAAGGATCCATCCTCCGCTCCGCTCATTTTTCTCGCACACCTTGGCGCATCTTAGTCTAACAAACTGGATTCATCAAATTCGACACCGATCGTCCATTCACCCTTTGATTTTCCTGCGTTGAAACGAAAGGGATTCGAAGGTACATCCCGATTTCGAAATTGCCAATCTTTCCCGCGATTGTTTCATCGATCGACCCTTTGGAATATATTTTTACGATATATTGAGATGCGTCGAGTGTTTAAAAAAAGAAGGAAAAAAAATTATTATGAATCCTACGTATACAAATCAATTTGAGAAAAGAATCGAAAAGAAAGAAAGAAGGGAAAAGATCGATGGAATATCGAGCTCCCTTTCAAGCTGTCAACTTTCTCGGGTGTTTGATACAGTGACACGAGAAACACCGCGCTAAATCATCTGTCGCCCCCTCCTCCCCCTCCGAATTTACCCCTGCACCAGTGGCGGGAACCTTAAGTCTCGACCTGTCTGTCCGCCGTCACTCAGAGCCGACCCTACGTGGCTTTTCACCCTCAAAACATCGCGTTTACGCCTAATCGCATTTCACGAGGGCAATTTATTAAAAAGACACTGTCTACAACTTGACTTTAATAGCAATCTTCGCGTTTGAAACGAGGATCTTCCTGACCTTAGCGGATTTACAATTAAAACAAGTATCGACGGATAATCGAGGGATTCGAATCAAATCTTTAAACCTTCAGAAAAAAAAAAAAAAAAAAAAAAGAAAAAGAAAAGAAGATGAAGAAAAGAGAGAGGAAGAAATTCTCGCGATCTCGGTGTCGGCGAACAAACCACGGGGACAAATAGATTCCGCGCAGAAATGGATGGTAAAAAGGTTGACCCAATAGAAGGGATTATTGCGCTGAAGCCGAAGCCGAAGTGGAAACCGAAGCCGAAGACGAAGAGGTGGACGAAGGGCGGAGGGGGAGGGAGGCTGGTAAGTGAAAAATAAAAATAACGAGCAACAAAGCAGCCGAAGTCGATCCGGCGCGTTCGTGGAAAAGAATTTTCCACCCTTTTCCACCCTCTTTCCCATCTTTCCACGGACACAGAGCCGAGCAGCTTCCAACATCACCACCACCACCACCACCACCACCATCAAGCCGTAGCAGCTACCACCGGTGGTAGCTAGATAGATCGCCTACTACCACCACACCGCCGCCTTTTGCCCTTCTTCGCTCTCTTTCAACCCCCCGCCAACCCCTTGGCCAACCACCGGCACACAACCATCCACGGAGCGAAGGCTGGCTGACGTTCCCGCAGGAGGAACATGGCTCCCAGGCAGGATCCATCCTTCCAACCCCTCCCGTTTTCTCCGACACCCCCACCCCCGCCGGCTGGTTGGCCCCTCGTTGCATTTTAAATCAAAGCCCCGGAGGTAACGCAATCACCAGGCATCACGACGCTTCCACAATTTTCTACTTTAAGCTACTTTATGTATTAGTACCCTCCTCCTCCCCCTCCCCTTCGTGTTCGTCTCGTTCTCTCCGCAGTTGGATCCGCAGCACCCACCCCCTCCCCGCAACCTTCCCTCGAAAACTACGTCCATCTCGTGCTCGTCTCCTACAAGGGTAGGAGCTCCAACCAGCCAGCCACCCCCCGCTCCTACATTAGCCATCTCTCCTACCTCCTCCTCCTCCTTCTCCTCCTCCTCCTCCTCCTCCAAAGGCCTCGCCTCGTTCGAGAGTCTCAGTCTTTTACACTCCGACGGATGCTCCAACAACCACCTCGGAACACCCCTCGCCGCCCATCGGCTGCGGCGTAACGAGGTTATTTTATTAAACAACCTCCGCAACCCGCTCGACGACGCTGCTGGAATTCTGGCTGGACCTGAAGGAAAGGGAAGGGAAAGGAAGGAGGTGGGTTGAGTCGACGAGGTGATGGGGGTTGATGGGGGTGGAGGGTAAGATTTTTGCTGGATATGGATACGAAATTCTTGAAGTTGAGAATTGATGGGGCTAAGTCTTATGTGAATGAGGATGTTGGACAAGGTTTTGTTTGGATTGGTTTTTCTTTCTTCTTTGATGTAGATAGAGTGAAAGGTGAAATTTTAATTGAATTTTAGGCTGAATCAGATGAGTTTTATGAGTGGATAAGTTAAAAAAGGAAATTTTTCTTTATTATGTTCTTTTTTTTTTCTTTTTTAATATCAGTTTTATCGTTCATTTGAAAGCGAAATGATTGGAAAACCTATTTCCTTCCACGTTCACGTGGAAGAAAATCATCCTCCCTGTAAACGGGGAGGAAAAATTGGGAATAGATAACTGGATATTTCCAGTAGTGGAGGCTGGTATCACAGAGGGTGGACAGGGGGTGAAATTCTCGACTAGTTATATACGCGGTATATAGGTGTTCTATACGTGGTGTGTAGTTCGCAAGCATGGAGTGGTGTAATCTAGTCACCACGAAACGCGATTATTCTCCTAACTCGGTCTCCAGCTCTTTCTATCCCTGTTTCCTCTCTCCACCCGAATTCCGCCCTTCTGTGTTCTTTGATTGCTTCCATCCTCGTTTCCCTCCTCGTCTACTCTGATTATTTACTTTTGTTTCCTGTCTATAGCCATTTCACACATCCAATATTATATTCCATTTATCTCGATATCTTTTCTAGAATTTTCTCTAAAGTATGAAAATTTCGTATCTCTTTTCTCTTCCTTTTCCTCGTTTTCTTTCTCACTCTTTTTCTTTCTATTTATAATCGATCCCTATACATTTTCGATTTTATTCGAATTTTCCTCTTTCTTTTCCTGTTTCTTTTCCATTCGTTTTCTCTTCCTCGCTCTATCCTCACTGTCTCGCGTTTACATCGATGTCGTCTATATCTTTTTTATCCTATGAGCTTTCGAGCATCAAAAATTTATCCCCGAAGGGTTGGAAGAATCAAATGGAAAGAGAATATATGGACACGGATAAGCGCGTGCTCCGATGTTACCATTTCACTCGAAACCTCGTCATCGTGCAAGTTTCGAATCGCTTCTGCCGGCGAATGTACGGATCTTGGATTCCCGGCGAAGTGCGATTCGATAGGGGATGAAATTGGAGCCGATCAAGATTGGGGAAAATTGCAGAAAAATCGAGACCGTCCGATTCCTTGTATCAGATTTTATAGACTTCCCTTTCTCCTCCCCTGTCGCGGCAACTTCTATTCACCTTCGTCTTCTCCACTCGGTTCAAGCTTGATTTACGATCAGTTTTTCGTTCTTTGAGAGGAGAATACTCGGTATTATTTTCAATTTTTAAGAATTCGGGTTTTTCGTCCACACTGACTGATTTATTGAAAAATAAAGAATTGAAAGTGAAAAAAAACTTGAAGAATAATCGATTATTTTACCATATTACATTTTACAGAAGGCTAGTTACATTTTTCTTTATCTCGTTAAATCAAACCTAATCAAATAAAATCAAACAGAACTAAATTAAGCCTCCAATCTTTTTCTATCAAAGAAACTCCGATTTAAAAACGATTTATTGAAAAATAAAAAATTAAAAGTGAAAAAGTTAAAGAATTGATTATTTTGCATTACATATTACATTTTAGAAGCCTATTTACATTTTTCTTTATCTCATTGGAATAAATCAAACCTAATCAAACAAAATCAAACAGAACCAAACTAATCCTCCAATTTTTTTCTATCAAAGAAACTCCGATTCAAAACCGATTTATTGAAAAATAAAAAATAAAAAATGAAAAAGTTGAAGAACAATCGATTATTTTACATTACAAATTACATTTTGGAAGTCTATTTACATTTTTCTTTATCTCGTTGGAATAAATCAAACCTAATCAAACGAAATCAAACAGAACCAAACTAACGCTCCAACAAGCTTCTTTCTAAGAAGCTTTCAAAGAAGCTCCGATTCAAAAAAAAAACTCTCTTTCTACTCTCATTCCAAACGCAAAAAAAAAAAAAAAAAAACAAAACAAAACAGATTTCGAAAAAACATCCAAGCGAAACCTCGTCCAACCCCAAAGAGGCAAACGTTGTTCAGAGCCGTATACATACATACACACACGTAGAGGGCAACCTTCTTGTCCTTATATCGCGAGTTGTCCGAAAGTCCAGCAGCGCGCACTGGAGCCAAGGAACATCGTCCAAGAAACGAGGAGGCCTGAAGGAGGATGAACGTCGTGCTGTGTTTTCGTCCTCCCTCCGGAACGAGGCTATCTCACCCACCCCTCCAACGGTTGAAAAGAGACAAGCACGCGAGTTCTGAGTAAGGGTCGAGGTGGAGCGCGTCTGATACACACGAGAGAATCACTATGGACGAGGGGGTAAACACGATTTACACCATGACGACTATCGCCTCTCCCTCCCCCCCCCTCTCTCTCTCTCTCTCTCCCTTTGCTCCAAAGTGGCTACGCGCGTAGGGTGAGTTACAACACACGGGGAGACACTCCGGGTTGCCTACGGTAGGGATGTTTGTCGTACGCGTTATTTGGCCAATAAAACCACGTGGTGAATCCGCCACCCCCGCGTAGACAAGCGGCCAAGACGAGAACAGGCCGGATAGTCGAACAGAGACGAGGAATCGCAGACCACGCCTCGAGAACCGCTCGACGCCTGCGTGGTTCCGCCTATCGAACACGCTTTCGCTGCCTGGACGTCGAGGCGACACCGTGAACGACACACAATCCAGCTCTGGGATCCTCTTCGAACGCGACCACTCCGCTTTTTCGGCCAACGGGTCTCCTCTCGTGGATCATAGCTGGTGCCGGATCGACCAGTGCAGTGCTTGGCCTGGATCTGGCGGAGAAACCGGATAAGGAGAAACGAATTAACGAGGAACGAACAGTTTCGAGTGTCGAAGCAGGATTCGAGGATCCGGGAAGAAGTCTGGAGAAACACGTTTGATACGAAGAGCATTCGAGGTGTTGAAGAGTTGACGTGTTTGAATTTGACGTGTCGAATACGAGGGATCTTATCTATAAGGAGTTGACAATTTGGAGAAGTTTGTGATGAAAGTTGTTTGAGGTGTTCGAACAGTTGTTGGGATTTGATCGTTGTGGAGTTTTATCGATAAAGGAGGCTGGCTGATTTATTCATGTGAACGATCGAGAGTTTTTTTTTTTTAGATTTGGAAGTGATTTGAACATGTTTGAAGAAGTATCGATAGGTTTGAGCAGGGAAGAATTCGCGAAGGAAGAGTAACATCGGTGACACTGATGGATCCTTGCCTTTTACATGCGTTGTTTAATTCAATTCTGTATGTTTCGAACGTAAATCACGAGAAAAGGAGAACAATTTTCCTTTAACAACCTCTTATAAACTGTCTGTCATGAGTACTTGCCTCAAGGACAAGTTGAAGAATCCCGTCAAGAATCAAATCTTGGACGAAACGTTCTCGAGATTTCTCACGAAAATTTACAATGACTGTTAGAAAGAAAACGATGTGTTAATCAAACGAAACACAATCAACGATTCGACCAGTGTTTCTGAATCTAAAGTAAAAGACAAAACTGTACAAAGCCTGATGTTTTCAAAGTGTGACTGATTGAATGATCGATATTCAGAAGAGGAGGGACAAAAGGCTGGTGCAAGTGTCGCAAAGGAGGGCGCATACAGTAGAGATCTTTGTTGTGTTCAGTGATCGAGAAGGGACAACTGTTGTAAACGAAGTTTGAGAAGGCGCGAGGAGAGGATCCACGCGGTTTTAGATCGTGGATCTTGCGATCGGGTCGCAGGAGGAGAAAGGTTCAGGGGGTCGAAGGTGATCCGCGAGAGTGCGGAGGAAATCGAGAAAGTGTTGTTCAGCCACGAGTCCAGGATTCTCACCCCCGGAGGCGGTACCATTTCGCCCGGGGGCGCGGGGCCGCCCGCGAGCCCTTCTTCGGGACACTACCATCCACCCACGCATAGTCCACCTTTGGTCAAGGTGAGCGATATTCCCCGCTTCGAGCATTTTCAATCCTCTCATTTTTCACGAATCCTTTCCAAACGTTTAACGTCTTTTCGTGTGAAAGATTCTCGAAAAAAATCGTAATTTTCGTTTCAAATTGTTAAATGAGTCTTTCGACGATTTCTCGCGCGTACAACAATTCCACGCGTATTATTGTTAGGCAAAATTGGAGGAAGAAAAAGAAAAATTAAAGCTTGAATATTTATGTATATTTTAGCTTCGAGGAATGTCTACATCTTTTCAAATTGGCCGACGAAAATTGATCGGGATTAATTTAAACGAATTTTTATCGATTAACTTTGTGGTTCGTCCCCTAATTTGAACGGAGAAATTAATTCATAAACGGATTTCTTTTAAGCTGTAACTGGTTTGATCCAAGCTATAATCTACCAGTTTGAACCCGGTATAATGGCATTTGGTTATATTTTCAATTATGCTTGATGGGCTGCTTGAGAAAATTGGATAATATTCGAAAGAATCAAGTGTTTGAATCGTTTCGGTACAATTGTAATGATAGGAATTGTTAATGCTATACAATCTCTATGCACTTTAATGTAGATACTTGTAAATTACAATCTTCGATATCAAGTGCAATTCCCGTAACTTCGTTATCATCACTGGACTGTATATCATGCAATTAAACGTATTTAAATTAATTAAATTCTTATTTCTCTGAGTGTAATAATAATAATAAAAAAAAGAATATTTAAATAAGAGGTTCTTTTTTTCTTAAATATTTTGCACATTTTCGTACATTATACGTATTCCATGCGTTATAACAGCGTATAAATATTTGCAACAGAATTGTTTATGTTTCTGTTTCGATATCTGGCATTATGATAAAAAAAGAATTGATGAATATTTTTCGGTAAAATATATTCTATAATTTTGTGAAATATTATAAGTAAAAGAATTAACTATCTATGCAGCCAAGGATTATGGCGGATCCGACGGATCCCAATCTTGATGTTAAATCTGAAATGATTTTATTTCGCTCGAATGATATTGTATATAATTAAATAATTTTATATAAACAACTAAGTGAATAATATTTAACAAAAATTAATACGATAATTATTTTTTTTAATTTTCAATGTTACTTTAAATTGTGTACACATTTTAATAATTTTAATCATATATATATAATAAATTTATTCGATAGATTTTACGAATCAATATTTTGAAATATTTTCTCCGTATGTTTCTTTGGCAAATATACGGAGTGATTTTTTAAAATTTTTACACTTTCCTCGCGTTTATTACTTGTCAACACACATTCGTCATTCAATTTACTCAAAACGTATTAAATCATTGATATTATCGATGAAAACGGAACGAAAATGTTTATCTCTAATATTTGGAAATTTTGAAACCTCAATCCTCGAAAACCTCAATGCTTTGAATCTTTGAATATTGATTTAACTATTTTAAACATATTTCAATTAAATCATATTATATTTCTATCACTCGTTTAATAACTATTTATACGATATCCTTTTAATATCAATATCATTACAATAAATTTAATCGAAGAATTTTTAATTTAATATATTATTTTCTTTGATAGGAAAGTATTATTTTTTTTTTTGTACTTAAAAATCCTATCCTAAAGCTTTAAATAATTTCCTTCTTTTCTACTTGAATTTTATTCCCACGTGTTTCCAAACAAAGTTTCACGAAAATAGAATAGAATCAAATGTAATTGTTCGCTCAAATTCAATTTTGCAAGCAAATCGATCCTCGAATGAACGCGTCATGGTATTTAAATTTGCCGCCACTTTCCTTTCGTGTATACAACATTTGATCGCTCGTGTAACTCGTTCTTCGATGCATTAACTTCTTCATTGCAATATTAACACCATTTCTCATATTTCCTTGATATAAGAAATATTTAAAACTTATTGTGATAAAAGCAAATTAAATCGTAATAAAAAACTACTATTAAGTAATATTCATTATGGATTGGATTAAAACGACACTTAATTCTACAATCTTGATAAATAAAATAAAAAGAATAGACATATTATCTACAGATATTTCGTCGTATTATTGCCTGACCAATATAAATCAATTAGACAAATTATTCGAATATAAATATATAAAATAATATATAAATTTAATATATTAATTTATAAATATATAAAATAATATAAATATATAAAAAAAAAAAAGAAAAAGAATTTAAAACAACCATCTCAATCAATTTTCCTCCGCGCCAATTCCTCCACTTCCGGAATTCCTCTGGCTAGAGGGCGCCAGTGCGCCGCACATAAGGTAGCAGTGTAGCCATGGGAAACGGCTGCCTCTTTATGGTCACGTAATAACCGGCCAGCCGTTGAGGGGATTTTTCGCGAGGAGAAGAAGTCGAACGAGCCGCGGAAAGAGGTTGACGATGATGGGTATAAGGGCGGCTGTCCGTGCTCGTTTTCGTCAGTGAATCCCTCCGGGGACTGCGAGCTGTCTGCCGCTAAAGCTTCCGCTGAAGAGCCCGGTCTGAACTTAACGCGATATGATTTTTACCGAATGATTCTTTTTCTCGCTTTTCCAACAATATTTTTGATACTTGCTCTCCCCGCAAGTTTATTCTCATCGCTCTCACCCTTACGATAAATTATATATCGCGTAATAAACGCTTCTCGATTTCGGTTCTATTTTATTTTATCTCATCTCTTTGGAATATCTTTATTGGGAAGTTGATTAAGTTAAGAATAATTAAGTTAAGAATAATTATTTTATTTAGTTTTTTTGGAGAATCGAAATCGATGTACCAAGATTATTTTTGTGGAAAATTTTATCGCTTAAGACTGTTATTGGATTACTTGTTTCATTAGTTGTTACTCGGTCAACTAACGAGTTTATATGACATTTTATGCGTCTCCTTTAATGATCGCGTCATTAATGTCGAGAAAGATGACGAATCTATTCGAAATTGTTTCTTATCGTTTTACCAACTTACCAACAATATATTGCGTAATATTGTTCCCTAAGTTTTCTTTCATCTTTTCCGCCATTAATAATAGAGTTTTACATGTAATTTTATACCTATACACGATAGTGTATAATTGTGTAGAGATACACGAAGAGTAAGTTTTTAGAGATAAATTAAATAATATTAAATTTCAATTTTTTCTGGGATTATTAATTGGAAGAATGGTGAAAGGTGTCGATGCTAAAGATTAACTTAAATGTTATAATATAACATATTAAAGTTATTGTCAACAAAACATTATAATAGGGACGGGTTAAATGGTTCAGTGTAATTGATGGATTTAATTGACATGCAGACTCAAGCTGACAGTCGGTATAAATATAAATTGTGGCTCTATTCGTTAAATAGAATATTCAAGAAAATTAAGTACGGCGTTGAAATCGATTAAACAATTGTCCTGTTGTTTAACAGATTAAAATCCTAACGTCGTACTGTATTAAAACGAATTGACATTTTATGTCAGAAGTTACTCGAACGAAGTTACTTTCGTCTCTTCCTTCATAGGTCACGCGATTTAATAAAAATTCAATTCAAAGTATCAAATAATTTTTTCTTCCTCCCCTCTCAATCGCAAGGTTATTCAATTTAAATTCTTTCAACTTTTCATCCTCTTCTAAATAAAGTAGACATTCGAATATATCTCTACCCTTTAAATAATAATTTATATTTTAATATTATAAATTAACCTCGATCCAATTTGTGTCTTTTTCTAGAATTACTTGAAAAGATACGATATAAAATTTTATCGTATAATAATCCATGAATTTTTCACGATTTCAATTATAAACAAAGTAATTCTTTGCTGAAAATCAATTTCCTTTAACTAACGAAATCGACGAAAGGGTTTTTTTTTTTACCATCCACAATACTTTGGAAACGTGAAAGGACTCGTGAAAGGGCCAGTGCGGCCCTGCTAGCACGCGCGCCCAACACTTTCGCTCTGATTAAGCTTAATTCATTCTCGCGACGAGAAGAGAAGCATGGAAAGGAAGAGAGAGAAAAGGAGGGGAACGGGGGAAAGACGTTGCAGTAAAACGGGCCAACGCAGCCCGAACCGGCGCGGCGGCTCGCGCTGTCTGCCGTCCAATCCTGCCAACTTAACCTCATTAATAAATTAATTAGATATTATTGTGTTGGCAGCCAGGGCGGCAGCTGCGGGCCACCCCCCCTCCTCCGCATCCTCCTCGTCGCTCCACGTCTTGGGCCCGCAGATGATGCCTCAGAACGCCGCTATATACGTATAAATGGGGGGGTCAAGACCTGTGACGTCATGTCTTTTGCTACGATCACGCGTGTTCGTGATCGAAGATACCCGCACGTCTTTCCTTCCTCTCCCTGGATCGAGACCCTTACCTTCATCCTCTGCAGTAAATCATTATCCCTCGATCTTTTCTAATTTCCTGCAATATCCAAATAACTTGCCAGTCAAAAAATAGTTAAAAAAACAGAGAATTTGAATTAACTTAACGATTTTGACGAATGTTACTTCTTCTAGACCACTTTGCAATCCTAGTGGATCAGTGAAATATATTTAATATATATTGGATCGGTGAAATATAATTCCATTGATAGGATAACAAAAATCTGCTCTTCCTCCAAAAAAAGAAGAAAAAAAAAAGAAAGAAATTAAAATTAGAGAAGGACGTCAGTCGTAAAAAGTTTCAATTGCAATGCGTATAGAGAAGAATCTAGAAAGAGATGGAAATTAGAATTCTGTCCAACGGTTATGTTATATTAAATCGTTTCTGAGGGGAGCGGAAATGGTTGGAGGACTCGTGTTACGACTAAGGTCGCGATAACACGACGAATCCTATCGAAGGAGTTGTCGCGGCGGTGCTCATTACGGGGTAGAATGGCGACTGGTAATGACAAAAAGCACATGCAGCATTATCATTGCGGAGTGTATGGCATTAAGCTGTAGGGGGCCAGGATTAGGATGTCGGCCATTACCGCGCGTCACTGACCGTTTATTCTACGCCGTGCACGGTGTGGTGACTTCCTCTAGACGCGTATGTATGCCTACATAACCGGAGGATGAGGACACTCGCGAGGTCGTGAAATCTCGTCTCGTGTGCGATTCACCTTTCTATATATGATAACTGGGCCATCTTCTACAATTGGACTAATGTTATTAACCCATTAAGGATCGAGTAGCGAGGTAATACGATTTTTTTTTTCTTTTTATCAGCTTGTCAAACGATATGAAACGACCGGTTTTCGAAGAATATTGGGTAAAAATGGAATTGAAATTTAACGATTGATATTAAAAAAAAAAAAAAAAAAGGTTAAGATCGTTGAAAATGTTTTTTCAAAATTCGTATATATCGTTAAATAAAATATCGTATATTTTATTTAATGTTATTAATATCGTTTAATATTCGGGAAGAAGAGGAAAATGAAATTTAGCAATCTTCTGATAAAAATGAATTGTGATCGTGTACATTATTTTCTAGAACCGTTTAAATTTATTCTGTCGACTCAACCGCAATGACTAAGCGTCATAAAATATCAATAAAATCCTTAAACGATCTTCATTGGTAACTGTGAACTTGTTTTAACTTCGTTTAAAACGTGTGTATATTTAAAAAATATTTTCCAAGTAACTCATTTTCAATTCACTTTGTCATCAGTTGCGAAAAACTAGTTACGATGAAACGAATTAGTTATTCCCATAAATATTCACAAACTAGAAATATTCACACTGAAAACTACTACAATGGCATAAAGAAATTATTCGAATTAATATCTCAAAGAAAAACTGTCAAAAAAAAAAAAAATTATCAAAAATCACACTGTTCAAAGAATCCAAAGAATAATAAATAAAAAAGACTCGATAAATAAAAAACACGTTAAAATGTTGATAATTTTTAAAGAGATATTACTAAATTTCTCTGTGTTATACGTTAATATAAAATCGATCGAAATATTTCTGAACAGTCAAAATCTAGAGATCAAAATAAATACGAAAGTCGATATACAAAAATTTTCAAGCTTACTTGTTAAATTATAAGGGATCGAAATTTGGATTAGAAGAAACGAGATGGAGATAGAGAGCGTGACAGCTTCACCTCTGTTACCACTATGCGGCGCACCATGTCATTCTATCTCCGTCTCACTTCATCATCTCACTTAAATTGCTTAATATAACCAACATTTTTGTACATTGATTTTTATGTTTACTCGAATCGATTTTCCAAAAATATTCCACGAATATATTGATATATCTACATCATCATCATCATATTCGAAATGTAATCCAAATTTTATTCGTTTATATTACTTGAATTAATGTTTAGGAAACAGAACCACTTTCTTTCTTTCTTTCTTTCTTTTTTTTTTTTTTTTCCTTTTTCGAGTAAATTATTTTAATATTAAAAGATAAATACGCAGAAATTTTATATTCATAAGATTTCGTTCGAGTAATAGCCGTTGCAAAATTGCATAAAACGTTAATATTTTAAACGAGGCGTATAACGAGAGAAGAGGGAGATGAAAGTAGAGAATAAAAAGATAATATGGAAGGAGGGAAAAAAGAGGAGGATCGATCGAATTGCAATTATCGATGAACCGATGGGAAAGTAGCGTGAAGCTTCCTTTGAAGGCGATGTCGATTAAAAGTAACGCGGTTAAATAGCAATCTGCTGGCAAATTATGTAAGCAACGCTTGAAACTAACGCGATCACAGTCGATACGAATGCAATGAACGATTAACTTCGTATCCGGACGAATTAATATGAACTCGGCTTAATTAATACTGTTGAGTGGAAGCGTTGCAACTCTTTCAGATAGACGTCTCTATTCGAAATTGGCGCGTACGGAGATTATACCGCTAGGGTAGAAGAATTTTTGCATCGATTTTCCAACATTTAGAAAATTTCGATTCGATTAAAAATTTCAATTTTTATCATTTAAAATTTTTACAGATTCTTTCCTATCTTCGCTTCAAGATTCGTACTTTTTCTATAAATGAAACTTTTGAAAATCTTAATTATCTCGTTTTCTTTCTAATAACCTTCCATTATTCCAACTATTCATAAGTCAGAGACATTTTCTCTGACTTTTCTATTCTATTCAAACCGAATTTTCATTTTATCGAATGAAATACCTAGAACGAAAAACAAAACGAAAAAAAAAAAAAAAAGAGAAGCAAAAAAGGTGGGGAAAAAAAAAGAAAATAAAAAATAAACCGCCGCAGGGACCGGTGTTTAATTATTTTCGGGCGAAGAGTACACAGCTCGCCGGGATTTAAATCGAATTTAAATAAATCGACGGCGTTGCTGTTGACAGAAGCACTCGCGGAGAGCGCAACGAGCTCTCCCTGATTTAATTTCAAATTGATCGATTTGTTTGTGCGAGCACTTTCCGACGCAGTCGTTTCGAAAAATTCCGAGCGTTCGTCGAAAAAAATAGACATTTACACACACACACACACACAGAGAAAGAAAAAGAAGAGAATCTGTACAAAAAAAAAAAAAAAAAAAGAAAAAGAAAGAGAAACGAACGAACAATAATTTCTTTATCAACAGAGACAATGATAACAATATAGATAATTTCAATTATAAATAACCAGAATAATTAGATGACAAAGGAAAAAAAAAATACGACGTCATATCGTGGAAAAAAGTGGGAACAAAATGGAAAAATATGTGGAGGAAAGGAAAGAGAGGGAGGAAGAAAGGAAGGGGGAAAAAAAAGGAAGAATAGAACGATACCAATATGGCGGACAATTGAACGACGGTGCTTAGAGAGGCTGATGCGTTTAATGTGCTTGAAGCAAAGCAGATAGCTCGCTCTAAATTGCGCTTAAGTAACTTAAATTTAATTTAATTTCGCATTGGTTCATTGGTGTCTCCGTTCGCGATATTTAATTCAATACGGGCGTAACATTGTATTACGGGTACTTGTGCAATGTTCGCGGAATGAACGAAGGAAAATTGGATAAAAATATAGCTGCCGGACAGAACTGACGACTATGTATATATATATATATATATACATATATAAGTGGATACGATTAAAAACCATTTATTGATTACGTTTCATCAATGATCTTCCATCTCGTACGATACTCGATCGTTGTGATTAATTGAAAACTTCAAACTTGACGATATACCTTCTCCGTTATCCAACAAGCTGATTTTTATCATTAGTCCTGTACGGATCGGTAGTTATCGTAAAAGAAAAAGAAAAGAGGAAAAAAAAAAAAAAATAATGGGAGAAAGGGGGCCAGATTCGAAACGACCGAACGAAAATTGCGGTGCTTTAATCCCTTTGTGACTCGGGAAAAAAGAGGGAGGAGGGCGGGTCCTTTTTTTTTTCCTCGCGCTCGCAGGTTAATACGGTTTGCAAATCCACGGTTTCGGGCCACGGTTGCGCGCGACAGCCACGGCCCGGTGAATAAATAAATCATCGTAACATCCCCCGATCCGAGGATTGCTGCATATTATCCATCGTCGTCGAATTCGTTGTTCGTTGCTGACGCCGGCAATTATTCATGGCCGCGTGGCGCCACTGCGATTAACAGTCAATTTCGAGGCGAGACCTCCGCCGAGTCGAAAGTCTTAGGACTCGAAGCTCGGCCTCGAGGCCACTGAAACTCGATCATAGAATTGTGCGTTGATTATAATGTTCGATATTCATACTCCTCGTTGTTTCCTCGTATTCGCCAATAGTCTTTATTAATTTCCATTTCGATTCACGAAAACTTATCCAACCAACGTTTCCTTCTCATGGAAAATTTCTTTTTTTTTTTTTATTGTCGAAGCAACGTATGTAACGGAGGAAAAAGAGAGACAGAAAAAGAGAGACAAAAAGAGAGACCGGACCCCATTCGATATTCGATGTCAATAGTCTTTATTAATTTCCACGATTCACGAAAACTTATCCAACCAACGTTTCCTTCTCATGGAAAACTGTTTCTTTTTTTTTTCTTGTCGAAGCAACGTAACGGAGGAAGAAGAGAGACAGAAAGAGAGACCCCATTCGATATTCGATGTCAATAGTCTTTATTAATTTCCACGATTCACGAAAACTTATCCAACCAACGTTTCCTTCTCATGGAAAATTTCTTTTTTTTTTTCTTGTGGAAGCAACGTAACGGAGGAAAAAGAGAGACAGAAAGAGAGACCCCATTCGATATTCGATGTCAATAGTCTTTATTAATTTCCACGATTCACGAAAACTTATCCAACCAACGTTTCCTTCTCATGGAAAATTTCTTTTTTTTTTTCTTGTCGAAGCAACGTACGTAACGGGGGAAAAAGAGAGACAGAAAGAGAGACAGAAAGAAAGAGAGAGAGAGAGAGAGAGAGGAGAGGTTAAGGGAGTCGCGTTTACACGGTGAGATGCACACACGTGGCGGAGGGGGGTGTGTAGGAGGGCGCAGACACGCCCCTGGCTCGAAAAGGTGCACGCGTAGGGGGTGATCCTCCGTGAAAACGGAGGGAAAAGAAAGAGAGAAAGGAGTGGATCGAGAGCGTTCCTCCTTCTTACTTATATCTATAAGTAAGAGACTGGCTACCCTTGAGACTGCTCTCTCTCTCTCTCTCTCTCTCTCTCTCTCTCTCCCCCTCTCCCTCTATCTATCTCCCCCACCAACCCCTTTCCAACCCCTCCCGTTCGCCGGGTGGAGAGGCCGCTGCTGTTTTACGCTTTTCGACTTTTTCAAGATTTATCCCTGCCGCTTCCTCGCTAAATCGCTTTCCGGGCGAAATTTACGGTCGGGCAATAATACATTGGAGTGTTGGAGGGGGTGGTGGGGGAGAGGAAGGAAGGAGAGGAGAGGAGAGGAGAGGAGAGCGAACGGTGGGCGCATTCCCGGCACGTTCGAAGCCTTCTTCCTCTTCTTCCCTACCTGACTGACTGCTCCTTCCACCTCCTCCGCTTTCTTTACGACCACCCCCTCGTCTCGGACCCCGTCTCGGACCCCTCGCGATATCGCTCCTTTCACGCCTACTCGTTCCAAGTCGTTGTTGCCGTCTTTTTATGGGACCTTGGAACGCGATGATAGGAGATAAGAAGATCGTTGTTGCGATGATGGTGATGAACTTTTGATGAGCTTTTGATCTCGGTGATTTTAAGATGGAAAAAAGAGGTTTGATGTTATTTATAAAAGTTTCTCGGCAGAAACGGAAAGAGAAGATTAATTTGGATCGTGTAATTAATAAAGGGATACAAGGATCGAAAGAAATATATATATATTATAGAGACATCTAGAGATCGTTCATCCATACAGATGAACCGAGCCCAGTCAAGGTTCGACGATTGTGTAACGAGGGTGGGCTGCGAGCGTGGTGGCGGTGGAAATTTGGCTTATTCCCCTCTATAGCTCATTATGCTACGTTTACAAGCTATCCCCACCTCGTAGCTTCCGTTGACTGAGTTCACTTCGCTTCATAGAGCTTGCATATCTATTCGAAATAGGTCACCGGCGATGTTTGGATGATTTCGCTCACCACAATCGCAAATGACAAATGAAAAGACGTAATCTTAATATCTTTCTCGAAGAAAAATTAATCGATTCAAAAGTATATTCGTTTTTCTTGAAAGAAACCGACGAATTCGTATATAATTTTTATTTATTAATAGGAAAAGTTTTTTTACTATTTTTAATAGGAAAATTTAATTTTTACTATTTTTTTTAATAGGAAAATAATAAAATTTCAATCGATTCGATCGAACAGGTTACTTTATTCCTCGGCAAACGACAATGGATAAAAATTTATATACAATAATTTTTGAACGTGTTAAAATTTTTGCGCGAAATCTTTTCGCAAAATGGTGGCGAAATTCCTTTTGGAATTCAGCATCGGCCGTCCACAATCACGGAAAAGTTTCTTTATGCATTATTCACCGAAGTATCCGACGAGCAAGGGTGCAAAAGGACGATAAACTATATAAATGATGTCCCGACGTGAAAACTCGAGGACCAAGCGGACCACTGGTCACTTGTCAGCACGTGACCAACGAATTTCCAGCCGGGATTTCCCGGCGAAATGGATTTATCGGATTCGGTCGGAGACATCGAGGCGGAAGGGTGACAGGAAAAAATGGAATTTGAAGTACAGAAAGGGGGGAGACAGTTGAAATACGATATCGGTTATCGATACGAGTGAAATTTTATTAGCAATTGAAAATATTCCTATACTTATTTGTTGTTACAGATCTATCTATTAGAAAATATAGAATAATTCGTGGATAATTTCGATCAACTTTTTATTATATATATATATATACATTTATCCTTCTTAGCCTTCTTCTTACCATTGATCATCAACTCGCTATCAAAAGTATTAACAACATCAGAGGCCGGTTCAATTTCTCTGATGATCCAATCGTCGTGTCCTTCGTACAAAAAGTCGTTAAAAAAAAGTCAAAAGTAACGTGCAAAGTCAGAAAAATCGTCCAACGCGAAATTCCCACCGATCAAATCGAGGCAAGCCTACAAGGGTTGCCGGGGAGTATTGGTTACCTCTACAAAGATTGGTTGATCTAGGGGAAGGGGGCGCGACATATTGGACGAAATTGGCGCATATCAAACGGAGGGAAGCAATTGGAATATAGCGGGTTCCAGAGATCCCGGTCCCTGCCTCGTGCTTGGTTTCGTTGGAAATGGTGCCCTCGGGGCGAAACCGGGAACCGAAACCCTCGACTGCGCATCATCCCCTATACACTACCCCTCGCGCCCTCCGGCTCCGCCACCACTCGATCCCGCCAACTTCCAACAATCCTCCTCCTCCTCCTCCTCCTCCTCTCTTTCCTCCCTTCGTCGCCTTCCTCCATTTCCAACCCCTCCCTCCCAGATATTATATCGCCGGCAAGAGCCTATCTACTTGCAGAGCAGTCCAAGTTTCACTCTCTCTCTCTCTCTCTCACTCTCTCTCTGTCTGTCTGCCCGTCTTGGAAACGAAGTTCAAATTAGATACAGCCAACAATGGTGCACCGATGGGTAAATACGACAGCGTAATTTCGTATTCCCTTTGCCGTAATCGGCTGAGACGTACGATTTACCGACCGAGGTGGATAATGGATTTGGAAGAATGGGTTTAGATTGACCGAACGTACCTAAAATTTAAGAACAATAGTTCTATTGGTTTGAACTGTTTGAAGATTTTTCCGCCAAATTCTAATCCAATATTTGCTAAGTGGGAAAATAGTTGTAGATTAACATTGCTTGTGCTAATTGTATTTTCTTTTAATTAAATTCTAACTCTAACATTTGTCTAATTCTAACGATTGAAAGAATGGGTTTAGATTGACTGTACATCTCTAAAGAGAACGATGCTTTAGTTAACTAGGAAGATTTTCTGTCAAAATCTAGTCTAACATTTGATAAGATTTATAGTTTTAGATTGATAATAGTACTTCTGCTAATTGTATTTTCCTTTAATTAAATTCTAATTCTAAGGTTTGCCGATTGGAAGATTGGAAGAATTTAGATTGACTGTACATCTCTAAAGAGAACGATACTTTAGCTAACTTGAAAGATTTTCTATCAAATTCTAATGCAATATTTGGTAAGTGGGAAAATGGCTTTAGATTAACAATACTTGTGCTAATTGTATTTTCCTTTAATTAAATTCTAATTCTAACGTTTGTCGATTGGAAGAATGGTTTAGATTAATTGAATATCTCTAAAATTTAGAAACGATACTTTAGCTAACTTGAAATATTTTCTGCCAAATTCTAGTCCAATGTTTGCAAAGTGGAAAAATAGATTATTTTAGATTAACAATATTTGCTAAGTGGGAAAGTAGTTGTAGATTAACATTACTTGTGCTAATTATATTTTCCTTTAATTAAATTCTAACTCTAACGTTTGCTGATTGAAAGAATGGGTTTAGATTGATTGAATATCTCTAAAATTTAGAAACAATACTTTAAAAATTCTTCTAACTTCAAAGATTTTCCACCAAAAATTCTCCAATGTTTGCTGAATTTAGATTTCAGATTAATCGAAACAGTCTTAAAATTTAAGAACAATTACTCGTATATAATAATACCAATTGTAACGAGTTTCAATTAAATTCTAACTTTAACATTTGCCGATTAGAAGAATAACCGTACATCTCTAAAGAGAACGATACTTTATCTAACTCGGAAGATTTTCCGTCAAATTCTACTCCAATGTTTGCTAAATCACTCCAGATCAATCGAAACATCCTTAAAATTTAAGAACAATTACTCCAATTATACCAATAATAATAATAATAATAATAATAATAATAATAATACCATTGTAATTTCCTCTCAATTAAATTCTAACTCTAACAATTCCCTATTGAAAGAATGTAGTTTAGATCGACCGAACATCCCCAAAATTTAAGAACGTTGCTTCCAACCCAACTCGAACAAAAAAAAAAAAAAAAAAAAAAAAAAAA